>NC_073263.2:39975376-40278407 GCF_029289425.2 Pan paniscus | reverse complement strand
CCCACCATCAATGAGAAGAAGGAAAGGCAGGAGGAAAAAAGTTTATATAACACTTTGAAATGGTAGATTATTTGTGGCCATTTGAATTTACTGATTTGAAGTTCTTAAAGATGCTGAGCCATGCCTTACATAGTTATTTTAGAATCTAAAGTTGTTCTGTATTTGCATAACGTTTCTGTTCTTTTTCTTCTTTAAACCCTGAAAGTGATAGATGGGAAGGAGGAACCAGATATTTGGCATGGTCTGACAAAAATTAACTTGTCTTTGTAGCAGGATATGCTCACAACTGGAGTGTTTTCAATGCATTGTATATTCCATGGATTTGTTTTAAGTAAAATCTGAAACTTGAGTTAACTCTTTCTGGGTGTTAAATTACTGATTTATACAGGAAAGTTGGAAAAGGTGGTCAGCAGTTAACACCGGAAGTTCAAGAGGTTATGGTGACTTTGGAAGATTATTTGAATTACTAATTTAAAGTGATTTAGCATCTGTTACATATTATTGAATAAAGGAGAAGGTGTACTTGGAGTTTTACTTAAGAATATTTAACTGAATCAGTTAATCCTCAAGAATATTTAACTGAATCATTCATCTTGGACATGATTCTGTGCAACTACATTAGGATGGTATATTATAATTTGATTTTTAATATTAGATTTGATATTTAATATTTAAAAAATTAGAAGCAAGTAGGAAAGGGTTTTCTGTGCTTTCAATGTGTTAAAAAGTCAGCCAGAGGTGAGTAAGGGGAAGCAATGGTGAGATGCCAAGTTTTTCACCCTGCTATGACTGGGGCAGGATCTGGGATATCAACCCCAGACAACCCAGGCCTGGATTGATTTTTTCTGTTGGAGATTGACAGTTCACACTGGCCTGCCTCAGAATGTTGGCACTGCCACTGACTAATTCTGTGACTGGGGCACCTTTTATAGCCTCCGTCAGGCTGTTTCCCCAGCTATAAAATGCTGAAAGTGAAACCTAGCTTAAATGGCTTTCTTAAGGAATAGAAAAGAAATACGTGTAAACTATCTGGTACATAGTAGGTGCTCAGCAAATGTCCATTCCCTCTCTTTGTAGTACGTTCCTCTTTTGAAATTCAATACTTTATCAAGGCATTTGCCCTCTGCTGTGACTTGCTTTAATCCACCATCCTGTTTATCAGACGTGCGGTTGAGGGAGAAGAATGCAAGGCACTGAAGAGAGTTATGGAGCGTAAAAGCCTTTGTTTACAAATAACTTGGAACCTGCTAGAGGGAAGATTATATGATTTGAGATCACGTTATTTAACGTTCATATGGTATTTGCATTTTTTCCAGTTATTTCTATTTAATAGAGAGAAGTAATTTAGTTTATAAAAAAACAAGAATTCAAAATTATTTTTAAAACTAACCCTCCAGTTTATTATTTTTTATTTTTCTTCAAGACGGAGTCTCGCTCTTATCGCCCAGCCTGGAGTGTCGTGGCACAATCTCGGCTCACTGCAACCTCTGCCTCCTGGGTTCAAGGGATTCTCCTGCCTTAGCCTCTCAAGTAGCAGAGATTACAGGCACCTGCCATCACACCTGGCTAATTTTTTTTTGTGTGTTTTTAGTAGAGACGGGGTTTCACCATGTTGGCCAGGCTGGTCTCAAACTCCTGACCTCAGGTAATCTACCTGCCTTGGCCTCCCAAAGTGCTGGGATTACAGGCGTGAGCCACCTCGCCTGGCCAGCCATCCAGTTTATAAACTGGATTTTAATCTGCCAGTAAATGTATTCAAGTAAATATGTGAATTGACGCATAAAGCAGTTGATTATCAAGTGTGTAAGAAAATGTTACCTATTAACTCTCTGATATTAATTTCAATAGTTAATTAAAAATAGTCATGTAAAGAAAGTTAATAATTATTTTAAAATACAGAATGATTGCTTTATGAAAGGGAATGTTGTGATTTACCAATGCAATCTTTTATAATTATAATTTGTAATTAAACATTGCAGTGTTTTCTGCCCTTAAAGACAAATGTTGAGTTTAACAGCTTCTATTTTGGCATGGTTATAGTTTTTCACAACATGGAGTTTTTAAAACCTTAATATAAACGCGAAAAAATAAAAATTATGGCAAATTAAGCTAATCTTTTCAATTAGGTATTTTGGAAATTAAATTGCTGTAATTGATTTGTTGTATTATGAAGCAAAACTTCAAGTGCACATTTCTGTTTTTTGTTTATCAGTCCTAAAAATGTGGCAATTTAGCTAATATTTTTGATGTGGGTCAGTGGAATTTTTAATTTCTACATAGAATATTTCACTTAAGATATTTTCTCATAGTTTTTGTTGACAGTTTAAAATATATTCATTAAAATGTTATTTTCTTTTTTTGGACTTAGGAAAAATATATTCACAGGGAAAAGACTTAATATTTTTGACATGATGGCAGTTACTAAAGAAGCACCTGAAACAGGTTTGTTAAGAATAACACTCTTTCTCAGGTGGAGAAACATTCCATCATTCCAGGATGTCCTTAGTGTTCTAATAGTTTGGATATTTTAATATTCCATTCTGTCATTGACCTGGATCCTGCTTATGAATGTGGCGGTTGTTACAAGGAAAACTTGGGACTGTAATGTCCCCCTAAACTGGGAAGGCGTCAAGAGACCAAAGAATAATTTGGGCAAGTCCAACTTGACGAATAGATGAGTTTACTAGAACTTACATTACATACTGGACATTCCTGAGCAGCTCTAGAGTCACCCTGCCTCCCATCTCTAAGCAGCCTTTCAGCTAATGTTTTGTTTGCCTACTCTGTGTGTGCGATGACTGTTACCTGATATGTTCCCAGGTATGCCCTGGGATGTTTGGGTTCTCAGGGATACCTGCTCCTCAGCTAGGCACCATGGCCTTGGCTCCCTGCTCAGCCTTCAGGATCCAAGCAACACACATACGCTCTTAAGTAACCTGGTGGGGGTTACTACAGTTGTCAACATTGCTAGTTTCGGTCAGGCTTCCCCCTTGAAATGTTGCATTCTGTGAGACAGCAGGAGGTAAGTACTACCGATTACCGAATACAGAGGTCCAGATTAGCTACTAATTTGGGTTAGAACAATAATAATCAACTACCATTTACAGTGTATCTCTATGCTATTACATAAAGATATACTGGTTCCTGCCCTTAGGCAGCTTAGAAGAGGAGACAGCATTTACAAAATAACTTACTGAAGTGACTTAGTGATTGTTTAGGAGATGGGAAGAACATTCAAGGAATATATTTAACAGACTTGTAGTGTTTTCTTTGGGTAAGAAATTTGCCATTTTAAGTCTAAAAGAGAAATAAGAGTGTCCTCTTGCTTGACATTAAATTTAGTTTACTAGTAAAATAAATGAAGAAACTTAATACAAATGGTCTCTAGTGTATAAGTGATGAGCATTTCTAAAGAAAAGAAGTTAGTTTTTTGGATATTGGTAGAAACAATGTTGTATATGGACTTGGGAGGCTGAGACAACAGGATGGCTTGTGACTAGGAGTTCAAGACCAGCCTGGGCAACATAGCCCCTTTCTCTAAAAAATAGAAAAAAATTATCCAGGCATGGTGGTGCATGCCTGTAATCCTAGTGACCTGGGAAGTTGAAGTGGCAGGATCACTGGAGCCCAGAATTTGAGGCTGCTGTGAGCTATGATTGTGCTATAACACTCCATCCTAAGAATCAAAGTGAGACTCCATCTCGAAGGGGGGAAAAAAAAAGAATGTTGTATATGATAGATAAGTTCCTAGGCGGGCCTCCAAAGGCTCATTTAATCTTTCTACAGTTACTTATACGAACTTTTGATTTTCCCTCTATTTAATAGACTATTAGGGGCTATATCTCATTCATGTAGCACCTACTCATGTGGCTTACAGATCATAGGAACTAGGTGTCTTAAATCTTAAATTCTTTTTTGAACAAACTGTACTATAAAATATATATCTGTAGAGGAAAGAAGTTAATTCAGTGTTTGTTCATTTGAATTGAAGGTGAAACTAAAAGAACAACCCCCTTCTTATATTACAAAAACTGCATTCTCTTGTGTATGATGAAAAGGAAGTGCAAAATGCGTAGGGACAAGGAATCGCCTCTTCCCTGCTCAAATGGTTAAGCGTGCATCAGAAAGGAATTTCTTGGCCGGGCACGGTGGCTCATGCCTGTAATCCCAGCACTTTCGGAGGCCGAGGTGGGTGGATCACTTGAGGTCAGGAGTTTGAGACCAGCCTGGCCAACATGGTGAAACCCTGTCTCTACCAAAAATACAAAAATTAGCTGGGCATGGTGGCGGGTGCCTGTAATCCCCGCTACTCGGAAGGTTGAGGCAGGAGAATCACTTGCACCCAGGAGGCGGAGGTTGCAGTGAACCAAGATTGTACCATTACACTCCAGCCTAAGTGACGAGCAAAACTGTCTCAAAAAAAAAAGAAAGAAAGAAATTGGTTGTCAGGGCAGCTGCTGTTGTCCAGCCAAAAGAGGCACTTGAAGATTCTTGAGATTCTTGAAGGAACCATCTTACTTTTTAAAATAAAAAAATCTTATTTCTAAAACTGAAGTTAGTTGGCAAGGAAGCATTGAAGTTTTATATATTTTATAAAACAGTATCAAATTATTATACTCTAGTTAGGAAAATAGCACACAACTTTAATAATTTACTCTAATGAAGGTACTGTTTAAATATGCTATACTTGCATGAGTCTAAAGAATGGTTTTTGTTCCCAATTAAATACAAGAATAGCAAAATGTGGAAACGTAAATTTAGCAATTGTTCACTGTTGTTTTCCCACCACCTGAAATAATGCTGGAAATACAGTTGGCATTCAGTAATTTTTTTATTGACTGATTGAATGAGTTATTCTGTTCCATGATTCCCATGTCTTGTTCCCCACTAAGTTCTTACCACTGCTACAAAGGATATACTCATAGGCCCTACTGGTTATCCTAGAGTCGACAGGCAGTATAGCTTAACAGAAAGAGTGTTGGTGTTGTGTAGAACTGGATTCAAATTCAGATTCTGCCACACTAACTTTTCCCCACCTATAAAATGAGGGCTACTACATACATCTCAAAGATTAAATGAGGTAATATGGGAAAAATGTCAGGCACAGTGCCTGGAACATAGTACATATTTAACAAATGCTTACAAATATTAGCAAGTGTAAAAATATAGTGATGATCCTAATGATGATGGAAAAGACATAGGTGGGTCAGTGACCACCAAGTAAAAGATAACTGAGACAATTAAGTTATTTTTGGTGTGATTGCTCTGTAAATGTGGCTAGTAAAGGCTAACAACTGATTGTTTCCCAGTATCAGATGATCTAGGCCAAATATCTAGCAGTCAGTGTGTGGCTAGATACATTTCTGCACATAAAGGCTCATAGAAATAGATTCAGAAAAAGCAAAATAGATAAAATAAGGCTTACCCAGGTAGAAGAGTAATTGAGCTATTTGTTGATATGCTTTAGTGGGGGCTTGGCAAAAGTGAGTAAAGAGGTAAGCTGGAGGATAGGTCATATGCAATCTATGCCTCTAACCCGGAAACTGTTCCTAGGAATTTGTTCTAAGGAAATATTACAGATACGCGCTAAAGTGTAACTACAAGGATATTTGTCACTATAGTATTTAAAAGAGAAAATATATAAATGATCAAAATATTGAATAGTAAGGGATTGTGATACATATATATGTCATATATATATATATATATATATAATGGGATACTGATGCAAGCATTCAGTGAAAAAAGTAGATTACCAAACTACACGATCCTCATTTATTTTAAAAAGTGATATCACACAGAAAAAAATAAGAAAGATAAAAGATGTTGGTAAAATAACTAAAGAATAAAAATATAGGGGAAAAGGTAGCCAAGGGATAGATATTGATATTCATTTTCTTTTTACAACTTTATTAAGGTGTAATTTGTGTGCAACAGATTGCATATATTTGAAGTATATAACTTGACTAATTTTGACAAACATATACACCCATGAAACTACCAGTTATAATTTTAAACATTTTCATGACCCTCCAAAGTTTCGTTGTGTCCTTTTGCAATACACGCAAACACACACACCCCACACACAGTATGTAGGCAACCATTGATCTGCCTTCTGTTACAATAGATTAGTTTGCATCTTTTAGAACTGTACATAACTGAAATCACATAGTATATACTCCTTTGCATCTGGCTTCTTTGACTCAGCATAATGATTTGAGATTCATCCATATGCTGTTACATGTACTAGTAACGCATTTTTATTACTGAGTAGTATACAATTGCATGGCTGTATCACATTTTTGTACCTATTCACCTGTTAGTGGACATTTGGGTTGTTTCCCAAATTACAACCCACATTTGGCTATTACAAAGAAAGCTGCCATTAACTTTTGTGTACAAGTCTTTGTGTGGACATGTATTATCTCTTGGGTGAATATATCCAGGGATGAAACGACTATGTTGAATAATAGATATATTTTAACTTTTTAAGAAGCTATCAAACTGTTTTCCAAGGTGGTTGTACCATTTTATGTTCCCAGCAGCAGTAACTGGTGAGAATATGGCTCATTTTCAAAAGATGATCTGAAGTTTCAAAAGTAAATAAGTTATTGAAACATGTAATTTGATAGTGGTAATTAGCCAACATGATAATACGTTACTCATAGGGTTTGTTGTGAGGATTACATGCACTAATGCATAAAATGCATTTAAGTGCAGAGGAAGTACTCAGTATTCATTAGCAGTTTTATTGTTATTCTGTTAATTTAACTTCTTTGGTTGTTAACAGTAGTACATTTGTGACTAATTTCGATAGACTAAAAATAAAGATAAACAGGCTAGACTTTAAAAATGAAAGTCACATATTCTACAAAAAACATTCACATTCATAAAAATACCCTTAAACAAAATACAAATTAATTTTTTTCTTTCCAGTAGAGGGGGCAGTGATTACCTGGCATTGTTGCAAAACAAAAGTTAAGCTTGCCATTATTGTAGTTACAATTTTTAATATAATTTTTGCAGTTATCTCTCAGTAACTTTTTATTATATACTATTTAATTATGAATGTCAGGGTCTGAAAAATACATGATCAATTCAGGATTGGTTGTAACTTTTAAAAAAAGATACTTACATTGACTTGTTGTTATCTAAAATGTCTTTATTATGTAGACACATCACCTTCACTTTGGGATGTGGAATTTGCTAAGCAGTTAGCCACAGTAAATGAACAACCCCTTCAGAATGGATTTGAAGAGCTGATCCAGTGGACAAAAGAGGGGAAACTATGGGAGTTCCCAATTAACAATGAAGCAGGTAAGTGTTAATTTCAGGGGATTATAAAATGTATTGATTGAGATTATTTCTGCCAGATACTTACTTTTAGAGTGTAGATACTTACATGAATTTCAAAACCTTTTGTGGATATCTTCATGGTGTCCTAAAATAAATCTGACAAGGTTTTTTAAAAAAGATGTTGGAATTTCACTTATTTTTAGATATTCGATAAGGAAAAATGAAGAAGTAAAACTATATGGCAAAAATCCATCATGAATTTCTATGACGTAAAAGGACTGAGAACTGCAAATGATACCAGTTTTCTAATCGCTAAACAGGATATTACTTGGTGAATCTTCAATAAATTAAATAAGGCGTATAAGATTATGCTTAAATTTTGGAGAACATTACAACTCTTAAAAGTCTCACGCTGGTGTCCTTTAGTCATAAAACCATTGCATTAATGAGGTGCAAGGAACTTGTATGAGCCAGTGAAAGTAAAAACAGTACGCTTTGGAAATCTTTGCCTGCATAATATAGGTGCTTTGAACTGGCAACAGAATATCATCTACTTTACTGGGTATTTTTTGGAGATGTTACCTCTTCCTAAATCAAAAGAAAAACAGTATTACTATGCTATTTATTTTTTATGATACCCATGTTGTCATCAGCTAAACATTTTAATTGAATTTATAGATGTATTTTGAATTAGAAAAGATTTATGGCTGGGTGCGGCTCACGCCTGTTATCCCAGCACTTTGGGAGGCTGAGGCGGGCGGATCGCCTGAGTTCAGGAGTTCGAGACCAGCCTGACCAACATGGTGAAACACCGTCTCTACTAAAAATACAAAATTAGCCAGGCATAACGGTGCATGCCTGTAATCCCAGCTATTCAGGAGGTTGAGGCAGGAGAATCATTTGAACCCGGGAGGCAGAAGTTGCAGTGAGCCGAGATCACGCTATTGCACTCCAGCCTGGGCAACAAGAGTGAAACTCCATTTCAAAAAACAAACAAACAAACAAAAAAAGATTCATTTACTTTTAGGGTAAGATTAGCTAGAAGTTGGAAAAGCCTAAATAAGTCTTAGGAAAATGTAGTCTGTATTTTAACCTTCATAATGTTATGGTATCATTGTAATATCTTAATTTTTGATAATCTTTTATTTGTTGGATTAATAGTTGGAATGGAAGCTTAAGTATCAGAAATATTTAGTCTTATATGTAAATAATATAATTAACATAAAGTGTTACTTTTTATAGGAAAACTTCAGAGACTTAGAGATTCTTTTAGCAAATTCTTAATATTTTGTATATTCGTATTGTTTTTGTTTTTTGAGATGGAGCCTCGCTGTGTCATCCAGGCTGGAGTGCAGTGGTGCTATCTCGGCTCACTGCAACCTCCTCCTCCCGGGTTCAAGCAATTCTCATGCCTCAGCCTCCCGAGCTAATTTTTGTATTTTTAGTAGAGATGGGGTTTTGCGGTGTTGGCCAGGCTGGTCTCAAACTCCAGACCTCGGGTGATCCACCCGCCTTGGCCTCCCAAAGTGCTGGGATTACAGGCGTGAGCCACCGCACCTGGCCTGTATATTCATATAGTACCTGCAATAATATAGCATACTGTGTTTCATGTATTACATAAACTGTATATTGCTTAAAGTATGGTTTCTGTGTTCTGGAAGGTATCAGGGTAACATAAAAAGACCAACGCCTTTTTAGTTGTACAAACCTGAGTACCAGCCCTGTCCATTTTAGCCATTTGCCTTTGAGGAAATTATTTAAGCTCCTGGGTATCAGTATCCTCTCTGTAAAATAATATCTGATATTAAGGAAAGATTTGGTTTACTCTTAAAACATGTTTGGATTTCATTATTTGAAGAAACTTGGGTGTTCCAAATCCTCATGGTTAAAAACCTGATTTAAAAACCCAGTATTAGGCCGGGCACAGTGGCTCATGCCTGTAATCCTAGCTACTTTGGAGGCTGAGGCAGGAGAATCACTTGAACCCAGGAGGTAGAGGTTGCAGTGAGCCAAGATCGTGCCACAGCACTCCAGCCTGGGTGACAGAGCGAAACTGTGCCTCAAAAAGAAAGAAAGAAAGAAAGAAAAAAAAAACAGTATTGAGGTATAATAATGTGACTTTATTCAGGAGAGTCGGTGAAGCATAGTGGTTTTAGAAGTTCCAGATCCTGAGTAAGTTTACAGACTTGATCTCTCCAAGCCTTACTTCCTTCATCTCTAAAATGTTGGGAATAATAATAGGACTCATTATACAAGATTGGTGTGAGAATTAAGTGAGGTTAAACAAGTAAAGCATCATCACCATCACCATCCCTGTTTCTACAGCAACAACATTGTGAAGGGGTTTGCTTCTGTAACTGTTTTCCATTGTATACTGTAACATTTTATTTTTCAAAATTTTACTTTATACTGGAACATTTTAAATCTTAAAATATTAGCAAGGATAGTATGTATTATCTGGGAACCACCAAATAGGGTGTTAGGAAAGCACGAACTCATGGTATGTTGTCATCAGCAGTCAAACACTTAAGTGCATCAAAATCTTGAGTGATCAAATTCCAACGGAATTTATCTTAAATTTGACCTGGTTTCTGAGAAAATTTAATTTCTAAAAAAGGAGAGAAACATTTTTTTTTGGTCAGGTTGGGGAGATAAATGTGACAGCTATCCACATGACACTGCATATTATTGATATTTCAGAGTTGGAAAAGGAGGTGATCAGTAACTCATTTTCAGCTCCTTAAGGCAGTTGTTACCTGAAGTAAAAACAGGAAAGGACTATGGAAACTCTTACTTTGATCGCTGCCCTGGGTACACACTTAGAAACTTGTACTTTGAGAAACTGGCATTGTAACCTGAAGCCTCAACAATTCAATAACTTTCTTTTATATTTCTTATACTTAAATGTTGAAATGAATGAAATACCTTTCTTTCCCTACTAATCATTAGCTTTATGAAGATTTATTTGGATTCTTTTGGGGAAAGATGTTTTGTTTTGTTTTTAGTAGTATTGGAACATAATATTGAAAATGACAAAGTGACATATCATGTGTTTACAATTTAGTTCGCAGTATGGTGTTTTTCCATTATATAAAAAATTAAGGTTTGTTGTTTTGCCACTTAATGCATATAAATTATTTTTCCAATTGAGAATAGCTTTTTTTCTGTTTCTGTTTCAAGAACTTGTTAGTCCCTTCCCTTGTGCTTTGCCTGCATGGAGATTTACAAGCGCTATTAGGTGGAATTGTTATCACTTAGACTTGGCACTAGTTTTATATGTTGGATTGTTAATGATACATTTTTATTTTAGCGTCTACTTTGATTTTAACTAAATTTAATCACATTTATGCCTACCCAGTAACAGAGTGTTTCTAAGGCTGGTTTTTATGGGGGTGGAGGATTTGTTGGGGGGGAGGGTTGGCTTCTTTAATACAACATAAAAGCATGATCCGTGAAAGAAGAAAGTGGTAAGTTGAACTATATTAAAAATAAGACATTTGCATTGTGAAAGACACTGTTAAAATATAAAAAGACAAGCCACAGTGTAGGAGAAAATATTTGCAAAACATCTATCTGTGATAAAAGACAGGTATACAAAATACATATTAAAAATTCTTGGCTGGGCGTGGTGGCTCACACCTGTAATCCCAGAACTTTGGGAGGCTGAGGCAGGTATATCACCTGAGGTCACGAGTTCAAGACCAGCCTGGCCAACATGGTGAAACCCCATCTCTACTAAAAATACAAAATTAGCCGGGCTTGGTGGCGCATGCCTGTAATCCCAGCTACTCGGGAGGCTGAGGCAGGAGAATGGCTTGAAGCTGGGAGGCAGAGGTTGTGGTGAGCCGAGATTGCGCCATTGTACTCCAGCCTGGGCAACAAGAGTGAAACTCTGTCTCAAAATAAATAAAATAAGATAAAGTAAAATAAAATAAAATAAAATAAAATAAAATGCAAAATATGGCCGGGCGCAGTGGCTCATGCCTATAATCCCAGCAGTTTAGGAGGCCGAGGTGGGTGGATCAGTTGAGGTTAGGAGTTTGAGACCAGACTGGTCAACATGGTGAAACCCCAACTCCTCTAAAAATACAAAAATTAGCCAGGCTTGGTGGTGCGCGCCTGTAATTCCAGCTACTCAGGAGGCTGAGGCATGAGAATCTCTTAAACTCAGGACAGGGAGGTTGCAGTGAGCTGAGATCTCGCCACTGCACTCCAGTCTAGGTGACAGAGCAAGACTCCATCTCAAAAATAAATAAATAAAAATAAAATGGGCTGGGTGCAGTGGCTCATGCCTGTAATCCCAGCACTTTGGGAGGCCGAGGTGGGCGGATCACCTCAGGTAAAGAGTTTGAGACCAGCCTGGCCAACATGGCGAAACCCCACCTCTACTAAAAATGCAAAAATTAGCCAGGCGTGATGGCGGGGCCTGTAATCCCAGCTACTCAGGAGGCTGAGGCACACGAATTGCTTGAACCTGAGAGGTGGAGTGTATAATGTCTTTGCTATTGTGAATAGTGCTGCAGTGAACATACATTGCTTGAACCTGGGAGGCAGAGATCGCGCCACTGCACTCCAGCCTGGGCTACAGAGCACGACTCTATCTCAAAAATAAATAAATAATAAAAAGAAAATGGCAAAATATCTGTTCAGATACCTTACCAAAGAACATATAAGGATGGTATGTGAAAGCATCATATGTTGTTAGGGAATTGGAAATTATTTTTTTCAAATAGCTAAATGTTTACTTTTTAATTTATGTCTCCTTTTTAAAACTCATTTATTTGTGTCTCTAATTTGTGTTTTCTTCCTATTTTTTTATTTCCAACTTTAATTTTAGGTTCAGGGGTACCTGTGCAAGTTTGTTACATGGGTAAATGGAGTGTCAGGGAGTTTGGTGTACAGATAATTTTGTCACCCAGGTAATCAGCGTAATACCTGATAGGTGGTTTCCCAATCTTCATTCTCCTCCCACCCTCCACCCTCAAATAGGCCCCAGTGTCTGTCATTCCCTTCTTTGTGTCTATATGTACTCAGTGTTTAGCTTCCACTTACAAGTGAGGACATGCAGTATTTGGTTTTCTGTTTCTGCATTAATTCACTTAGGATAATGGCCCCCAGCTCCATCTATGTTGCAGCAAAGGCCATGACCTCATGATTTTTATAGCTGCATAGTATCCCATGGTGTGTATGTACCCCATTTTCTTTATCCAGTCCACCATTCATGTGCATCTAGGCTGATTCCATGTCTTTGCTATTGTGAATCGTGCTGCAATGAACATACATATGCATGTATCTTTATGGTAGAATAATGTATATTCCTTTAGGCATATACCCAGTAATCGGATTGCTAAGTTGAATGGTAGTTCTGTTTTAAGTTATTTGAGAAATCTCCAGACTGCTTTCCACAGTGGCTAAACTAATTTACATTCCCACCAACAGTTTATAAGCATTCCCTTTCCTCTGCAACCTTAGGAGCATCTGTTGTTTTCAGCATTTTAATAGTAGCTATTCAGACTGATGTGAGATGGTATCTCATTGTGGTTTTGATTTGCATTGCCCGGATGATCCGTGATAATGAGCATTTTTCATATGTTTGCTGGCCATGTGTATGTCTTCTTTTGAGAAGTGTCTGTTCATCTCCTTTGCCCATCTTTTAATAGGGTTGATTGTTTTTTGCTTCTTCAATTGTTTGAGTTCCTTATAGATTCTGGATATTAGACCTTTGTTGGATACATAGTTTGCAGATATTTTCTGTCATTCTGTAGGTTTTCTGTTTATTGAAATTTCTTTTTGCTGTGCAGAAGCTCTTTAATGAGGTCCCACTTCTCAATTTTTGTTTGTGTTACAGTTGCTTTTTTTTTTTTTTGAGACAGTTTTCGCTCTTGTTGCCCAGGCTGGAGTGCCTTGGCGTGATCTCAGCTCACTGCAACCTCTGCTTCTTGGGTTCAAGTGATTCTCCTGCCTCAGCCTTCCAGTTAGTTGGAATGACAGGCGCCTGCCACCATGCCCAGCTAATTCTTTTTGTATTTTTAGAAGAGGCAGGGTTTTACCATGTTGGCCAGGCTGGTCTTGAACTCCTGACCTCAGGTGATCTGCCTGCCTCAGCTTCCCAAAGTGCTGTGATTACAGGGGTGAGTCACTGCGCCTTGCCTACAGTTGCTTTTTGACTTTGTCGTGAAGTCCTTGCCTGGGCTGTTGTCTAGGATGGTATTTCCTAGATCTTCTTGTAGGGTTTTTATAGTTTTAGATTTCACATTTAAGCCTTTAATCCACCTTGAGTTGATTTTTGTACATGGTCAAAGGTAGGGGTCCAGTTTCAGTCTTCTGCATGTGGCTAGTCTAAGGCTAATTTTTGATATGCTTTCCTAGAGTAATTCTCAATTTAGAGGCTTCAGTGGGCAAAGAAGGTCAGGATGAATGTTAATCACACTTTTGTTTCTATTCTTTAGTTGGTTTAAACTTTTTCACTTCTTATGTGTCCTCTAGGGTATCTGAAATATGTGCTGTAATATGATCCAACAAGAACAGTGAGAAAAGTTCAAATTACCATAAAACCCTAAAGAAGGGCTCTGTTATTTGGGCAAGTATAGTGTGGAGAAAATTAGGGGAAGTGTAAAGATTATTAGGTATGTGCTAACTGACAGGTAGCAGGATCTGTTTGTTGTTTTTGATGAGATTATGGCCTGTGAACAGGAGCCTTAAAGTACTGACAGGAAAATAAATAATAGTTTTGATAATACATAGAAGTGGAAACAGCAATTCAAAGTGAAAATGACTGAGTTTGGTTCAGTGCTCTACTATGGCCTTCTCAAAAATAATTGGTCATTGCTATTAACTGGATTTCACCCTTTATTTGTTGTACCATATTTTAAAAGTGTATTCAATACTTAAAGCAGAATTAGACACAATTAACCTGTCACTTTATTTGATTGTGCATCATATAGGATTTCCTTCTTATGTTTAATGTTTCACTGTCTCTTATGTTTTCTTCACTGTATTGTGCTTCTTTGGTTTATTAAAAATATTTTAAATTACATAAATAATAATGAAAGTTTATTTGCAAAAGAGTCAAATCGTGTGAAAGAATACTGTACTTTACCCCAGTTCTCTTCTTTTTTTCCTGAAATAACCATCGTCAATAGTTTGATATATGTCCTCTCACTCAACATTAAATGGCAGTTACAGATTTATCTGCTGTTTTATTTGACTTGTATGGGAGCATACCATACATATATTGTCCTGCAGTGTGCGTGTGTGTGTGTGTGTGTGTGTGTGTGTGTGTATTTTGTTACTTAGCAATATATCTTGAAAGCATTTCCTTGTCAGTACATAGAGATAGACCTTATTCATTTTATAGTTCTATATGTCCCATTGTTATGAATGCAGACTATAATTTCTTTTACCATTTTCCTTTTGAATGATGGAGCTATAGTAGATCCTTTTACACATGTTCTTGTGTACATGTTTGAGTACAATTCAGAATAGGTATATTTTCAATGGCAATAAATACTTACAAAGTCTCTTCTGAAATGATAGCCAGTCAACCAACTATGTAAAAATTCTGTTTCTCCACAGCCTAACTGATACTGGATATTGTTAACCTTTCAAATGTTCTGGGTAAAAAATGATATCAGTGGTGTTTTTATTTGCATTTCCCTGATTGATAACCAGATTACAAATCTTTTCATATGTTTATTGGCTATTTGTACTTCCTCTGTGACTTACGTTTTTACATCCTTTGACTGTTTCTGTTGGGCTCTTTGTTAATAGTGTTTGTAGGAACTCAATGTATTATGCACTTTCATTCTTAAACTCTTACATGTGTTGGAAATATGTTTCCCAGTTTGTCTCTTTGCCTTCTTTTAAAATAATTTGACTTTAAAAATCATAGTAAGCATTTAGTTTAATATAAGTTTAATATAAAAGGTAATAATATAAAGCACAAGGCTTATAAAGCAGTTCTTTTTATCACCTATTAAGCCTGTTCTCAGAGCCAACAGTTTTTAATCTTTTAGCTGTGTTTTATTTTTTATATTTCTAAATTATATGCTTACCTCTATTTTAGATGTCATCTAGTATATATATCTTCTCCTCATCCTTCCAATGTAGATATATTACAATTTTTTGTAAGACATGAATTCATTGTTTACACTAATATGACTATGGACAATTGTGTGGGGTGTTGTTTTGTTATTTGGGGTTTTTTTGTTGTTTTTTTTTAAATTTTTTTTTTATTATACTTTAAGTTTTAGGGTACATGTGCACATTGTGCAGGTTAGTTACATACGTATACATGTGCCATGCTGGTGTGCTGCACCCACTAACTCGTCATCTAGCATTAGGTATATCTCCCAGTGCTATCCCTCCCCCCTCCCCCAACCCCACCACAGTCCCCAGAGTGTGATGTTCCCCTTCCTGTGTCCATGTGATCTCATTGTTCAATTTCCACCTATGAGTGAGAATATGCGGTGTTTGGTTTTTTGTTCTTGCGATAGTTTACTGAGAATGATGATTTCCAATTTCATCCATGTCCCTACAAGGGACATGAACTCATCATTTTTTATGGCTGCATAGTATTCCATGGTGTATATGTGCCACATTTTCTTAATCCAGTCTATCATTGTTGGACATTTGGGTTGGTTCCAAGCCTTTGCTATTGTGAATAATGCCGCAATAAACATACATGTGCATGTGTCTTTATAGCAGCATGATTTATAGTCCTTTGGGTATATACCCAGTAATGGGATGGCTGGGTCAAATGGTATTTCTAGTTCTAGATCCCTGAGGAATTGCCACACTGACTTCCACAATGGTTGAACTAGTTTACAGTCCCACCAACAGTGTAAAAGCGTTCCTATTTCTACACATCCTCTCCAGCACCTGTAGTTTCCTGACTTTTTAATGATTGCCATTCTAACTGGTGTGAGATGGTATCTCATTGTGGTTTTGATTTGCATTTCTCTGATGGCCAGTGATGGTGAGCATTTTTTCATGTGTTTTTTGGCTGCATAAATGTCTTCTTTTGAGAAGTGTCTGTTCATGTCTTTCGCCCACTTTTTGATGGGGTTGTTTTTTTCTTGTAAATTTGCTTGAGTTCATTGTAGATTCTGGATATTAGCCCTTTGTCAGATGAGTAGGTTGCGAAAATTTTCTCCCATTTTGTAGGTTGCCTCTTCACTCTGATGGTAGTTTCTTTTGCTGTGCAGAAGCTCTTTAGTTTAATTAGATCCCATTTGTCAATTTTGTCTTTTGTTGCCATTCCTTTTGGTGTTTTAGTCATGAAGTCCTTGCCCATGCCTATGTCCTGAATGGTAATGCCTAGGTTTTCTTCTAGGGTTTTTATGGTTTTAGGTCTAATGTTTAAGTCTTTAATCCATCTTGAATTGATTTTTGTATAAGGTGTAAGTAAGGGATCCAGTTTCAGCTTTCTACATATGGCTAGCCAGTTTTCCCAGCACCATTTATTAAATAGGGAATCCTTTCCCCATTGCTTGTTTTTCTCAGGTTTGTCAAAGATCAGATAGTTGTAGATATGCGGCGTTATTTCTGAGGTCTCTGTTCTGTTCCATTGATCTATATCTCTGTTTTGGTACCAGTACCATGCTGTTTTGGTTACTGTAGCCTTGTAGTAGAGTTTGAAGTCAGGTTGTGTGATGCCTCCAGCTTTGTTCTTTTGGCTTAGGATTGACTTGGCGATGTGGGCTCTTTTTTGGTTCCATATGAACTTTAAAGTATTTTTTTCCAATTCTGTGAAGAAAGGCATTGGTAGCTTGATGGGGATGGCATTGAATCTAGAAATTACCTTGGGCAGTATGGCCATTTTCACGATATTGATTCTTCCTACCCATGAGCATGGAATGTTCTTCCATTTGTTTGTATCCTCTTTTATTTCCTTGAGCAGTGGTTTGTAGTTCTCCTTGAAGAGGTCCTTCACATCCCTTGTAAGTTGGATTCCTAGGTATTTTATTCTCTTTGAAGCAATTGTGAATGGGAGTTCACTCATGATTTGGCTCTCTGTTTGTCTGTTGTTGGTGTATAGGAATGCTTGTGATTTTTGCACATTGATTTTGTATCCTGAGACTTTGCTGAAGTTGCTTATCAGCTTAAGGAGATTTTGGGCTGAGACAATGGGGTTTTCTAGATATACAATCATGTCATCTGCAAACAGGGACAATTTGACTTCCTCTTTTCCTAATTGAATACCCTTTATTTCTTTCTCCTGCCTAATTGCCCTGGCCAGAACTTGCAACACTCTGTTGAATAGGAGTGGTGAGAGAGGGCATCCCTGTCTTGTGCCAGTTTTCAAAGGGAATGCTTCCAGTTTTTGCCCATTCAGTATGATATTGGCCGTGGGTTTGTCATAGATAGCTCTTATTATTTTGAAATATGTCCCATCAATACCTAATTTATTGAGAGTTTTTAGCATGAAAGGTTGTTGAATTTTGTCAAAGGCCTTTTCTGCATCTATTGAGATAATCATGTAGTTTTTGTCTTTGGCTCTGTTTATATGCTGGATTACATTTATTGATTTGCGTATATTGAACCAGCCTTGCATCCCAGGGATGAAGCCCACTTGATCATGGTGGATAAGCTTTTTGATGTGCTGCTGGATTCGGTTTGCCAGTATTTTATTGAGGATTTTTGCATCAATGTTCATCAAGGATATTGGTCTAAAATTCTGTTTTTTTGGTTGTGTCTCTGCCCAGCTTTGGTATCAGAATGATGCTGGCCTCATAAAATGAGTTAGGGAGGATTCCCTCTTTTTCTATTGATTGGAATAGTTTCAGAAGGAATGGTACCAGTTCCTCCTTGTACCTCTGGTAGAATTCAGCTGTGAATCCATCTGGTCCTGGACTCTTTTTGGTTGGTAAGCTATTGATTATTGCCACAATTTCAGATCCTGTTATTGGTCTATTCAGAGATTCAACTTCTTCCTGGTTTAGTCTTGGGAGAGTGTATGTGTCGAGGAATTTATCCATTTCTTCTAGATTTTCTAGTTTATTTGCGTAGAGGCGTTTGTAGTATTCTCTGATGGTAGTTTGTATTTCTGTGGGATCAGTGGTGATATCCCCTTTATCATTTTTTATTGCGTCTATTTGATTCTTCTCTCTTTTTTTCTTTATTAGTCTTGCTAGTGGTCTATCAATTTTGTTGATCCTTTCAAAAAAGCAGCTCCTGGATTCATTAATTTTTTGAAGGGTTTTTTGTGTCTCTATTTCCTTCAGTTGTGCTCTGATTTTAGTTATTTCTTGCCTTCTGCTAGCTTTTGAATGTGTTTGCTCTTGCTTTTCTAGTTCTTTTAATTGTGATGTTAGGGTGTCAATTTTGGATCTTTCCTGCTTTCTCTTGTGGGCATTTAGTGCTATAAATTTCCCTCTACACACTGCTTTGAATGTGTCCCAGAGATTCTGGTATGTTGTGTCTTTGTTCTCGTTGGTTTCAAAGAACATCTTTATTTCTGCCTTCATTTCGTTATGTACTCAGTAGTCATTCAGGAGCAGGTTGTTCAGTTTCCATGTAGTTGAGCGGTTTTGAGTGAGATTCTTAATCCTGAGTTCTAGTTTGATTGCACTGTGGTCTGACAGATAGTTTTTTATAATGTCTGTTCTTTTACATTTGCTGAGGAGAGCTTTACTTCCAAGTATGTGGTCAATTTTGGAATAGGTGTGGTGTGGTGCTGAAAAAAATGTATATTCTGTTGATTTGGGGTGGAGAGTTCTGTAGATGTCTATTAGGTCCGCTTGGTGCAGAGCTGAGTTCAATTCCTGGGTATCCTTGTTGACTTTCTGTCTCATTGATCTGTCTAATGTTGACAGTGGGGTGTTAAAGTCTCCCATTATTAATGTGTGGGAGTCTAAGTCTCTTTGTAGGTCACTCAGGACTTGCTTTATGAATCTGGGTGCTCCTGTATTGGGTGCATATATATTTAGGATAGTGAGCTCTTCTTGTTGAATTGATCCCTTTACCATTATGTAATGGCCTTCTTTGTCTCTTTTGATCTTTGTTGGTTTAAAGTCTGTTTTATCAGAGACTAGGATTGCAACCCCTGCCTTTTTTTGTTTTCCATTTGCTTGGTAGATCTTCCTCCATCCCTTTATTTTGAGCCTATGTGTGTGTCTGCACGTGAGATGGGTTTCCTGAATACAGCACACTGATGGGTCTTGACTCTTTATCCAATTTGCCAGTCTGTGTCTTTTAATTGGAGCATTTAGTCCATTTACATTTAAAGTTAATATTGTTATGTGTGAATTTGATCCTGTCATTATGATGTTAGCTGGTTATTTTGCTCGTTAGTTGATGCAGTTTCTTCCTAGTCTCTATGGTCTTTACATTTTGGCATGATTTTGTAGTGGCTGGTACCGGTTGTTCCTTTCCATGTTTAGTGCTTCCTTCAGGAGCTCTTTTAGGGCAGGCCTGGTGGTGACAAAATCTGTCAGCATTTGCTTGTCTGTAAAGTATTTTATTTCTCCTTCACTTATGAAGCTTAGTTTGGCTGGATATGAAATTCTGGGTTGAAAATTCTTTTCTTTAAGAATGTTCAATATTGGTCCCCACTCTCTTCTGGCTTGTAGGGTTTCTGCCGAGAGATCCGCTGTTAGTCTGATGGGCTTCCCTTTGAGGGTAACCCGACCTTTCTCTCTGGCTGCCCTTAACATTTTTTCCTTCATTTCAACTTTGGTGAATCTGACAATTATGTGTCTTGGAGTTGCTCTTCTCGAGGAGTATCTTTGTGGCGTTCTCTGTATTTCCTGAATCTGAATGTTGGCCTGCCTTGCTAGATTGGGGAAATTCTCCTGGATAATATCCTGCAGTGTTTTCCAACTTGGTTCCATTCTCCCCGTCACTTTCAGGTACACCAATCAGACGTAGATTTGGTCTTTTCACATAGTCCCATATTTCTTGGAGGCTTTGCTCGTTTCTTTTTATTCTCTTTTCTCTAAACTTTCCTTCCTGCTTCATTTCATTCATTTCATCTTCCATTGCTGATACGCTGTCTTCCAGTTGATCGCATCGGCTCCTGAGGCTTCTGCATTCTTCACGTAGTTCTCGAGCCTTGGTTTTCAGCTCCATCAGCTCCTTTAAGCACTTCTCTGTATTGGTTATTCTAGTTATACATTCTTCTAAATTTTTTTCAAAGTTTTCAACTTCTTTGCCTTTGGTTTGAATGTCCTCCTGTAGCTCAGAGTAATTTGATCATCTGAAGCCTTCTTCTCTCAGCTCGTCAAAGTCATTCTCCGTCCAGCTTTGTTCTGTTGCTGGTGAGGAGCTGCGTTCCTTTGGAGGAGGAGAGGTGCTGTGATGTTTAGAGTTTCCAGTTTTTCTGTTCTGTTTTTTCCCCATCTTTGTGGTTTTATCTCCTTTTGGTCTTTGATGATGGTGATGTACAGATGGGTTTTTGGTGTGGATGTCCTTTCTGTTTGTTAGTTTTCCTTCTAACAGACAGGACCCTCAGCTGCAGGTCTGTTGGAGTACCCTGCAGTGTGAGGTGTCAGTGTGCCCCTGCTGGAGGGTGCCTCCCAGTTAGGCTGCTCGGGGGCCAGGGGTCAGGGACCCACTTGAGGAGGCAGTCTGCCCGTTCTCAGATCTCCAGCTGCGTACTGGGAGAACCCGTGCTCTCTTCAAAGCTGTCAGACAGGGACATTTAAGTCTGCAGAGGTTACTGCTGTCTTTTTGTTTGTCTGTGCCCTGCCCCCAGAGGTGGAGCCTACAGAGGCAGGCAGGCCTCCTTGAGCTGTGGTGGGCTCCACCCAGTTCGAGCTTCCTGGCTGCTTTGTTTACCTAAGCAAGCCTGGGCAATGGTGGGCGCCCCTCCCCCAGCCTCGCTGCCGCCTTGCAGTTTGATCTCAGACTGCTGTGCTAGCAATCAGCAAGACTCCGTGGGCGTAGGACCCTCTGAGCCAGGTGCGGGATATAATCTCGTGGTGTGCCGTTTTTTAAGCCCGTCGGAAAAGCGCAATATTTGGGTGGGAGTGACCCGATTTTCCAGGTGCCGTCCGTCACCCCTTTCTTTGATTAGGAAAGGTAACTCCCTGACCCCTTGCGATTCCTGAGTGAGGCAATGCCTCGCCCTCCTTCGGCTCGCGCACGGTGCGCGCACCCACTGACCTGCGCCCACTGTCTGGCACTCCCTAGTGATATGAACCCGGTACCTCAGATGGAAATGCAGAAATCACCCATCTTCTGCGTCGCTCAGGCTGGGAGCTGTAGACTGGAGCTGTTGCTATTCGGCCATCTTGGCTCCTCCCCCGCCTAGCGTCATTTGGGGTTTTTTGAGACAGGGTCTCACTCCGTCACCCAGACTGGAGTGCAGTGGCAGGATCATGGCTCACTGCAACCTTGAATTCCTGGGCTCAAGTGATCCTCCCATCTCAGCCTTTCTAGTGAGGAGAGGACCACAGGCACACCACCATGCCTGGCTAATTTTTTTTTCTAAAGACGAGGTCTCACTATGTTGCCCAGGCTGGCCTCAAACTGCTGGGCTGAAGTGATGCTCCTGGCTTGGCCTCCCAAAGTGCTGGGATTACAGGTGTAAGCCACTGTTCCCAGCCTGGAAAACTGTTTAATGGTAAGACAAAAAATTACTATATATTCTTTCCTGTTCCCACTGAAAGTTAACAATTGCTTTATTTTTCTTCCTATTTGCTTTGTTTTTCCTTGAGTCTCTAGCTAAGTTTTCCTACATGTCATACAGCCTCTCAAATTCACATGCACAAAAATATTGAATTTCCTGTTAATTTTGTTTTTTGTCCATGAGTACCTGGAGTTGTCTGTCTGTAGCTGTCATCTATACCTAGGTCTTCTGGCACAACTGTCTTCCTATCATTTTGCCCTCCTACTGGGACTTCTGTCCCTTCTATGTTGGATACCCTTTCTTTTTGGACCACATATTTTCTACTCTATCTCATTTTGTTGAAGCACATGCTTTGAGACCCTTGATATATAAAATATCTTTCCTCTGTCTTGGTACTTTTTTAATGGTTTACTTGAGGATAAAAATCAAGATTGGAAATAGTTTTATTTCACAATAAGCCTTTGCTCCATTGTCTTTCTTGCTTTGTCACCCAGGCTGTAGTGCAGTGGCACGATCTTAGCTCACTGCAACCTCCACCTCTCAGGTTCAAGCTATTCTCCTGCCTCAGCCTCCCTAATAGCTGGGATTACAGACATGAGCCACTGCACCTGGCCTTTTTTTTTTTTTTTTTTGAGTCAGAGTCTCACTCTGGTTGTCCAGGCTAGAGTGCAGTGGCACATTCTTGGCTCACTGAAGCCTTGACCTCCCAGGCTCAGGTTATTTCCCACCTCGGCCTCCCATACAGGCGCCCACCACCATGCCTGGCTAATTTTTTATATTTTTATTAGGGACGGGGTTTTACTATGTTACCCAGGCTGGTCTTGAACTCCTGCACTTAATAAGCAATCCACTCGCCTCATCCTCCCAGAGTGCTGGGCTTACAGCCATGATCCACGTGCCCAGCCACTCCACTGTCTTATGTTGTTGAGAATGCTTTTGCCATTTTTTCCATTCTTATCCTAGATTCATTGTATGTGATCTCTTTTATTTATTTTTTGGTAACTTTTAGCATCTTCTCTTCATAATATTCATAAGTTTCAGGAGGGTTATCCTTGGAAAGGGATTTTGTTTACAATCATTGTTCTAGACATTATTAGATAATTTTAATCCAGTAACTTCATTTTTCAATTCTAGGTAAATTTTCTTGTATCATTTGATAATTTCGGCCTCCCAATCTTTTTCTTTTTCTCCTTTTGTTCTATGCTCCGGGGACATTCTTTAACTATTATCTTACAATCTCTCCATTGGATTTTTGTTGCCATATTTTTAACTTCCAAATGCTTCATTGGGCTGGGCGCGGTGGCTCACACCTGTGATCCCAGCACTTTGGGAGGCCGAAGCAGGCGGATCACCTGAGGTCAGGAGTTTGAGACCAGCCTGGCCAACATGGTGAAACCCCATCTCTACTAAAAATACAAAAATTAGCTGGGCATGGTGGTGAGTGCCTGTAATCCCAGCTACTCAGGAGGCTGAGGCAAGAGAATTGCTCGAACCCAGGAGGCAGAGGTTGCAGTGAGCTGAGATTGCACCATTGCACTCCAGCTGGGCAACAAGAGTGAAACTCCCTCTCAAAAAAAAAAAAAAAAAAAAAAAAAACCAAATGCATTGTTGCTGTTCTTCTTCTTTTTAGTGTTAGATTTTTCCCCCCCAAAGTGTTGAGATTACAGGCATGAGCCACTGTGCCTGGCCCAGTTTCATTCTCTTGAAGGCTCTGGGCTGTAAATGTCACACATCACTTCTGTTTAGGTTCTGCTGGTAATAATTTAAACATATGCTCATGCCTAACCCAGAAGGGGCTGGGAAATGTAATGTTGCTCAACAGCCATGTACAGGTTTTTTTTTTATTCTTTTAAGAGGTGTAGTGTCACTCTGTCACTCAGGCTGGAGTGCAGCGGTGTGATCACAGCTTACTGCAGCCTCAAACTCCTGGGCTCAAGTGATTGATCCTTCTGCCCCCAGCGTTCCAGGTACTAGGACTACAGGTGCACACCACCACACCTGGCTAATTTTCAAATGTTTTGTAGAGATGGGGTCTCACTTTGTTGCTCAGGCTGGTCTTAAACTCCTGGCTTCAAGCTATCCTCCTGCCTCGGCCTCCCAAAGTGCTGAGATTATAGACATGAGCCACCATCCCCTGCCCATGCACATGTTTAGTTCTTTTACCAAGATAAAAAGCCAGAATGGATTTGAGAGATAGGTATCAGTTCCTGCCAAGGTGTCTGTCACTTACGCTAGACACTTTCTTAAAATGTCTACTGTTCTTTGAATGTTTGTTTATACTTGAGAGGAAGGCCATGAAAAGCTGTTTGTTAAATGCATGTGAATGGATGGGACTAGTTAACTGGTGGCTTCATTTGAGAGGAATTGGGAAGGAACGTCTTCATTTAAGGACCTCTGTAACTCCATATTTATAATCTTCTCACTGAGTTTCTCCAATGAGAAATCTTCCAACCGCTTGACTTGAGGCTACAGGCCTTGGCTGTAAGATAATTTAGAATGTGTAGAATGTCTTTAGCAAATAGAGGTTTAATTTGTACATAGCTCTGTAGCCTTTTTCTATTTATCTAGAACTTATTTTTGTATATAGTATACCCTCTTTATTGCTCTCTTTTTTTTTCCTTTGCATTATATGTGCCAGTACCACTTGGCTGTCATTCATTCATTGATTCATTCATGAAAGATCTATTCATTCTGCCCTCCTGGAGCATTCTAAGTTAAAAAGACTGTTGATCTACTTTATCTGATATTCATACAGCCAGTTATACTTTGAAAAAAATTAATGTACCAAGATAACATTAACCATCCTTTTTACTTTCAATCTACCTATGTGGTGTTTAAGGTGAATTTCTTATGAACAGCATATCGTTGGTTTATGTTTTTATATCCACTGTGCCAGTCTCTGTCTTTTAATTTGTATACTTAGATTATTTACATTTAAAGTATTATTTTCTGTTCATTTTCTCTATCTCTCGTTCCTCTGTCTTTTCTTTTTTCTTTTTCTTTTTTTTTTTTTGGACAGAGTCTCACTTTGTTGCCCAGGCTGGAGTGCAGTGACGCAATCTCAGCTCACTGCAACCTCTGCCTGCCAGGTTCAAGCAGTTCTCCTGCCTCAGCCTCCCGAGTAGCTGAGACTACAGGCACATGCCACCGTGCCCAGCTAATTTTTGTATTTTTAGTAGAGACGGGGTTTCACCACGTTGGCCAGGCTGGTCTTGAACTCCTGACCTTGTGACCTGCCCCCCCCACCCGCCACCCCCAGCCTCCCACAGTGTTGGGATTACAGGCATGAGCCACCACACCCGGCCTCCTCTGTCTTTTCTTGGCTTTTTTTTTTTTTTTGAGACAGGGTCTCACTCTGTCGCCCAGGCTAGAGTGCATGGTATGATCACAGCTCACTACAGCCTCGACCTCCCAGGCTCAGGTGATCCTCCCACTTCAGCCTTTCAAGTAGCTGGGACTACAGGCATGTGCCACCACACCTGGCTAATTTTTTGTAGAGACAGGGTTTTACCATGTTTCCCAGTCTGGTCTTGAACTCCTGGGCTCAAGCAATCCCCCTGCCTCAGCCTCCCAAAGTGCTGGGATTATAGGTGTGAGCCACGGCACCTGGCCTCTTAGCTTCTTGTGAGCTGCCTGAACATTTTTCACAATTCCGTCTTATTTATGTATTTTAAAATATAATTTTTATAGTGTTCTTGATGGTTGCCATTATTTATGAAAATATTCCTTAGCGGCCGGACGCAGTAGCTCACACCTGTAATCCCAGCACTTTGGGAGGCCGAGGCAGGTGGATCACCTGAGGTCAGGAGTTCAAGCCAGCCTGACCAACATGGTGAAACCCCATCTCTACTAAAAATACAAAAATCAGCTGGGCGTGGTGGCAGGCGCCTGTAATCACAGCTACTGGGGAGGCCGAGGCAGGAGAATCACTTGAACCTGGGAGGTGGAGGTTGCAGAGAGCCGAGATTGCGCCATTGCACTCCAGCCTGGGCGACAAGAGTGAAACTCTTATCTCAAAAGAAAAAAATAATCATTAGCAATAATTGCTATCCTATTGATTGATTGATTGATTGATTGAGACAGAGTGTCACTCTGTTGTTCAGGCTGGAGTGTAGTGGCTTGATCTTGGCTCCCTACAACCTTTGCCTCTTGGGTTCAAACAATTCTTATACCTCAGCCTCCCAAGTAGCTGGGATTACAGGCACATGCCATCACGCCTGGCTAATTTTTTTGGTATTTTTAGTGGAGATACGGTTTCACCATGTTGGCCAGGCTTGTCTTGAACTCCTGACCTTGAGTGAGCCGCCTGCCTCGCCTCCCAAAGTGCTGGGATTATAGGCGTGAGCCACCACGCCTGGTCTTGCCACTACATTTTTAACATTTACAGCATGCTAGGCATTGTAAATGAACTTTATATATAGTTTGTGTCTGTTTGATCTTTACAAAAATGCCAGCAAGGTGCTATTTTAGTTCTCATTATTATGCTTGAGGAATCTGCTGCTCAGAGAAGTTAATTAATTGGTCCAAAGTCACTGTTGTTAAATTGGTGGGCAAAGTTAGATCTAACTCCGGGCCAGGCGTGGTGGCTCACGCCTGTAATCCCAACACTTTGGGAGGCCGAGGCGGGCAGATAACTTGAGGTCAGGAGTTCGAGACCAGCCTGGCCAACATGGCGAAACCCTGTCTCTACTAAAAATAAAAAAATTAGCTGGGCGTGGTGGTACATGCCTGTAGTCCCAGCTACTCGGGAGGCTGAGGCAGGAGAATCACATGAAACCCAGAAGGCAGAGGTTGCAGTGAGCTGAGATCGTGCCACTCCACTTCAACCTGAGCAACAGAGCAAGACTCCATCTCAAAAAAAAAAAAAAAAAATGCAACCTAGGTCTAACTCCAAAGTTCATGCCTTAAACTGTAATATTATATTACCTCATTAATATTATTTTTATGATGTAGGTTTTGTATTTAAAATTGTAATGTATTTGGTCTCATTTCCTAGGTTTTGATGATGATGGTTCAGAATTTCATGAACATATATTTCTGGAGAAACACCTGGAGAGCTTTCCAAAACAAGGACCAATTCGCCACTTCATGGAGCTGGTGACTTGTGGCCTTTCCAAAAACCCATATCTTAGTGTTAAACAGAAGGTTGAGCACATAGAGTGGTTTAGAAATTATTTTAATGAAAAAAAGGATATTCTAAAAGAAAGTAACATACAGTTCAATTAAGACCATGGAAATTTTTATTTCAAACAATTAGAGATGGATATTACAACTAAATAAAATAATTTTACTAGAGTTTGTATATGTTATGTTGATTATTACATTTGATTTGGCTGGTATAAATGTTACATTGTTTTCAAAAATATGATGGTAACTGAAAAATATTCTTGCATGGAGAAAAATCATCAGTATTCATAGGTTCAAAAGAATATCTGGGAATTAGTAATACATTTAAGACAACAACTCCTAACCTTTTTCTTTTCACTCGGTGACCATACTTCTTTGAAATACAATACAATTACTGGATGATATCACAGTACTATGTTATAAGAGTTGAGATGATTTATAGACAGATATATATGTACATACGTTTATTTGTTTACATTTATACATATATTTTACACTAAATTAACTACCCTCACCTAAGTCTGGGTCACTATAGAGAAATTAATCTTGTAGAAATAAAGGGCTTATTCTAATCCATTCTAGTACTTTAGGTCTTCATGCCAAAGTTAGAATTATTTCTTTTCCATCATGCTGCTGAGCAGCGTGACTCAGCTTTCATACAATTCAAAGGATTGAGGGCTGGGCACAGTGGCTCATGCATATAATCCCAGCACTTTGAGAGGCCGAGGCAGGAAGATCACTTAAACCAACGAGTTTGAGACCAGCGTGGGCAACATAGGGAGACCCTGTCTCTACAAAAAATTAAAAAATTAGCCGGGCATGGTAGCATGCACCTGTAGTCACAGCTCTTCAGGGGCCTGAGGTGGGAGCATCCCCTGATCCTAGGAGGTTAAGGCTTCAGTGAGCTCTGATTACACCACTATGGTCTAGCCTGAGTGATAGAGCAAGACTCTGTCTCAAGAAAAAAAATTTTTTTTTAAATTTTTATTCTTTTTTAGCAGAGCCTTGCTCTGTCACCCAGGCTGGAGTGTAGCGGCGTGATCTCGGCTCACTGCAACCTCCACCTCCAGGGTTCAAGCAATTCTCCTGCTTCAGCCCCTCAAGTAGCTGGTATTACAGGTGCCCACCACCACGCCCAGCTAATTTTTTTGTATTTTCAGTAGAGACGGGGTTTCACCTTGTTAGCCAGGCTGGTTTTGAACTCCTGACCTCAAGTGATCTGCCTGCCTTGGCCTCCCAAAGCTCTAGGATTACAGATGTGAGCCATGGCACCTGGCCTAAATTTTTTTTAAGGTTCAAGGATTCTAAAAAAACTCAAAACAAGATTTAGTTGACTGTGGTCCCAAGCTAATAGTGTTCCAGGTCAACAGGAACCGTGTGAAGGAATCCACCATAACAACAGCCTTCTAATGACAAAACACACAAGGAAGCAAAACCATGAATGTGTACCAGTAGAAACGAGAACAGAATCAGACTCATAAAGCCTCTGAATATTGGGCTTATCAGAGTCAGAATATAAAATATGTGTAAGATAGAATGAATATTGAGCAGGATGCTTTAAAAGTGACCAAGCAGATTTGAAAAACATTAAAAATGTTGGCCTTCTCGTCCCAGTTCTTCCCAAAGTTGAGAAAAGCTGGGTTGAGAGGATGAAAAGAAAAAAAAAGAAAAATTTAGTGGAGTTTAACAGCAGTAAAGAAGTATCCATATGCAGCAGAGAGAAGCAAAGAGGAAAGAAATAGGAAAGGAAAGTAAAAGGGTAACATTTGTACAATCGTATTGCCAATAGGAAAGAAAAGAGAAAATAGGTCAGAGGCTAACTCTAAATAATTGTTTTTTTTTTTCATTTTTTTAATTGAGACAGAGCCTCGCTCTGTTGCCCAGGCTGGAGTGCAGTGGCACGATCTCAGCTCACTGCAACCTCCGCCTCTCAGGTTCAAGCGATCCTCTTGCCTCAGCACCCCCTAGTAGCTGGGATTACAGGCATGTGCCAACATGCCTCGCTCATTTTTTTTTTTTTTTTCTGAGATGGAGTCTCACTCTGTTGCCCAGGCTGGAGTGCAGTGGTGCAATCTGGGCTCACTGCAAGCTCCGCCTCCTGGGTTCACACCATTCTCCTGCCTCAGCCTCCCAAGTAGCTGGGACTGCAGGCGCCCACCACCACGCCCGGCTAATTTTTTTGTATTTTTAGTAGAGACGGTTTCACCGTGTTAGCCAGGATGGTCTCAATCTCCTGACCTCATGATCCGCCCCCCTCGGCCTCCCAAAGTGCTGGGATTACAGGCATGAGCCACTGCACCCGGCCATGCCTGGCTAATTTTTGTATTTTTAGTCAAGACGGGGTTTCGCCATGTTGGCCAGGCTGGTCTTGAACTCCTGACCTCAGATGATCCACCCACCTCAGTCTCCCAAAGTGCTGGATTACAGGTGTGAGCCACCGTGCCTAGCCTCTAAATAGTTAATGGGTGAGAGTTTTTTACAATTCATGAAAGATACTAATTCACAGTTAATCAACAATCCCTTGGGCAGGTGTGGTGGCTCATGCCTGTAATCCCAGCATTTTGGGAGGCAAAGGTGGGCAGATCACTTGAGGCCAGGAGTTTGAGACCAGCCTGGCCAACATGGCAAAGCCCCATGCCCGGCTAAAAATATAAAATGTAGCCGGGCATGGCGGTACATGCCTATAGTCCCAGCTACTTGGGAGGCTGAGGCATGAGAATTGCTTGAACCCAGGAGGTGAAGGGTGCAGTGAGCCAAGATCACCCCACTGCACACCAGCCTGGGTGACAGAGTGAGACTCTGTCTCAGAAAGAAAAAGGCAAAAACAACAATCTGTTGGTCATGTATAGAAACTGCTCTCAATAACAGCAGAATGCATTTTTTTTTCCAGTACACATGAGACACTGAAAATTTTTTATTTTTATTTGGGTGTTTAGTTTGTTTATATTTACCACAGTTACTGATATACTTGGAATGTCTTTCAGAAATGAGGACTAAATGCATTTGTCAAACAAAAACAGTTGGCTACCAGCAAACTTTCATTAAAAGACTCCTAAAGTTGTACGTCAGGCAGAAGAGAAATGATTTTAAATTTAAGGCCTGAGATGCAAGAAGAAAATGGCAGATGAATAAAGCAGAAAGTATGCTGCTGGCTCACTCTCTTTCAGCAGTGTGCTCTGCCTCAATGTTCAGAGTATGTCTTTATAAACTCTCTGCTCTCTATTGCCCTTCAATAAGCTGTCTGCTATTGAAAAAAAAAGTAGTGAATATATATTTTAATTCTAAGCACTAATAAAACAGTCATACCATATGGAATTAATTAAAATACATGACAGTAGAATATGTCCAAGTGGATTATTTATTTATTTATATTTTTATTTATTTATTGAGACAGCTTCGCTCTTTTTGCCCAGGCCAGAGTGCAGTGACACGATCTAGGCTCATCACAACCTCCGCCTCCCAGGTTCAAGCAATTCTTCTGCCTCAGCCTCCCGAGTAGTTGGGATTACAGGCACACACCACCACGCCTGGCTAATTTTTTATTTTTATTAGAGAAGGGATTTCACCTTGTTGGCCAGGCTGGTCATGAACTCCTGACCTCCAGTAATCCACCTGCCTCGGCCTCCCAAAGTGCTGGAATTACAGGTGTGAGCCACTGCACCTGGCTGGATTTTTTTAAATGTCAAGTGATAACACTATTTACTGGAGTTATATGTAAAGCAAGAATACAGAAAGGTTGAAAGTAAAAGGGAAGCTGGTATAGCTATATTAATATCAGGAAAAAAATAGTCTGAAAGACATTAGAGACTTAAAAAAATTCTGTTTATCAGACAAATACAAAGTTGTACGTACCTAATAACACGACTCAAAATATACAAGGCAAAAGCTGATAGAAATACAAATAAATATACCATTATGATGAAATATTTTAACATAATAATTGATGAACTCAGCAGACAAAAAGAAGCTTTGCTATACCTAATTATCTTGACCTAATGGAAATTTGTAGATCATTACACAGTGATCTAAATAGCTGCAAATACATTTATTTCAAGCACACACATTGATAAATCAATCATAAACTTAGTCATAAAGCATATCTAAACACATTTCAATGGAATGTAGAACATGTTTTCCAATTACATTGCAAGTAAGTTAGAGACCAGTAACTGAACGCTAATCAGGAAAACTCCCTATGTTGAGAAATTTTAAAACCCTTTTAACTTATTCATAGGCCAGTGAAAAAAATATTCAGGCCAGGCGCGGTGGCTCACGCCTGTAATCCCAGCATTTTGGGAGGCCGAGGCAGGCAGATCACCTGAAATCAGGAGTTCGAGACCAGCCTGGCCAACATGGTGAAACTTTGTCCCTACTAAAAAATACAAAAATTACCCGGGTGTGGTGGCACATGCCTGTAGTCCCAGCTACTTGGGAGGCTGAGGCAGGACAATCGCTTGAACCTGGGAGGTGGAAGTTGCAGTGAGCCGAGATTGTGTCACTGCACTCCAGCCTGGGCGACAGAATGAGACTCCATCTCAAAAAGAAAAAAAGAATGAAAATCAATGAAGTAAGGTTATAATCTTAAGATATAAGAAAAGGAACAAGTGGTGTTTTGGTTTTTTTTAAATCTGTTCTGTTGTTGTTGTTGTTGGTTTTTTTTTTGAGACAGTCTTGCCCAGGCTGGAGTGCAGTGGCACATGGCTCACTGCCGCCTTGACCTGGGCTCAAGTGATCCTCCCACTGCAGCCTCCCATGTAGTTGGGACCACAGGCTCACACCACCATGCATAGCTAATAATGTTTTCATTTGTAGTCTCACCATGTTGTCCAGGCTGGCCTTGAGCTCCTGGGCTCAAGCTATCCTCCTGCTCAGCCCCACAAAGTGTTGAGATTACAGGTGTGAGCCACCATGCCTGGCCTACATGAAATATATGCTTATTTGGTTTTGATTTTTACACTTTTATGATGTCAAGATGAACCCCCATTACCCCCCAAAAAGGAACATCCTACTAGCTTCACATTACAAATGGAATATTAACACAATATAAACAGAAAACTGAGATGGGATGATTAGGAGATCTAATAAGAGTAAATCTTAAAGGGAAATAGAATGAAATGTCTAAGGTAAAGGCAGAAGTTAATAGAAATAGTATAATAGGATCCATAAAGTCAAACACGGATTCATTTTTAAAAAAACGAATGCATTTCTGTCCAGATTTATTTTTTAAAAAAGCTGGGTGCAGTTGCTCACATTGTAATCCTTGTGACTTGGGAGGGAAATGGAAGGATTGCCTAAGCCTAGGAGTTGGAGGCTGCAGTGAGCTATGATCGTGCCACTGTACCCCATCCTGAGTGACAGAGCAAGACCCCGTATCTGAGGAAATCATTTTTTAAAAAAAACTTTAAAATGTGAATAACTATTGATGTAAAAATTAAGATTTATTTTTCAAGAAGCTATTATGAACAATTTCATGGCAATAAATTTCAAAATTTCATGGGCAAATTACTCAAAACTATGTTAGCCAAAATAATTTTAAAGGAAAAATGGAACAATCATTAAGGAAATTTGATGGATATTTTAAAATCTTCCCAGAAAACAAACACCAAACCCAGAGAAGTTTTCAGGAACGTTCTACTGAACATCCAGGAAAAAAATAATTCCAATTTTATATAAATTATTCCAAAACATAGAAAAAGAGGAAGCACTCTACAATTAATCATGAAGACAAATTTGAAAAATCCAAAGGAAGATAGTAAAGCAAATTCAGCAATGACTAGAAATCATTATCAAGCTGAGTTTGTTCCAGAATGTCAGGGCAGTTTAACAATGGAGGAAAAAGATCATATCTCAAAAGATGCAGGAAAAAAGGTTTGGTAAACCTTGGCAGCCATTGATAATTTTTTTAAAATAAATTTTAGAAAGCTTGGAGTAGAGAACTTTTTTAACCTAATAAGTGGCATTTACAAAAAGCCTACAACAAATATCTTACTTTATGCTGAATTACGAAATGATTTCCTTTAAGATTATAAACAAGAGCGGGATAATCACTATCATGATTTCAGCATTGTACTGGGGGCCTAGCCTATGCAGAATAGCAAGAAAAAAGGTGATTAGGATTGGAAATCCACCCTATAGTAACCCCAAGTAAATCACAACCTCTCTTTGAGTGTGGATGAGACCTGAGACTTGCTTTCAACGATAGAATATGGCTAAGGTGATGGGGTAGTCACTCCTTTGACTGGTTCATATTATATGGCAAAAGTAATGGAATAGTTACTCTTGTGATTATGTGATGTTACAGAAGACTCCTTGTTAGCGGACTAGAGTGCACTATCATGTTGTAAAAAGGCCTGTGAATGAGCCACCTGTCAAGAAACCTTGGGGACCACTAGGAACTGATGGAAACCCCCAGCTGACAGCCAGAACAATGCAGGGACTCCATCCTACAGCCTCAGATAGCTGAATCCTGCCAACAACCACCTGAACTTAGAAGAGGACACTACGTTTTAAAAAGGACCACAGTCTGGCTGTCACCTTGATTACAGCCTTGTGAGACCCTGAGCAGGAGACCAACAGAAACTGTGAGTTAATAAGTACATGTTTTAAGCCACTAAGTGTGAGGTAATTCATTATACACCAGTAGATAGCTAATAAAGGAAGAAAGAGACAAACCTAATTAGAGACTAGATTACATAGAAAACAAAAGAATATCTATAGCTAAATCATAAGAATTAACAATTTATTTGGCACTTCTGCAGTTGCATTTCTGTATGCCAGCAACAAACAGGTAAAAATATAATTTATAAAAAGTTAACATTTACAGTAGTATCAAAAATATAAATAAATAAAATCTTAATAAAATATATGCAAGAACAGGCTGGGTGCAGTGGCTCACACCTGTAATCCCAGCACTTTGGGAGGCCGAGGTGGGCGGATCATGAGGGCAAGAGATTGAGACCATCCTCGCCAACATGGTGAAATCCTGTCCCTACTAAAATACAAAAAATTAGCCGGGCGTGGTGGCATGTGCCTGTAGTCCCAGCTACTCGGAAGGCTGAGGCAGGGGAATCGCTTGAATCCGGGAGGCGGAGGTTGCAGTGAACCGAGATGGTGCCACTGCACTCCAGCCTGGCGACAGAGCAAGACTCCATCTAAAAAATATATATATATATACACATATATATGTATATGTGTGTGTGTATATGTATATATGTGTGTGTGTGTGTATATATATATACACACAACATTATGAAGAAGTTTTAAAACTTTAATGAAACAGGTTAGTAATAAAAATAAATAAAGAGATTTAGGCTGGGCACGGTGGCTCAAGCCTGTAATCCCAACACTTTGGGAAGCCGAGGCCAGCAGATCACCTGAGGTCAGGAGTTCAAGACCAGACGGGTTAACATGGCAAAACCCCATCTCTACTAAAAATAACAAAAGTTAGTTGGGCATGGTGGCACACGCCTGTAGTCCCAGCTACTTGAGAGGCTGAGCTGGGAGGATCACTTGAACCTGGGAGGTTGAGGTTGCAGTGAGCTGAGATTACGCCACTGTGCTGCAGCCTGGGTGACAGGACGACTCTGTCTCAAAAATTAATAAAGAGATTTAATTGGGTAAATAAGTTCTAGAATAGAGGCTCAATATCATGAAGATGTTACTTCTTTCCATATTAATCTCTAGATTTAATGCAGTTCCATACAAAATTCCAACAGGATGTTTTTTCTTTTTTGAGATGGCGTTTTGCTCTTGTTGCCCAGGCTGGAGTGCAATAGCACAAGCTCGTCTCACTGCAACCTCCGCCTCCTGAGTTGAAGTGATTCTCCTGCCTCAGCCTCCCAAGTAGCTGGATTACAGGTACGTGCCACCATGCCTGGCTAATTTTGTACTATTAGTAGAGGCAGGGTTTCACCATGTTGGTCAGGCTGGTCTTGAACTCCTGATCTCAGGTGATCCATCCGCCTCGGCTTCCCAAAGTGCTGGGATTACAGGTGTGAGCCACCACACCCAGCACCAATAGGATTTGTCATGGAACGTCATAAATGTATTGTAAAATCATAGGGAGAAGCAAAGAACCAAGAAGAACCAAAATACTCTCGAAAAAGAGGACAAGGTGAGGGAGTTGCCCTAACTTGTAAGCTATCAAGACTTATTACAAAGCTATAATAATTAGACATGATACACACAGATAGTTAAATGGACTGATGGAACAGAATAGAGAACACAGAAATAGAACATTATTATATGGAAATTTGATATGTGACAAAATCAGTGCTATGGGTTTGCATTAGTCCATTTTCATACTGCTCTGAAGAAATATCCAAGACTGGGTAATTTATAAAGAAAAAGAGGTTTAATGGACTCACAGTTCCACATGGCTGGGGAGGCCTCACAATCATGGCGGAAGATGAAGGAGAAGCAAAGGCACATCTTACATGGTAGCAGGCAAGAGAGTGTGTGCAGGGAACTGCCCTTTATAAAACCATCAGATCTCGTAAGTCTTATTCACTGTCACAAGAATAGCATGGGAAAAACCCACCCCCATGATTCAGTTACCTCCCATCGGGTCCCTCACATGACATGTGGAGATTATGGGAGCTACAATTCAAGATGAGATTTGGATGGGGACACAGCCAAACCATATCAGGTTTGAACGTGCCCTCCAAAACTCATGTTGACCCTTAATCCCCAATGTGGCAGCATTGAGAGGTGGGGCCTTTAAGAGTTGATTGAATCATGAGGGCTCTGCCCTCAATGGATTAATCCACTCATGGATTAATGAATTAATGGGCTGTCATGGGAGGGCACCAGTGGCTTTATAAGAGGGAGAATCTTTAGCATAGCATGTGAGCATGCTCAGCTACTTCAGAACTTGGTGGAGAGTCCCCACCAGCAAGGAGGCTCTCACCAGACATGGCCCCTTGACCTTGACATCTCAGCTTCTATAACTAAGAAATAAATTCTTTTTCTTTATAAATTACCCAGTTTCAGGTATTCTGTTATAAGCAACAGAAAATGGACTGAGATAGTTGGCATTGTAGATCAATGGGAAAAGGGTGGCTATTCAATAAATGGTGCAAAGACAATTGGTTATCCATACGGAGGAGGAAAAAATGGATTCTCTGCTTCATACCATACATAAAAAAAATCCAATTCCGTTGGATTTATGATTTAAATGAGAAACAAAATTTAAAATATTTGAAGCAGGCTGAGTGCAGTGGCTCACGTCTGTAATCCCAGCACTTTGGGAGGCCAAGGTGGGTGGATCATTTGAGGTCAGGAGTTCAAGACCAGCCTAGCCAACAGGTGAAACCCTGTCTCTACTAAAAATACAAAAAATTAGCCAGACATGGTAGTGTGCACCTGTAATCCCAGTTATTCAGGAGGCTGAGGCAGGAGAATCACTTGAACCTGGGAGGTGGAGGTTGCAGTGAGCCAAGATCACACCACTGCACTCCAGCCTGGGCAGCAGAGGGATAAACTCTATCTCAAAAAAAAAAAAAAAAAGCTTGAAGCAAAATATAGGAGAATATCTTTATGGCTCTGGTGTAGGCAAGGATTTAAGATATCAAAAGCACAATCTCTAAAGAAAAGATGAATAAATTTGACTACGTTAAAATTTAGAACTTTTAATCAAAAAGACAAAACCAGGAGTGAAAAGATAAGCATCAAACTTGGAGAAGAGAAATGTTCACATATAATCACTAAATGGTTAGTATACAGAAAATATAAAGAACTCCTGTAGCCAAAAGTACCATTTATAAATCTATGGATGGATGTTTTCTGAAGGTCCTTTGCCTGGAGAAAAAAATAGTGCATTAAAAAGCTTCTGTCCAAAACAAACAAACAAACTCCTAAAAATCAAGTAGAAGGGCTGGGTGCAGTGGCTCATGCCTGTAATCCCAGCACTTTGGGAGGCTGAGGTGACAAGAGCAAAACTCCGTCTCAAAAAAAAAAAAAAAAAAAAAAAAATCAAGTAGAAGACAAACAACCCAAAAACATAGTGGGCAAATGCCATAGCATTTCATACATTTCATAGAAGAAAAATACAAAAATTAGCTGGGCATGGTGGCGCGCACCTGTAGTCTCAGCTACTCGGGAGGATGAGGAGAATCTCTTGAACCTGGGAGGCAGAAGTTGCAGTGAGCTGAGATTGCGCCACTGCACTCCAGCCTGGTGATAGAGCAAGACTCTGGCTCAGAAAAATAAACAAGCAAACCAAAAACAAAACAAAACAAAACAAAAAAAATTCTACAGTGGCCTTCCTGTATTTTTATCTGCTTTTTTTCTGTTCTCTTCTCTGCTTTGGAGTCAGAAACTTCAGTTCAAATCCCTGCCATGTCAACATAACAATCTTTCAGCTTGTTTCCTCCTTCGTAAATGATGGGCATAATTTCCATCTCACAGGATTTCTAAGTGTTAGAATTGAATGAGGTAATGTATTAATACATACTACGTGCTTCAGAAATACTATCCGTCTCATTCCACATGCTTGTCAGAACTCCAATGCCACGATGGATACAAAGTGAGCCATTTTCTTCACTGTCCACTATCAATTTGGGAATGGCAGCTTGCTGCTTTTACATTTTCAGATCTAGTTAACATTACCTTCCATCAGTGAAATAGAATACTTAATCTTTATTATGTATTTCCCTCATTTTCCAATATCTTTAAAGTCATTGTATCACTATTTTAAAATTCAATTTTGTGAACTCTTGCTTTTGCATGGAGGAAAATGGGATTGGTCAAACATTGAAATGGGATGATTGGTTCTCTGATTTCTCTGTATTCAGTCCTACACCTAATAGCTTCAAGCTCTCTCCTAGGAAGACAGGACTCTGGGTATGTCCAAATAAGTAGACACTCTTAATGAGTTTTCTCTGTTGTATGCTGTAATATCTTTTTGAGTGTTCCAGAGAACTGAATAAAAGTAGATCTCTCCATATTAACTAAATGATAATAGCTAACATCTGTGTGGTACTTTGACTGCATATAAAGTGTTTTCACATATATCACTCATTCATTAATTTGTTAAGCATTTACTGAGCTCTGTTACGTGCCATGCCTCTACTAGACACCAGAGTATAGTATACTGAAGTACTCGTTGACCTTGAGGTGTCATCAAAAATGTGACTTCCCAAGAAAGTCTTCTCCTCCTGCTTTGTTAAGTCACTCTGCCCTTGTTATTGTCTAATACTACACTCTGTCTCCTTTACGGTATTTTCTGTGCTGATCTCCTTAAGGGTTGAGGTTGTGTCAGTTTCTGTCCCTTCTTGAGGTCCTGAATGTAAGACCTAGCTATTGCTAGGCCCAAAATAGGCACTCAGTAAAACCAGTTGAGTGAGTGGAAGAATGGATGAAGGCAACATACTCATAGGGAAGAGACAGGCCAAGATTTGTTGCTACACAGTGTGATGGGTGCCAAGGCAGAGAGGTGGGTTGAGGGCATTGTGTTAGTCTGTTTTAAGCTGCTATAACAGAATACCGCAGACTGGGTAATTTATAAAGAATGGGAATTTGTTTCCTCACAAGTCTGGAAGTCAGGAAATCCAAGATGAAGGCACTAGCAGGTTCAGTTATCTGGTGAGGGTCTGGTCTCTCTGCTTCCAAGTTGGCGGCTTGACTGTTGCATCTTGAGGAGTTGGGGAGGAATGCTGTGTCCTCATGTAACAGAAGGCAGAAGGACAGAAGGGGATGAAATCTCACTGTCAAGCCGTTTTATGGCACCTAATCCCATTCACAAGACAGGAGCCCTTGTGGCCTAACCACCTTTTAAAGGCCCCACCTCTTAATACCATCAATCACATTAGCAACACCTAAGTTTTGGAGGAGACACACTCAAACAATAGCAGGTATAAAAGACAAGCATTTAATCAGACTATATGTCAGTTGATAATTTTCCTTCCCTGCAGGAGACCTGTCTATGAGTGGCTGAACAACTGTTTAATTCTGGGGTATAGAATTAAGATGGCCGTCTGCCTGCAAGTAGAGATAAGCTGCATTCTCCCAAATCAGCTTTGTTCATAATAAAAGTAATATTCTGGCCTCCTTATACCATACTCTTTATTTATTTATTTATTTATTTATTTATTTTTAATTTTATTTATTTATTTTTTTGAGATGGAGTCTTGTCTGTGGCTCCCGGCTGGAGTGCAAAGGCGTGATCTCGGTTCATTGCAACATCTGCCTCCTGGTTTCAAGTGACTCTCCTACCTCAGCCTCCCGAGTAGCTGGGACTACAGGCATGTACGACCACGCCCAGCTAATTTCTGTATTTTTAGTAGAGGCTGGGTCTCACCATGTTGGCCAGGCTGGTCTCCAACTCCTGACCTCAGGTGATCCGCCTGCCTTGGCATCCCAAAATGCTGGGATTACAGGCGTGAGCCACCGCGCCCAGCCTATTATCTATTTCTTAAACAGTTCACAACTTGGTTCAAGAAGAGGTAGGCTATCTATTGCCCCATCCTCTACTTTTTTTTGTTTTATTTTGTTTTGTTTTGAGACAGAGTCTCACTCTGTATCCCAGGCTGGAGTGAAGTGGCACTGTCTCGGCTCACTGCAACCTCCGCCTCCTGGGTTCAAGTGATTCTCCTGCCTCAGCCTCCTGAGTAGCTGGGATTACAGGCATCTGCCACCATGTTTTTTGTATTTTTTTGTATTTTTAATAGTGGTACAATTTTTTGTATTTTTAATAGAGGTGGGGTCTCACCATGTTGGCCAGGCTGGTCTTGAACTCCTGACCTCAGGTGATCCACCCGCCTCGGCCTCCCAAAGTACTCAGATTACAAGCGTGAGCCACCGTGCCTGGCTGACTTCTTTTTTTAAACTAAATACCTAATTGTTATGTTATTCTTTTGTCTGTTATTGCTCTCCTTAACACATATAAAATAGACCAAACTGACATGATCATATTTTAGAAAAATAAATTTTCTTTTTTGGAAAAGGAAATGGAAAAAAAGATAAATGGCTTAAATTAAGAAAAAAAATTACAAATGGCTTAAATTGTCCACTTATCATAGCATAGAATTAGAAATCCCAGTCTTTGTGGCTGCCAAAAAAAAAAAAAAAAAAAGAATAAATGGCCAAAAAATGAAATGAAATCAAATCAAAGTCTTTCATGACTCTCTTCCTAATATTATTAGTATGAGGAAACTTAATAATTCTGAAAATAAAGATGTAAATTGCTGCAGAATGTACAGTAGGATAAAGTCATAATAGCCAAAATGTGGAAACAACCCAAATGTTCATCCATGGATGAATGGATAAACAAAATGAGGTATATATGTACAATAGTATAAAGTCATAATAGCCAAAATGTGGAAACAACCCAAATGTTCATCCATGGATGAATGGATAAACAAAATGAGGTATATATGTACAATGGAGTATGATTCAGCTTTAAAAAGAAGTGCAATTCATGGTGGGGCATAGTGCCTCAAGCCTGTAATCCCAGCATTTTGGGAGGCTGAGGTAGGTGGATTATGAGGTCAGGAGTTCAAGACCAGCCTGGCCAATATGGTGAAGCCCCGCCTCAACTAAAAATACAAAAATTAGCTGGGCGTGGTGGCGCACACCTGTAGTCCCAGCTGCTGGGGAGGCTGAGGCAGGAGAATTGCTTAACACCTGGGAGGCAGAGGTTGCAGTGAGCCAAAATCATGCTACTGTACTCCAGCCTGGTGACAGAGTGAGACTTCATCTCAAAAAAAAAAAAAAAAGAAAAGAAAAAAAAAAGAAGTGCAATTCTTATATATGCTACAACATAGATGAACCTTGAGGAAGGACATTATACTAAGTGAAATAAGCCAGTTGCAGAAGGACAAATATGATTCCACTTATGTGAGGAACCTAGAATAGGCAAATTCATAGAGACAGAAAGTAGTTTCTAGGGGCTGGGGGTAGGGGAGAATAGAGAGTTAGTGTTTAATGGGTATAGACTTTCTGTTGGGATTATTTTCTTAAAAGTTCAGGGGATGGATAGTAGTGATGGCTACATAACAATGTAAATGTACTTCACACCAATGAATCACACACTTAAACATGATTAGGATGGTACATTTTTGTGTATTTTACCATAAGAAAAAACATTTAGGGCTGGGCAAGGTGGCTCACACCTGTAATCCCAACACATTGGAAGGCCGAGGTGGGAGGATCATTTGAGCCCAGGAGTTTGAGACCAGCCTGGGCAACATAGTCAGACCCCACCTCTACAAATTTTTAAAAATTAGCCAGCCCTAGCAGTGTGTGCCTGTGGTCCCAGCTACTCAGGAGGCTGAGGTGAGAGGATTGCTTTAGCCTGGGAGTTCAAGGCTGCAGTGAGCTGTGATCATGCCACTGCACTCCAGCCTGGACAACAGAGCGAGACCCTGTCTTGAAACAAAGAAAATTAGTATGATAAAGCACAGACCATGTATATAATAAAGATACTTCAACCATCTAAAGGAGTGTTCTGTTCTCAAGCCACATAGAGAACTACATACTGTCCCAGAAAAAAGCACAGGATCCAGGAAAGCTGGAAGGGCTAGCGTTCGGTGGCTGAGGTCAGCAAAGGTGACTGCAGTGGTTCATGGCATCCCATGGGTACTTATCATCTTCATAGCCATGACCAGCAGGGTCCTTCTCAACAGACTGACCTTGTGCTGTGTATATCACATACATTATCACTGAATTTTTGAAACACCTTATAAAGTAGGCATTATTCCCATTTATAAGAATTTAATACCTTTTTGAAATTTCCTAAGTAAGTAGTGCAGCCAGCACTTAAACCCTACATCATCAGACACCAAAAGTCAAGTACTTTCCTTAGTACATCCCAAGAATAGCTTTCAAGAAGAATTATATGGATAATCTGGAGTAAAAGGAATAGGAATTTCTTCATTTAGGTCAGTGAGATGTGCTGACAAGATGACCACAAATGCAGGAATGTTGGAGTGGTAGTTAATATGTAGATGAGAAATCATGAAAGAGTGGAATAGCAATGCAAGTTTCTGGGGCTACTTCAGTAGGGCTATTTGGGACTGATTGAGGGGGCAAAAATTAAAGTCAGAAAGTTCAGTGGAGCAAATGTCCTAGTGGCCACAGAGAAACAAAGATTTCCAAAGTGAGATGCTAAGTGAGAAACAGCAACTGAGGAGAGAAGTAATGTTTCCAGGATCACAATGGGCATAAGGAGAATTGTTCTTTTAGACTCTAGGTGAGCTTGTAGTAATCCAAGGACTGGTGATTTAGGCCACTGAGTTCTGGCTTTGAGTACATCTCTAATCCCTAAACCTTCACTAAGAGGGAGGTGAAGGGAGTCAGGTGTGCCACATGTCTGCTACTGAAAAATGCCTAGATGGGAAAGGAGTTTGAAATATTGTCCTAAAATGAAGTTTCTGAGTTAGATGGGCCGAATTTCACCATGTGTTCACTGTTATTACTGTGTATAAAATCAAGAGATTTAAATGAGATTAAGATCTTCGATTAGCTTGCTGAAATATTGAAAACTAAAACCAGGGCCGGGCGTGGTGGCTCACACCTGTAATTCCAGCACTTTGGGAGGCCAAGGCGGGTGGATCACTTGAGGTCAGGAGTTTGAGACCAGCCTGGCCAACATGGTGAAATCCTGTCTCTACTAAAAATTCAAAAAAATTAGCTGGGCTTGATAGCAGATGCCTGTAATCCCAGCTACTCAGGAGGCTGAGGCAGGAGAATTGCTTGAACCTGCGAGGTGGAGGTTGCAGTGAGCCGAGACCATGCCACTGCACTCCAGCCTGGGTGACAGAGTGAGACTCCATCTCAAAAAAAAAAAAAAAAAAAGAAAAGAAAAAAGAAAAGAAAACTAAGAACCAATTACCTCTAATGCATACATTGACTTTGGTTAATGTGCTGACATACTGAGCCCCAAACTGGCATGTATAATCTCTGGTCACTTCTACACCAAAGCTATTACCCTAACTTGGCAGTGAAGGCCAAGATAAGAAGAGTCTGGAATTATGAAGCATGAAGCATAGAATTTCAAAACTGAGAAAGAAAAATATCTTTTTCCCAAACACTTTCATTTTATAGGTGTGGAAAGTTGAGGCCCAGGGAGAGTACCTTGCCAGCAATTCTGTAGTTAATTCATGGCAGAACTGAGATGGGACCCCAGATCTCAGATCAGAGCCCTTCCATTTTATCATATTGCTCTTTACATAAACCAGTAGCTTAAGCAAGTAAGAATTATTCTCTGAATGAACAACAGTGAATTCAGTTAACACGTAATATAAAAGAAGAAGGGGGTGGCTGGCAAGATGGCTGAATAGGAGCAGTTCTGATCTGCAGCTCCCAGCAAGATCAATGCAGAAGGCAGGTGATTTCTGCATTTCCAACTGAGGTACCCGGCTCATCTCATTGGGACTGGTTAGACAGTGGGTACAGCCCATGGAGGGTGAGCAGAAGCAGGATGGGGAGTCACCTCACCCAGAAAGTGCAAGGGGTCAGGGAACTCCCTCCCCTAGCCAAGGGAAGCTGTGAGGGACTGTGCCATGAGCAATGGTGCACTCCAGGCTAGATAGTATGCTTTTCCCACGGTCTTCACAACCTTCAGACCAGGAGATTCCCTTGGGTGTCTATACCACCAGGGCTCTGGCTTTCAAGCACAAAACTAGGTGGCCGTTTGGGCAGACACTGAGCTAGCTGCAGGAGTTTTTTTTCCATACCCCAGTGGCTCCTGGAATGCCAGCAAGACAGAACTGTTCACTCTCTGGAAAGGGGGCTGAAGCCAGGGAGCCATGTGCTGTAGCTCAGCAGAGCCCAGCAAGCTAAGATCCACTGGCTTGAAATTCTTGCTGCCAGCACAGCAGTCCGAAGTTGACCTGGTATGCTCCAGCTTGGTGGGGGAAGGGGTGTCCGCCATTACTGAGGCTTGAGTAGGCAGTTTTCCCCTCACAGTGTAAACAAAGCCACTGGGAAGTTCAAACTGGGTGGAGCCCACTGCGGTGCCACAAAGCCACTGTAGCCAGACTGCCTCTCTAGACTCCTCCTCTCTGGGCAGGGCATCTCTGAAAGAAAGGCAGCAGCCCCGGTAAGGGGCTTATAGATAAAACTCCCATCTCCCTGGGACAGAGCACCTGGGGGAAGGGGCAGCTGTGGGCGCAGCTTCAGCAGACTTAAATGTTCCTGCCTGCCAGCTCTGAAGAGAGCAGCAGATCTCCTAGCACAGCGCTGTAGCTCTGCTAAGAGACAGACTGCATCCTCTAGTGGGTCCCAGACCCCCGTGCCTCCTGACTGGGAGACATCTCCTAGCAGGGGTCGACAGAACACCTCATACAGGAGAGCTCTGGCTGGCATCTGGAGTGTGCCCCTCTGGGATGAAGCTTCCAGAGGAAGGAAGGCAGCAATCTTTGCTATTCTGCAGCCTCCACTGGTGATACCCAAGCAAACAGGGTTTGGAGTGGAAGTCCGGCAAACTCCAGCAGACCTGCAGCAGAGGGGTCTGACTATTAGAAGGAAAACTAACAAACAGAAAAGAATAGCATCAACATCAACAAAATGGACATCCACACAAAAACCCCATCTGAAGGTCACCAACATCAAAGATCAACGGTAGATAAATCCACGAAGATGAAAAACCAGCATAAAAAGGCTAAAAATTCCAAAAACCAGAATGCCTCTTCTCTTCCAAAGGATCAAAACTCCTCGTCAGCAAGGGAACAAAACTGGACGGAGAATGAGTTTGACAAATTGACAGAAGTAGGCTTCAGAAGGAGGGTAATAACAAACTCCCTCGAGCTAAAGGAGCGTGTTCTAACCCAATGCAAGGAAGCTAAGAACCTTGAAAAAAGGTTAGAGGAATTGCTAACTAGAATAACTAGTTTAGAGAAGAACATAAATGACCTGATGGAGCTGAAAAACACAGCATGAGAACTTCATGAAAAATACACAAGTATCAATAGCCGAATCAATCAAGCAGAAGAAAGGATATCAGAGATTGAAGATCAACTTAATGAAATAAAGTGTGAAGACAAGATTAGAGAAAAAAGAATGAAAAGGAATGAACAAAGCCTCCACGAATTATGGGACTATGTGAAAAGACCAAACCTACGTTTGATTGGTGTACCTGAAAGTGACAAGGAGAATAGAACCAAGTTGGAAAACACTCTTCAGGATATTATCCAGGAGAACTTCACCAACCTAGCAAGACAGGCCAACATTCAAATTCAGGAAATACAGAGAACACCACAAAGATACTCCTCAAGAAGAGCAACCCTAAGACACACATCCTCAGATTCACCAAGGTTGAAATGAAGAAAAAAATGTTAAAGGCAGCCAGAGAGAAAGGTCAGGTTACCCACAAAGGGAACCCCATCAGACTAACAGCGGATCTCTGTGCAGTAACCCTACAAGCCAGAAGGGAGTGGGGGCCAATATTCAATCAACATTCTTAAAGAAAAGAATTTTCTTTTTTCTTTTCTTTTTTTCTTTCTTTTCTTTTTTTTTTCTTTTTGAGACGGAGTCTTGCTCTGTAACCCAGGCTGGAGTGCAGTGGTGCAATCTCGGCTCACTGCAACCTCCGCCTCCTGGGTCCTGGTTCTAGCAATTCTCCTGCCTCAGCCTCCCGAGTACCTGGGATTACAGGAACGCGCCACCATGCCCAGCTAATTTTTGTATTTTTAGTAGAGACAGGGTTTCACCATGTTGGCCAGGCTGGTCTTGAACTCCTGGCCTTGTGATCTGCCCACCTTGGCCTCCCAAAGTGCTGGGATTTCAGGTGTGAGCCACCACGTCCCACCTCAAGAAAAGAATTTTCAACCCAGAATTTCATATTCAGCCAAACTAAATTTCATAAGCAAAAAAGAAATAAAATCCTTTACAGAAAAGCAAATGCTGAGAGACTCTATCACCACCAGCCCTGCCTTACAAGAGCTCCTGAGGGAAGCACTAAATATGGAAAGGAAAAACTGATACTAGCCACTGCAAAAACATACCAAATTGTAAAGACCATTGACACCATGAAGAAACTGCATCAACTAATGGGAAAAATAACCAGCTAGCATCAAAATGACAGGATCAAATTCACACATGACAATATTAACCTTAAATGTAAACGGACTCATAAGCTCAAAATAAAGGGACAGAGGGATACCAAGCAAATGGAAAGGAAAAAAAGAAGCAGGGGTTGCAATCCTAGTCTCTGATAAAACAGACTTTAAACCGACAAAGATCAAAAAAGACAAGGGCATTACATAACGGTAAAGGTATCAATACAACAAGGAGAGCTAACTATCCTAAATATATATCCACCCAATACAGGAGCACCCAGATTCATAAAGCAAGTTCTTAGGGACCTACAAAGAGACTTAGATTCCCACACAATAATAGTAGAAGACTTTAACACCCCACTGTCAGTATTAGACAAATCAACAAGACAGAAAAGTAACAAAGATATTCAGGACTTGAACTCAGCTCTGGACCAAGTGGACCTAATAGACATCTACAGAACTCTCCACCCCAAATCAAGAGAATATACATTCATCTCAGCACCACATTGCACTTATTCTAAGATTGACCACATGATTGGAAGTAAAGCACTCCTCAGCAAATGCAAAAGAATGAAAATCATAACAAACAGTCTGTCAGACCACGGTGCAATCAAATTAGAACTCAGGATTAAGAAACTCACTCAAAACCATACAACTACATGGAAACTGAACAACCTGCTCCTGAACGACTACTGGGTAAATAATGAAATCAAGGCAGAAATAACAGGAGAAAGTGGGAAAGATCTAAAATCAACACCTAACACCACAATTAAAGAACTAGAGAAGCAAGAGTAATCAAATTCAAAAGCTAGCAGAAGACAAGAAATAACTAAGATCAGAGCAGAACTGAAGGAGATAGAGACATGAAAAACCCTTCAAAACTTCAATGAATCCAGGAGCTGGGTTTTTGAAAAGATTAACAAAATAGATAGATCACTAGCCAGATTAATAAAGAAGAAAGAGAATAATCAAATAGACACAATAAAAAATGATAAAGGGGATATCACCACTGATCCCACAGAAATACAAACTGCCATCATAGAATACTATAAACACCTCTATGCAAATAAACTAGAAAATCTAGAAGAAATGGATAAATTCCTGGACACATACACCCTCCCAAGACTAAACCAGGAAGACGTCAAATTCCTCAATAGACCAATAACAAGTTCTGAAATTGAGGCAGTAATTAATAGCCTACCAACCAAAAAAAGCCCAGGACCAGACGGTTTCACAGCCGAATTCTACCAGAGTTACAAGGAGGAGCTGGTACCATTCCTTCTGAAACTACTCCAAACAACAGAAAAAGAGGAACTCCTCCCTAACTCATTTTATGAGGCCAGCATCATCCTGATACCAAAACCTGGCAGAGACAAAACAAAAAAAAGAATATTTCAGGCCAGTATCCTTGATCAACATCAATGTGAAAATCCTCAATAAAATACTGGCAAACCAAATCCAGCAGCACATCAAAAAGCTTATCCACCACGATCAAGTCAGCTTCATTCCTGGGATGCAAGGCTGGTTCAACATATGCAAATCAATAAATGTAGCCCATCACATAAACAGAACCAATGACAAAAACCACATGATTATCTCAGTAGATGCAGAAAAGGCCTTCGATAAAATTCAACACTGCTTCATGCTAAAAACTCTCAATAAACTAAGTATTGATGGAACGTATCTCAAAATAATAAGAGCTATTTATGACAAACCCACAGACAATGTCATACTGAATGGGCAAAAGCTGGAAGCATTCCCTTTGAAAACCGGCACACGACAAGGATGCCCTCTCACCACTCCTATTCAACATAGTATGGGAAGTTCTGGCCAGGACAATCAGGCAAGAGAAGGAAATAAAGGATATTCAAATAGAAAGAGAGGAAGTCAAATTGTCTGTTTGCAGATGACATGATTGTATATTTAGTAAACCCCATTGTCTCAGCCCAAAATCACCTTAAGCTGATAAGCAACTTCAGCAAAGTCTCAGGATACAAAATCAGTGTGCAAAAATCACAAGCATTCCTATCCACCAATAATAGACAAACAGAGAGCCAAATCATGAGTGAACTCCCATTCATAATTGCTACAAAGAGAATAAAATACCTAGGAATCCAACTTACAAGGGATGTGAAGGACCTCTTCAAGGAGAACTACAAACCACTGCTCAAGGAAATAAGAGAGGACACAAATAAATGGAAAAACATTCCATGATCATGAATAGGAAGAATCAATATCATGAAAATGGCCATACTGCCTACAGTAATTTATAGATTCAATACTATCCCCATCAAGCTACCATTGACTTTCTTCACAGAATTAGAAAAAAACTACTTTAAATTTCAGATGGAACCAAAAAAGAGCCCATATAGCCAAGACAATCCTAAGCAAAAAGAAGAAAGCTGGAGGCATCATGCTACCTGACTTCAAACTATATTACAAGGTTACAGTAACCAAAACAGCATGGTACTGGTACCAAAACAGATGGATAGACCAATGGAACAGAATAGAGGCCTCAGAAATAATGCCACACATCTACAACCATTTGATCTTTGACAAACCTGACAAAAACAAGCAATGGGAAAAGGATTCCCTATTTAATAAATAATGTTGGGAAAACTGACTAGCCATATGCAGAAAACTGAAATTAAACCCCTTCCTTACACCTTATACAAAAATCAACTCGAGATGGATTAAAGATTTAAATGTAACACCTAAAACCATAAAAACCCTAGAAGAAAACCTAGCCAATACCATTCAGGACATTGGCATGGGCAAAGACTTCATGACTAAAACACCAAAAGCAATGGCAACAAAAGCCAAAATTGACAAATGGGATCTAATTAAACTAAAGAGCTTCTGCACAGCAAAAGAAACTATCATCAGAGTGAATAGTCAACCGACAGAATAGGAGAAAATTTTTGCAATCTATCCATCTGACAAAGAGCTAATATCCAGAATCTACAAGAAACTTAAACAAATTTACAAGAAGAAAACAACCCCATCAAAAAGTGGGCAAAGGATGTGAACAGACACTTCTCAGAAGAAGACATTTATGTGGGCAAGAAACATATGAAAATAAGCTCATCATCACTGGTCTTTAGAGAAATGCACATCAAAACTACAATGAGATACCATCTCATGCCAGTTAGAATGGCAATCATTAAAATGTCAGGAAACAACATGCTGGAGAGGATGTGGAGAAATAGGAACACTTTTACACTGTTAGTGGGAGTGTTAAATTAGTTCAACAATAGTGGAAGACAGTATGATGATCCTCAAGGATCTAGAACCAGAAATACCATTAGACCCAGCAATCCCATTACTGGGTATATACCCAAAGGATTATAAGTCATTCTACTATAAAGACACATGCACACGTCTGTTTATTGGAGCACTACTGACAATAGCAAAGTCTTGGAACCAACCCAAATGCCCATCAATGATAGACTGGATAAAGAAAATGTGGCACATGTACACCATGGAATACTATGCAGCCATAAAAAAGAATGAGTTCATGTCCTTTGCAGGGACATGAATGAAGCTGGAAACCATCATTCTCAGCAAACTAACACAGGAACAGAAAACCAAACACCGCATTTTCTCACTCATAAGAGGGAGTTGAACAATGAGAACACATGGACACAGGGAGGGGAACATCACACACCAGGGCCTGTGGGGGATGGGGTCTAGGGGGGAACAGTATTAGGAGAAATACCTAATGTAGATGACTGGTTGATGGGTGCAGCAAACCACCATGGCACATGTATACCTGTGTAACAAACCTGCATGTTCTACACATGTACTCCAGAACTTAAAGAATAATAATAAAGAAGAAGAAAAGTGGAATATACATTGTTTTTAAAAAGTTTCAGCATTTTGCAAAAACACATGGTTCTGGATGAAGAGCTGCACAGTGCTAGGGGAAATTCTGAACGGTGTTCAAGTCCTCAGCACAGCCAGCAGCAGCAGGATGTGGTTTTTAATGCTCACTATGAAAGTAGTGCTTCAGATGGTGCTTATTCTTATTTTTAATTTATTTTTGTATTGGATTAGTTTATTTTTATATATTTTAATTGACAAAAATATATATGGTGTACAACTTGATGGTTGATACACATATACATTGTGAAATGAGCATCACAGTCAAGCTAATTAACATATTATCACTTCTCCATAGTTACCATTTTGTGGATGCACATGTATTTATTTTATTTCTGAAATAATTTTATACTTACAGAAAAGTTGCAGAAATAGTAGAGAGTTCACATACACCTACCACTTTGCTTCCCCTAATGTTAAAAACTTATATAACCATAAGCTGGGCATGGTGGCTCACGCCTGTAATCCCAACACTTTGGGAGGCTGAGGTGGGCAGATCACTTGAGGTCAGGAGACCGCCTGGCCAACATGGTGAAACCCCATCTCTACTAAAAATACAAAAATTAGCAGGACATGGTGGCACGTGCCTGTAATCCCAGCTATTCTGGAGGCTGAAGCATGAGAATTGCTTGAACCTGGGAGGCGGGGGTTGCAGTGAGCGGAGATCGCACCACTGCACTCCAGCCTTGGCGACAGAGACTCCATCTCAAATTAAAACAACAACAACAAAACTTATATAACCATAGTTCAATAATCAAGATGAGGAAATTAACTTTGATACAATACTGTGAATTAAACTACAGCCCTTTGATTTTTCACCATCTCCTCCCACCCCCTACCATCTATGTCGCCTCAGTTTCCTCCAATCTGTGACAGTTGTTCCGTATTTCCTTGTCTTTCATGGACTCTTGATGAGTACTGGCCAGCTGTTTTGTAGAATGATCCTCAGTTTGGTTTTGTCCACGTTCTCCTTATGATTAGACTAAGGTGATGGGTTTGGGGGAAGAAAATCACAAGGTGAAATGCTCTTGTTATTTCCTATCGGGGTACAGGATGCCAACGTGGCTTATTAGTGATATTTACCACGATCACTTGATTAAGGTGGAATCTCCCAGGTTTCATTACTGTAAGTTACTTCTCTCCCTTTTTAAATGATAAACATCTTGGATAGATGCTTTGAGACCGTGCTAGCATCCTGTTTCTTCTCAAACTTTTGCCTGCTGATTTTCACATTCATTGGTGGATCTAGTCAACAGTTACTACTGTGGTGTTCTAGTGGGGATTTTGTATGTTACTCATTCCTTCTACATTGATTATTGGAATTCTATAAGGAAGAGTTGTCCCTTCTCTTAAACATTTATTTGTTGAATTATTTATTTATATCCATATGGATTTATGGGTTTTAGTCCTATGGGATTGTGTTAGTTCTTGCCTTGCTATAAAGGAATACCTGACACTGTAATTTATGAAGAAAAGAGATTGGCCAGGCGCAGTGGCTCACGCCTGTAATCCCAGCACTTTGGGAGGCCGAGGCGGGTGGATCATTTGAGGTCAGAAGTTCGAGACCAGCCTGGCCAACATGGTGAAACCCCGTCTCTACTAAAAATACAAAAATTAGCAGGGTGTGGTGGTACACACCTGTAATCCCAGCTACTGGGGAGGCTGAGGCAGGAGAATTGCTTGAACCTGGGAGGTGGAGGTTGCAGTGAGCCAAGATCATACCACTGCACTCCAGCCTGGGCAACAGAGTGAGACTCCATCTCAAAAAAAAAAAAAAAAAGAAAAGAGATTTATTTTGGCTCATGGTTCTGCAGGCTGTACAGGAAGTGTGATGCCAGCATATGCTTCTGATGAGGCCTCAAGAAGCTTCCAATCATGGTGAAAGGTGAAGGGGAGCCAGAGAGTCACATGGCAAGAGAGGGAGCAAGAGTCAGGGGAGGTCCCAGACTCCTTTAAACAACCAGATCTCCCATGAACTGAGCAAGAACTCACTCATCACCAAACAATGATCCAATTGCCTCCCATGATCCAATCGCCTCCCACCAGGCCCCACCTTCAACAATGGGAATTACATTTCAACATGAGATTTGGAGGGGACAAACATCCAAACCATATCATTCTGCCTCTGGCCCCCCAAATCTCATGTCCTCACATTTCAAAATACAATTATGGGCCGAGTGCAGTGGTACATGCCTGTGATCCTAGCACTTTGGGAGGCCGAGGCAGGTGGATCACCTGAGATCAAGAGTTCGAGACCAGCCTGGCCAAATGGTGAAACCTCATCTCTACTAAAAATACAAAAAAATTAGCTGGACGTGGTGGCGAGCATCTGTAATCTCAGCTACTTGGGAGGCTAAGGCAGGAGAATCGCTTGAACCTGGGAGACAGAGGTTGCAGTGAGCCGAGATTGCGTCATTGCACTCCAGCGTGGGCAATAGAGCAAAAACTTGTCTTGGCCGAGCACAGTGGCTCATGCCTGTAATCTCAGCACCTTGGGAGGCCGAGTTGGGCAGATCACCTGAGGTCAGGAGTTCGAGATCAGCCTGACCAACATGGCGAAACCCCATCTCTACTAAAAATACAAAAATTAGCTGGGCATGATGGTGGGTGCCTATAATCCCAACTACTTTGGAGGCTGAGGCAGGAGAATCGCTTGAACCTGGGAGGCGGAGGTTGCAGTCAGCCGAGATTGCACCATTGCACTCCAGCCTGGGCGACAGAGCAAAACTCCGTCTCCAAAAAAAAAAAAAAAAAAAAAAAAAAATCATGCCTTTGCACTAGTTCCTCAAAGCTTTAACTCCAGCATTAACTCGAAAGTCCCAAGTCCAAAGTCCAAAGTCTCATTTGGAGATGAGTCCCTTTCACCCATGAACCTGTGAGATCAAAAACAAGTTATTTACCCCCAAGATAAAATGGTGGTACAGGCAGTGGGTAGACATTCTCATTCCAAAGGGGAGAAATTAGCAAAAAGCAGCAGGCAATAGGCCCCACACAAGTCTGAAATCCAGCAAAGCAGTCATTAAATCTAAAAGCTCCAAACTAACCTCCTTTGACTCCATGTCTGCCATCCAGGGCACACAGGGCTCCAAGCGCCTTGGGCAACTCCTCCCTTTGGCTTTGCTGGATGTAGCCCACATGGCTGCTCTGATGGACTGGAATCCAGTGCCTGCGGCTTTTCTGGGCTCAGGATGCAAGCTGCTGCTGGTTCTACCATTCTTGGATCAAGAGGGCGGCAGTCCCCTTCTCACAGCTCTACTAGGTGATATAATCTAGTATTATCATTATTTTCTTGCTCAAGTTGTTCCAGGTTTGGCCATTGAGAGCTTTTTCGTGGTGGTTCCTGTGACCTTTTGACATGTCCCCATCTTTTTGGAGCACTTTCCTATTGTCTAGTGCCACAAGACAGTCCAGGCCCTTCTTTTTGTTTGTTTGTTTGTTTGTTTGTTCTGGAGACAGAGTCTCACTCTGTTACCCAGGCTGGAGTGCAATGGCGTGGTCTTGGCTCACTGCAACCTCCGCCTCCTGGGTTCAAGCGATTCTCCTGCCTCAGCCTCTCAAGTAGCTGGGACTACAGGCATGTGCCACCACACCCAGCTACTTTTTGTATTTTTAGTAGAAACAGAGTTTCACTTTGTTGGCCAGGCTGGTCTCAAACTCCTGACCTTGTGATCCTCCCACCTCAGCCTCCCAAAGTGTTGGAATTACAGGTGTGAGCCATCGTGTGTGGCCAGCTCCAGGCCCTTTTTGTCCCTACTCCAGTCCTGGAATGAATCACTTCTCTGGGAAAACTTGGATTTTTTTTTTTTTTTTTTGAGATGGAGTCTTGCTCTGCTGCCCAGGCTGGAGTGCAGTGGTGTGATCTCAGCTCACTGCAACCTCTGCCTCCCAGGTTCAAGTGATTCTCCTGCCTCAGCTGCCTGGGTAGCTGGGATTACATGTGCCCGACAACATGCCTGGCTAATTTTTATATTTTAATTAATTAATTTTTTTTTTTGAGACAGAGTCTCACTCTGTTGCCCAGGCTGGAGTGCAATGATGCCATCTTGGCTCACTGCAACCTCTGCCTCCCTGCAGCCTCCACCTCCTGGGTTCAAGTGATTCTTCTGCCTCAGCCTCCCGAGTAATTGGGATTACATGCACTCACCACCATGCCCAGCTAATTTTTGTATTTTTAGTAGAGAAGGGGTTTTGCCATGTTGATCAGGCTGATCTCGAACTCCTGACCTCTGCCCACCTCGGCCTCCCAAAGTGCTGGGATCAGAAACATGAGCCACCACGGCCCTCGCAATTTTTGTATTTTTAGTAGAGATGAGGTTTGACTATATCAGTCAGGCTGGTCTCGAACTCCTGACCTCAAGTGATCCCCCCTACCTCAGCCTCCCAAAGTGCCGGGATTACAGGTGTGAGCCACTGCACCTGGCCCCTTAGTTTTGTTTTTTGTTTTTTTGTTTTTTTGTTTTTGAGATAGAGTCTCGCTCTGTCACCCAGCTGGAGTGCAATGGTGCAATCTCGGCTCACTGCAACCTCCACCTCCCAGGTTCAAGCAGTTCTCCTGTCCCAGCATCCTAGGTAGCTGGGACTGCAGGCACCCGCCACCACACCTGGCTAATTTTTATATTTTTAGTAGGAGTGGGGTTTTGCCATATTGGCCAGGCTGGTCTCAAACTCCTGACCCCAGGTGATCCACCCACGTTGGCCTCCTAAAGTGCTGGGATTACAGGCATGAGCCACCGCGTCCAGCCTAGATTTTTTTGTTGTTGTTGGAGAATAACATTTAGAAACCAAGATATGGGTACTGGGTGAAAGCTTATTCTTTGATGATTATAAAGCTTATATATCAGAAGATTTACCAAGATAGGATGATGCAGCATCTTCAGTAATAATCTGAAGCAAAACAGCCAATATATATGGTTAGCTTTAAGCATGGTTTAAAATGTTTTGTTTACCCCAAAAAATGCTTTAGGTACAAATGCCATTTATATCAAAGTGCTTTCCTTCCTAAAATGCTCCTTTATTTTTAAGCAGGAATATTAATTTTGTTTTATTTTCCATCTCACATTCTTCTATCCATAATGTCAAAATAATTACGTCTTATATTTTAAATAATAGAATTACAAAATGTTCAATCTCATTGATAATCAAAAATCTCGGCCGGGCACAGTGGTTCATGCCTATAATCCCAGCATTTTGGGAGGCCAAGGCCGGTGGACCACGAGGTCAGGAGATCGAGACCATCCTGGCTAACACGGTGAAACCCCGTCTCTACTAAAAATGCAAAAAATTAGCTGGGCTTGGTGGCATGTACCTGTAGTCCCAGCTACTCAGGAAGCTGAGGCAGGAGAGTCGCTTGAACCCAGGAGGCGGAGGTTGCAGTGAGCCAAGATCGCACCACTGCACTCCAGCCTGAGTGACAGAGTGAGACTCTGTCTCAAAACAAACAAACAAACAAACAAAAAACAAAAAAGAGAAAAAAGTAAACTTAACAATGAGATTGCTGCCATCTTATGAAAATATTAACAAATGTTTAAAAGATTGATAATATTGTTAAGAGTAAGCTGGGCACAGTGGCTCAAACCTATAATCCCAGAACTTTGGAAGGCCAAGGTGGGTGGATCATTTGAGACCAGGAGCTCGAAACCGGCCTGGCCAACATGGTGAAATCTTGTCTCTACTAAAAATATGAAAATTAGCTGGGAGTGGTGGTGAACGCCTATAATCCCAGCTACTTGGGAGGCTGAGGCAGGAGAATCACTTGAACCCAGGAGGCAGAGATTGCAGTGAGCCAAGATCACAGCCACTGCACTCCAGCCTGGGTGACACAGCGAGACTCTGTCTCACAAAAAAAAAAAAAAAAAAAAAAAAAAATTAAGAGTGTGAGAAAGCAGATCCTCTATAGCACCTATTTGAGAGTAATTGGTAGTGATGGACATGCAAAATGTGCATTTATTTTGTCTTAACAATTCCACTTCTAAAAAGTTTCCATCAGAAATAGAAGTACAAGTATACAATGGTGTGTGTGTGTGTGTGTGTGTGTCTATGTGTGACTGCATTGCTGGTAATGATTAAAAACTGGAGATAATTGAAGTGTCCATCAAGAAGGACTAGTTAAGTGCTTTGAACCACTGTATCACGCAGTTGGGGGAGAGTTGTGGAAGTCTTCCTAGAAGAAGTGATGTTTAAGTTGTGAACTAACTAAAAGATGAGTAGGAACAAGCTCTGTGAACTGTGTATGTGTGTTGGGGTGAGGAGAGGACATCCAAGGCAAGCTATGGCACATAGGATGGCCCTGAGGCAAGAAGATGGTGTGTTCAAGACTTGGATATTAGGAAAGAGGGAGAGGAAGAGGAGCTTAAGAAGGAAGAGGAGCTTAAGATGCTCCTTAAGAAGGAGCATCTATTTATGTGCTGGTCTCCCTAACTTCACCATGAGCTCCTTGCAGCTTATTTATTCTCGTGTCTCCATGTCTAGCCCAGGTTGACATTCAAAACATAGTTGTTAAATGAATGAAGTAATTTGACCGACTAACCCTGGAACAGAAATCTTAACCTGGGGTTGAAGGTCCCATGATGTTTGGGGGGTTGGGAGGTGGTTGGTGAACTTGAATAGGAAAAAAAAAATGCTTTCTTATTTCCATTCACCTCTAACTGAAAATTAGCACTTCCTTCCATTATGAAGTCACACAACAAAACACAGTAGTATTAGCAGTACCTATGACTTTGTCACCCATAGAAGTCACAGTTATTTTCATCTCACATTAGAGTTGTTGCACATATCTCAAAATATAATTTATGCTCATTACTACTTCAAAATTATAGTAATTATTACACCTGCCACTAGATCTTGTTATTTAATGTGTCAATAAAAGAATAATATTTATTATTGTATCACATGTTAAACTATTTTGATAACTGTATTTCAACATAATTGGCATCCTTTGTAATCCTATGTATTTTATTTTATGCATTTAAGAACACTGTTCTGAGAGGGAGACCACAGGTTTCTCCCAACTACCGAGGGAGTCCATGTGCAAGGGGCTAAGAACCCTGCCCAAGAGTGTAACATACAACCCTTTCTACCACACTCTCTGTGATGAAGGAGGTAATGTTTTTGTTGTTGTTGTTGTTTTTGAGGCGGAGTTTTGCTCTTGTTGCCCAGGCTTGAGTGCAGTGGGGCAATCTCGGTTCACTGCAACCTCAGCCTCCTGGGTTCAAGTGATTCTCCTGCCTCAGCCTCCAGAGTAGCTGGGATTAGAGGCTTGCGCCACCACGCCCGGCTAATTTCGTATTTTTAGTAGAGATGGGGTTTCTCCATGTTGATCAGGCTGGTCTCGAACTCCCGACCTCAGGTGATCCACCCACCTCGGCCTCCCAAAGTGCTGAGATTACAGGCATGAGCCACGGTGCCCGGCCTGATATAGGAGGTAATGTAAATTGTAGGTGTCATGGCCCAGTTCCCTTTCTGTCAGATAAACGGCACCTTTTCCTCTCCCCAACCTAAATAAACTCTGGTTATTCTGTTCTTTCCCCGCTCTCAGTTGGAGAAACCACTTCTGCTCGTGCTTCAATTCTTATTTCCATAAGAATGACTCTTACATGCGAACACTCAGCCTGACCTCTCTCTGAGCCCCAGTCATGTATTCATAATGGTCTGTTTCTTGTTGTGTCCAACATTATCTCAAGGTCTTCATCTTTCTTCACAAATTACCTCTTTTTCCTGATAGCTCCCTTCCCCCATTCTCGCAAGAGCAAAACAAAATCATCAACCCCGAGCGCCGTGTCTCTCAAGCTTCTGCTACTCAGACGACAAGACCCACTAATTCTCCTCTACCTTTGAGTTTCACAGTGGTAGATTGTCTGTATGGCGATTTCCTTTAAAGTACTTTAGAATTACCAGTGTGATGTATGTGTGTGTAGATTAACTTTAATCTATACTCTAGATGCTATTCACATTTGGAGTGCCCTAATTAGAAACCCACATTCTAGGGAAGATTACTTAGTATCTGAAGTACCCTAATTAGAAATTCATTTCCTAGAGGGAGCTACATAAGCACTCCAAATCTATTATTGTTTTACAAATGAAATGACATGATGTTTGGGATTTGTTTCAAAATAATCCAGGAGGAGGGGAAAATGGGAAGGAATATGGATGAAACAAGATTGCCCATGAGTTGGTAATTGCTAAAGCTGGGTGGTGAGTAATGTGTGTGTGTTGGGGGGAGAGTTTCATGAACATTCTCTGTATTTTGTTTATATTTGAAATTTTCCACAATAAAATGTTTTGACATATGTCATTATTGCAATCTACACCAGACAGAAGATAACAGATTGAACACATGCCATCTACTTTCCTTCCTGAAGCCTCAGTAAAATAACAATAAAATGATTTTTTTTTTTTTTTAACAGAATCTTGCTTTGTCACCCAGGCTTGAGTGCAGTGGTGCGATCTTGGCTCACTGCATCTCCGCCTTCTGGGTTCACAACCTCCTGAGTAGCTGGGACCACAGGTGTGCGCTACCACGCCTGGCTAATTTTTGTATTTTTAGTAGAGATGGGGTTTCACCACGTTAGCCAAGCTGGTCTTGTACTCCTGACCTCAAGTGATCCACTGGCCTCAGCCTCCCAAAGTGTTGGGATTACAGGCTTGAGCCATGGTGTTGGCTATGCCTTTTTATAAAAATTCCTTTTGGCTGGGTGCAGTGGCTCATGCCTGTAATCCTAGCACTTCGTGAGGCTGAGGCAGGAGGACTGCTTGAGTTTATGAGCTTGAGACCAGCTTGAGCAACACAGGGAGACCCCATCTCAACAACAACAACAATAACAACAAATTAGCCAGTCACGGTGGTATGTACCTGTACTACCAGCTATTTGGGAAGCTGAGGCAGGAGGATTACTTGAGCCCAGGAGGTTGAGGCTGCAGTGAGCCATGTTTGAGCCACTGCACTCCAGCCTGGGCAACAGAGCAAGACCTTGTCTCAAAACATAAAAAATAAAAAGGCATAAATGCCATATTTTTAGAGTGAAGTCACAGGTGAAGTATAGAAGAGACATCCAAAAGGCTTGTCTTGAGCTTTACTGTTCAGTAAAGTAAGCATATAATAAGTGCCTTATTATACACATCTGAGAATTAGAGAAAAGTTTCCTGGGAAGTTTCTCAGGAATTTGAAGGGCAAATGTAGAGTGTGAGGTTATCCTCGTCTACCTGCTCTTTGAACTTAGAGGTGAGTGTGATCCTTTCATTAACAACCCCTTTGGCTCTCAGGATGATTTGTGTCAGGGTTCCTAATCTCCTCCTCCTAGTAACAAAGCCTTTGCCTTGTAAAATGTATCATCTACAATACAACATCTCACAGTGTAAAAGGGGAGAGGGGGGAATGTTGGCTCTATAGCCTCAAATGGGTATGATTTGAAAATTAATTAGGCCGGGCGCGGTGGCTCACGCCTGTAATCCCAGCACTTTGGGAGGCCGAGGCGGGCGGATCACGAGGTCAGGAGATCGAGACCACGGTGAAACCCGGTCTCTACTAAAAATACAAAAAGAATTAGCTTGGCGCGGTGGCGGGCGCCTGTAGTCCCAGCTACTTGGGAGGCTGAGGCAGGAGAATGACGTGAACCTGGGAGGCGGAGCTTGCAGTGAGCCGAGATGGCGCCACTGCACTCCAGCCTGGGCCACAGAGCAAGAGTCCGTCTCAAAAAAAAAAAAAGAAAAGAAAATTAATTAGGTCAGGCACGGTGTCTCACGCCTGTAATCCCAGCACTTTGGGAGGCCGAGGCGGGCAGATCACGAGGTCAGGAGCTCGAGACCATCCTGGCTGACATGGTGAAACCCGGTCTCTACTAAAAAAATACAAAAAATTAGCCGGGTGTGGTGGCGGGCGCCTGTAGTCCCGGCTACTCAGGAGGCTGAGGCAGGAGAATGGCGTGAACCCGGGAGGTGGAGCTTGCAGTGAGCCGAGATCGTGCCACTGCACTCCAGCCTGGGCGACAGAGCAAGACTCTGTCTCAAAAAAAAAAAAAAAAAAAAAAAAAAAAAAAAAAAACACGAAAATTATTTGTGCACAAGTTTGAAAGTCCTCCAATATTATAAAGATCCTGCCATATAAGTGGATGTACTTTGTTTCAAGGCAGCATAGTGTCATGAATGCAGTTGTCGACTTTTTGTCCAACAAGCTGTGTTTCTGGTCTGTTCTACTCACCTCTCACATTACTCTCACAATATCCATCCATCCACCCATCCCAGATAGAGAGAGAGAGTAAGGATGGATTTGTGTGTGTGTGTGTGTCTGTGTGTGAGAGAGAGAGAGAGAATGAGAGATCATATTGGAGAAATTCCAATTGCTTTTTTTTTTTTTTTTTAGATAGGGTCTCAGGCTCTTATTCTGTCACCAGGCTAGAGTGCAGTGGCATGATCATAGCTTGCTGCAACCTCAAACTCCAGGTTCAGCCTCCCAAGTAGCTGGGAATACAGGTGTATGCCACCACGCCGAACTAATTTTTTTAATTTTTAGTAGAGATGAGGTCTCACTATGTAGCCCAGGCTGGTCTTGAACTCCTGGGCTCAGGTGATCCTCCTGCCTCAGCCTCCCAAAGTGCTGGGATTACAGGCATGAGCCACTGTACCCGGCCTCTAATTGTTTTTATCGCTGCTTCTGTCTTGCATTTACTGTGGCTTCTCAAGTCTACATCACAACCTCTCAGCTCGAAGGGCCACCATCAGCTCATAATTATGTTGTTGTCTCGTAGTTTAAATTCTTGAAAAAGTCAAAATGTAATTGGCCCATCTTGTCTCCACTGGGGCAGAACCTCTCTCCTAATCCACATCCTGGGTCACTGCTCACCCTGCGGATTGGTCCCCTTGGGTGAGGTGCCCTCTCTCAACCTAATTAGCTATTGTGGGAGCATGTGTGGAGTAAAGGGTAATTGGCATGCTAGGCTGCCCCTTTGGAAGCTGTGATGGGACAGTTAAATTAAAAGTTGAGTGTGACAGAAAAATTACCAGACATATTCAATTCACAGCCCTAACTTCCACACCTTCTACCCAAGAGACTTTGTATGTCACTCAATATTGTTCAGCTTCAGGCTGGGCATGGTGGCTCACGCCGGTAATCCTAGCACTTTGGGAGGCCAAGGCGGGCAGATCACTTGAGGTCAGGAGTTCGAGACCAGCCTGACCAAAATGGCGAGACCCCCGTCTCTACTAAAAATACAAAAATTAGCCAGACATGGTAGCACGTGCCTGTAGTCCCAGCTACAGGGGAGACTGAGGCAGGAGAATCGCCTGAACCCACGAGGTGGAGTTTGTGGTGAGCCGAGATTGTGTCTATGCACTTCAGCCTGGGCAACAGAGCGAGACTCTGTCTCAGAAAAAAAAAAAAAATCTTCAGTTCCCTTATCTGTAAAATGGGTGTGCAAATCCTCATGGCAGTTTGCTGTGAGGAGAAAAGGAGTGAGCAGAACATTGAGCCTGCACATGGCAGGTGCTCAGTGAAGAACAGCAACTACAGTTAACATTCAGACATAAAGCTGAGTGCTTCATTTACATTTTATCATCTCAATTCTCCAAGCAAGAGTTCCACTATGTTTCTGAAATCTGAATTTCCTGTTGATCAAAAAGCTTATATATGAGGAACGAAGTAGAGTTTTGTCTTTAAATACACCATACTTACTCATTTTTATAAAATAATCTCAACTTATTTTAGGTTAAGAGGGTACATGTGCAGGTTTGTTACCTGGCTATATTGCATGATGCTGAGGTTTAAGGTATGATTTATCTCGTTACCCAGGTACTGAATATAGCGCCTAATATAGTTCATTCTTCAACCCTTGCCCCACCCCAGTAGTCTCCAGTGTCTATTGTTGCCATCTTTATGTCCATAAGCACCCAACATTTAGCTCCCATTTATAAGTGAGAACATGCAGTATTTGGTTTTCTGTTTCTGCATTAATTTGCTTAGGATACTGGTCTCTAGCTGCAACCACGTTGCTGCAAATGACATGATTTCATTCCTTTTTTTTTTTTTTTGACAGAGTTTCACTCTTGTTGCCCAGGCTGGAGTGCAATGGTGCAATCTTGTCTCACTGCAACCTCCGCCTCCTGGGTTCAGGCGATTCTCCTGCCTCAGCCTCCTGAGTAGCTGGGATTACAGGCATGCTTCACCATGCCCGGCTAATTTTTGTATTTTCAGTAGCTACAGGGTTTCTCCATATTGGTCAGGCTGGTCTTGAACTCCTGACCTCAGATGATCCACCCTCCTCAGCCTCCCAAAGTGGTGAGATTACAAGTATGAGACACTGCACTCAGCCATTTCATTCCTTTTAATGGCTGTGTAGTATTCTGTGGTGTATACGTACCACGTTTTCTTTATCTGCTCCATTGTTGATGGGAACCTAGGTTGATTCTATGACTTTGCTATTGTGAATCGCACTGCGATGAACATATGAATGAATGTGTTTTTTTGGTAGAACAATTTATTTTATTTATTTATTTATTTATTTTGAGATGAAGTTTTCACTCTTGTTGCCCAGACTGGAGTGCAATGGTGTGATCTCAGCTCACCGCAACCTCTGCCTCCCAGATTCAAGCGATTCTCCTGCCTCAGTCTCTTGAGTAGCTGAGATTACAGGCATGCGCCACCATGCCCGGCTAATTTTGTATTTTTAGTAGAGACAGGGTTTGTCCATGTTGGTCAGGCTGGTCTCGAACTCCCAAACTCAGGTGATCTGCCTGCCTTGGCCTCCCAAAGTGCTGGGATTACAGGCATGAGCCACTGTGCCCGGCCTATTTTTTTTTTTAATATATACTCAGTAGTGGGATTGCTGAATTGAACAGTAGTTCTAAGTTCTTTGAGAAATCTGCAGACTGCTTTCTACAGTGGTTGAACTAATTTACATTCCCACCAACAGTGTATAAATGTTAGTGGGAATGTAAATTAGTTCTCTGCAGCCTCGCCAGCATCTGTTATTTTTTGACTTGTAATTGATAGCCATTCAGACTGGTGTGAGATGGTATCTCATTGTGGTTTTGATTTGCATTTTTCTGATGATTAATATGATAGGCATTTTTTCATATATTTTTTTGGCCACTTGTATGTCTTCTTTTGAGAAGTGACTGTTCATATCTTTTGTCCACTTTTTTTTTTTTTGACACGGAGTCTTCTTTTGTTGCCCAGGCTGAAGTGCAGTGGCACAATCTCAGCTCACTGCAACCTCTGCCTCTCAGGTTCAAACAATTCTCCTGTCTCAGCCACTTAAGTAGCTGGGATTACAAGCATGCGCCACCACGTCCCACTAATGTTTGTATTTTTAGTAGAGATGGGGTTTCACCATGTTGGCCAGGGTGGTCTCGAACTCCTGACCTTGTGATTCACCCGCCTCGGCCTCCCAACGTGCTGGGATTATAGGCATGATCCACTGTGTCTGGCCTTTTGTCCACTTTTTAATGGGGTTGTTTGTCCGATGCATACTTTGCAAATATTTTCTCCCATTCTATAGGTTGTCCGCATGCTCTTGATAGGTTTTTTTTTTGAGACGGAATTTCTCTCTTGTTGCCCAGGCTGGAGTGCAATGGCGCGATCTCGGCTCACTGTAACCTCCGCCTCCCAGGTTCAAGCGATTCTCCTGCCTCAGCTTCCTGAGTAGTTGGGATTACAGGCATGCACCATCACGTCTGGCTAATTTTGTATTTTTAGTAGAGACGGGATTTCTCCATGTTGGTCAGGTTGGTCTCAAACTACTAGCATGATCATGGCTCACTGCAGCCTTGACCTCCTGGGCTCAAGTGATCCTCCCACCTCAGCCTCTTGAGTAGCGGGACCACAGGCATGTGCCACTATACCCAGCTAATTTTAAAAATGTTTTTATAGAGATGGAGTATCCCTATGTTGCCCCGGCTTATACTTCTCAGCTTAAGCAATCCTCCCACCTTGGCATCCCAAAGTGCTGGGATTATAGGCATGAGCCACTGCACCCAGGCTGCCATTGCTGTTGAGAACTTAGTCATAAATTGTTTCCGAAGGGTGATGTACAGAATAGTGTTTCCTAGCCTTCCTTCCCCTCCCCTCCCCTCCCCTCCCCTTTCCTTCCCTTCTCTTTTTCAGACAGGGTCTTTCTCTGTCACCTACGCTGGAGTGCAGTGGTGTGATTTGGGCTCACTGCAGCCTTGACCTCCTGGGCTCAAGTGATCCTCCCATCTCAGCCTCACAAACAGCTGAGACTATAGGTGCATGCCACCACATCTGGCTAATTAAAAAAAAATTTTTTTTTTTTTGTAGAGACAAGGTCTTATGTTGCCCAGGCTGGTCTCAACCTCCTGGGCTCAAGTTATCCTCATGCTTTAGTCTCCCAAAGTACTGGGATTACAGGCGTGACCTACTGCACCCAGCCTGGTCTGGGATTCTTATAGTTTGAGGTCTTACATTTAGATCTTTAATCCATCTTCAGTTAATTTTTTTATGTGGTGAAATATAGGGGTTCAGTTTCATTCTTCTGCATATGGCTAGCCAGCTATTACATCCAGAACCATTTATTGAATAGGGAGTCCTTTCCCCATTGCTTAATTTTGTCAACTTTATCAAAGACCAGATGTAGGTGTGCAGCTTTATTTCTGGGTTCTTCACTCTGTTCCTTTGGTCTATATGTCTGTTTTTGTACCAGTACTATGCTGTTTTGGTTACTGTAGCCCTATAGTATAGTTTAAAGTCAGGTAATGTGATGCCTATAACTTTGTTCTTTTTACTTAGAATTACTTTGGCTATTTGGGCTCTTTTTCGGTTTTTAGGATAGTTTTTTTTTCTAATTCTGTGAAAAATGGCATTGGTAGTTTGATAAGAATAGCATTGAATCTGTAAATTGCTTTGGGCAATATGGCCATCTTAACGACATTGATTCTTCCAATCCATGAACATGGGATGTTTTTCCATTTGTTTGTGACATCTATGATTTCTTTCAGCAGTGTTTTGTAGTTTTCCTTGTAGAAGTCTTTCACCTTCTTGGTTAGATGTATTCCTAAGTATTTTACTTATTTATTTTTTGTGGCTATTGTAAATGAAATTGCATGCTTGATTTGGCTTTCAGCTTGAACATTATTGGTGTAGAAAAATGTTACTGATTTTTGTACATTGATTTTGTGTCCTGAAACATTGCTGAAGTCATTTATCAGTCCCAGGAGCCTTTTGGCAGTCTTTCTAATTCAATAAACATTTATAGAAGACCCACTACATGCAAAGCTTAAAGAACATGAGGCCAGGCATGGTGGCTCACGCCTGTAATCCCAGCACTTTGAAAGACCGAGGCGGTGGATCACCTGAGGTCAGGAGTTCGAGACCAGCCTAGTCAACATGGCGAAATCCCATCTCTACAAAAATACAAAAACTAGCCAGATGTGGTGGTGCATGCCTGTAATCCCAGCTACTTGGGAGGCTGAGGCAGGAGAATTGCTTGAACCTTGGAGACGGACGTTGCAGTGAGCTGAGATTGTGCCACTGCACTCCAGCCTGGGTGACAGAGCGAGACCAAAAAAAAAAAAAAAAAATCACCTTAGCCACTCAGAGTGCAAAGTGAAGAGAAAGTGCCTGAAATTTTAGAGCTTACAGGAGATGTGACAGTGTCTAATGCAATCAGTAATAATTTGGAAAGAGTTCAATAAAGTATTTTTATCAAATGCAGAGTTGCCAAAAATCTGCCTTCTGCAAACCCATCCTCCACACTGTTTCTGGAATGGTTGCTAGGTGCTAGTTATATCAAAAGCAAAGACTCACTCACTCAAACCTTTTTAAGAGAAAAAGGGTTTGTGGCAAGTTCACGTGGACTGGACCTGGATGTAAGGCTGGTCTAGGGCCAGCTCTTCTGTCTGGATCTCGTGGTCTTCATGCTCCCACTATAGTAGCCTGGCCTCCTCCCTTTACCCAATGGACAGTGTTGTCTTTCTTTCTTTCTTTTTTTGAAACAGTCTCACTCCTGTTGCTTGGAGACTGGAGAGGCTGGAGAGCGTGGTGCAATCACAGCTCACTGCAGCCTGGACCTCCTGGGTTCAAGTGATCCTCCCATCTCAGCCTCCCAAGTATCTGGGACCAAAGGCATGTGCCACCATGCCTGGCCCAATGTTGTCTCATCCTTGTAAACTTCAACATGGAAGGAGCCAGGCTGGCTGGCTTTGTAATGACCATAGTCCCTATTGACCAGAACCATCCTTTCAGGCCACCTCAAGGTCCTGCCCTGGATCAGATCCTCTGGTCCCTCTTCTCTGATTATGGTCAACCATGTCCAACTCAGTCCAGGGCAGCTTCCCAGAGCAGGGGCTGTGGGCAGGTTGGCTTCATATAGAAGGGGAAGTTGGTGTCTAAAGTCCTGTATCTGCCTGACAGACAGGTTCAAGATATATTTTTTAAGACAGAAATTATGTCATGGGGCCAGGCGTGGTGGCTCACGCCTGTAATCCCAGCACTTTGGGAGGCCGAGGCAGGTGGATCACTTGAGGTCAGGAGTTCAAGACCAGCCTGGCCAATATAGCAAATCCTTGCCTCTACTAAAAATGCAAAAATTAGCCGGGCATGGTGGCTCATGCCTATAGTCCCAGCAACTCGGGAGGCTGAGGCAGGAGACTCACTTAAGCCTGGGAGGCAGAGGTTGTGGTGAGCCGAGATTGTGCCATTGCACTCCAGCCTGGGCGACAGAGCGAGACTCTGTCTCAAAAAAAAAAAAAAAAAAGAGAGAGAGAAATGAATAAATAAATAAATTATGTCACGGTACCTCTTTCTCATCATCCTTTGTTTTTTCTTTTTCTGGGTTTTTCACCCATCACCTATGGTTATAGTTTCCAATCAACGATACTTGGGGTGATGCTTTTTGACTCCCCCAAATCAGTGGCCTGAAGAATAGAACCAAGAGCTTGCTTCCTTTTATTTTTAAAGCAGAGGTCCCAAAGTCTTAAAATGCATCTTATTCATTTTCAGTGGCTAGCATGCTGGCTGGCAGAGCTGACAGCCAATAAATGTTTGATGAAAACAGAACAAAACAATAAGGCTTTATTAATCTATCATAACATGATAGACTAAGTAGGTGAAAACCTCCGTCTGCTTCCTTGTTCTGAAAAAATCTTCCTCATTTCCATTCTGTTTTCTTTAATTCTACACTTGAGGGCAACTGATAGCTCAGCCCGGGGCTGCCCAGGCCGTTTTCCTCATCTTGCCCTCAGCACAGGTAGAGATACAGAAGGGATCAAAGCCCAGATCCTTCTCTGTCCTCACACCTGCACATACCTGCTCAACACACTCAAGTCTGTAAAATCATCCTACATCTATTAGCCTACAGCCAGCAAAATCCAGAATTGGGGTAAGTGGGCTCCCTAATGGAAACATAACTTACTGGAGCATGGTTCTACAGGAAGATAATGTGGAGCACTTTGCATCTCCTTCCGAAGCATCACCTTCATATCTTCCCCAAGAATGGTGGGGATGAAAGAACCCAACAGAAATCAGTTTCTCCAGAGTGATCTGCAAAAATACAGTGTCGATAATGATAACCTTTTATTTACAAAGTCTTTCAGGGCCAGGCATAGTGGCTCATGCCTCTAATCCCAGCGCTTAGAGAGGCTGATGCAGGAGGATGGTTTGAGCGCAGGACATCAAGGTTACAATGAGCTATGATTATGCCACTGCACTCCAGCCTGGGCAACAGAGGGAAACCATATTTCAAAAAAAGAAAAAAGAAAAAAAAAGGCTTTGGTGGCCCTGCATTGATTAAATGGCAAGCTTCACAGCTCTGTATCTTTCCACGTGCTAGAGTACCACCTTCCTTCTCTAACTGGGAAACTTGTTACCATCCTGTCCTCCTGTCCTCCAAGACTAAGCTGGCTGTTCTGGGCTTCCCTCCTAGGCTCTCCAGGAAGGACTGGCCCTGGTGTTCCTTTTGTTGTTGCTGTTTTTAATTGAGATGGGGTCTCACCATGTTGCCCAGGCTGGTCTCAAACTCCTGGGCTCAAACGATCCACCCACTTCAGCCTCCCAAAGTGCTGAGATTACAGGTATGAGCCATTGCACCCAGCCCATGGTGTTCCTTTTGTACCCGCGGGCACAGCATCAGCCACAGGGCCCTACTGTTAGATCAGCAAGATGGCAGGTCTGGTCCCATGGCTGACTTGCTGTGTTACTGTGCATAAATTATTTAACACCTCTGTGCTTTGGTTGCCTTATTTGATAGCGATGTAGAACTTCTGATATGTTGGATAGTATGAATGAAATACTTAGAATGGTGCCTGGCACACGGTAAGCATGGACTAAATGGTAGCTCTCATTCGAGTATCTCTACCATAGTTTTTAACATGGGATAAGAAAGTGTCAGTGAATTTATTCGGGAATAACTGTGTAATCATAGGTTTTCTCTAAGTAAGTTAGTGGTGGAACTCAGAAAACAAAAACAGAAACAAACCCAGGGCAACTGCTTTTTAAATCAGGGTTTCCAACTTTTCCCACCTGTAGGAGTTGTGCTTTTAGCACAAGGAGACCCTACCTTCCGTTCAACAAGACGGCAAAGGCCCTAATGCGGTTGCTTATAGGTGTCAGGCTCTCATTATTCTTTTTTTGAGACAGGTATTTTAGTAAAACTATGGGATGCAGTAGGAATGATTTGCATTTTAATAGGCTTGGTCATAAAAAGTATTCTTCTGGCTGGGTGTGGTGGCTCACGCCTGTAATCCCAGAACTTTGGGAGGCCAAGGTGAGCAGATCACCTGAGGTCAGGAGCTCGAGACTAGCCTGGCCAACATGGTGAAACCCCATCTCTACTAAAAATACAAAAATTAGCTGGGCATGATGGTATGCGCCAGGAATCCTAGCCTACTGGGGAGTCTGAGGCAGTAGAATCGCTTGAACCTGGGAGGCGGAGGTTGCAGTGAGCCGAGATCATGTCATTGCACTCCAGCCTGGGCAACAAGAGTGAAACCCCATCTCAAAGAAAAAGAAAAGAAGTATTCTTCTTCCTGTGCCTTCCCTTTCCCTAGAACACAAGCTGAGATTTGAAGTTAGTCAAATTTTCACTGTCCTTCTGACCTCAGGAGAAATAAACCATGGAGATGAGCTCAGTTTTCAAGTTGTCTAGTTCCTGTGAAATTATAATGGGTAGGTTTGGCTCTAGAACTGTCAGTTGAGGCATCCTTTTTTTTTTTTTCTACAGTATGGCTAATAATGGCAGTTTTTAAAATTGAAGCTAAAACACCTAGAATTAAGATTTTGGCAGAACACACTGAGACATTCCATGGTTTTGGACATTTTAACTATATGCCTTGATAAAATGTTCACTTCTCACTTAACAGATTTTAAAAGCAAGAGGTGGAAATAAATGGTAGAAATCAAAGTTATATGACAAGTGTACTTCAAATGCTTCTCTTCCAATTAATTTTAAAAGCAAAATTAGGATTAAAAAAAAGGATGAGGCTGGCATGGTGGCTCATGCCTGTAATCCCAGCACTTTGGGAAGTCGAGGCAGGTGGATCACCTGAGGTCAGGAGTTTGAGACCAGCCTGGCTAACATGGTGAAACCCCATCTCTACCAAAAATACAAAAATTAGCCAGTCTCAGAACCTGGTCTCAAATAAATAAATAAATATTTAAAAATTAAATACAATTTAAAAAGTGTTACTATGTGCAAATTGATGTTGAAAATTATACTGCTGCTTAAAGCAGTGGTTGCTTTATTTGGGACAATTTTTGTTTCCATTTAATCCATAATCATTCTAGTCCCAATTCTTACACTCCTCCTTACCACTGGCCCTGCTTGCCTTAGTTCCCTTCCATCCACTGATCTCATGTGGCATGATATGTTTGTCTGTTATCCTTATAGAAAACTTGGGTTTTATCATAATAGCTATTCATCAGTCACCTTCTATTGTTATTCTAATTGTTCATGGAAATTCAAAGCATAATATTTCTTTAAAGATTGATCCATTCCCAGTGCCTACTTCTTTCCTTTTTCTCAAGTGAAACAAAGATTCTAGTTTTAGACTAATAAGAAAAATGCTCCAGGTGCGGTGGCTCACATCTGTAAGCCCAGCACTTTGGGAGGCTGAGGCAGGTGGATCATGAGGTCAAGAGATTGAGACCATCCTGCCCAACATGGTGAAACCCTGTCTCTACTAAAAATACAAAAATTAGGTCTGGGCGCGGTGGCTCACATCTGTAATCCCAGCATTTTGGGAGGCCAAGGCGGGTGGATCACGAGATCAGGAGATCGAGACCATCCTGGCTACATGGTGAAACCCCGTCTCCACTAAAAAAAAAAAAACACACACACACAAAAAATTAGCTGGGTGTGGTGGCAGGCGCTTGTAGTCCCAGCTACTCCGGAGGCTAAGGCAGGAGAATGGCTTGAACCATTGCAAATGGCAGGGTTTGCAGTGAGCCGAGATCGCGACACTGCACTCCAGCCTGGGCAACAGAGTGAGACTCCGTCTCAAAAAAAAAAAAAAAAAATTAGCCAGGCGTGGTGGCGCGTGCCTGTAGTCCCAGATACTCGCGTGCCTGAGGCAGAAGAATTGCTTGAACCCAGGAGGAAAAAAAAAAAGATAGCTTTAGGCCAGGCATGGTGGCTCAAGCTTATAATCCCAGCACTTTGGTAGGCCGAGGCAGGTGGATCATGAGGTCAGGAGTTTGAGACCAGCCTGGCCAACATGGTGAAACCCGGTCTCTACTAAAAATACAAAAATTAGCTGGGCATGGTGGCAGGAGCCTGTAATCCCAGCTACTCGGGAGGCTGAGGCAGGAGAATCATTTGAACTTGGGAGGCAGAGGTTGCAGTGAGCCGAGATCACACCATTGCACTCCATTCTGGGCAACAGGGCGGGATTCTGTCAAAGAAAAGAAAAAAGAAAAGAAAAGAAAAGAAAAGAAAAGACAGAAAGAAAGGAAGGAAGGGAGGGAAAGAAGCAAGCAAGCAAGCAAGCAAGCTTCAACCAGCCCAGGAAGTTTTAAAAAAATTAGCCCGGCATGGTGCAACACACCTGTAGTCCCAGCTACTTGGGAGGCGGAGGTGGGAGGGTCACTGGAGACCGGGAGGTCAAGGTAGCAGTTAGCCTGATTTTGCCACTGCACTCCAGCCTGGACAACACAGGGAGACCTTCTCTCAAAAAAAAAAAAAAAAAAAAAAAAATTAATTAATTAATTAAAAGAAAGATGCTTCAGAGAGAGTGAGAATATCTAAGAGAAATTCTCTCTTAATAAGTATCTTTGGAAAGTTTCCCCAAATTATGCAACTGATAAACTTTTTTTCCCCCAGCAAAGCTCAATATTAGAACAAAAGATGCAGACAAGTCAGATACCTAATGTTAAAAGATGCCTGTATAATGAACAATAATGAAAATAGTGGCCAGGCACAGTGGCTCACTCCTGTAATCCTGGCACCTTGGGAGGCAGAGGCAGGCAGATCACTTGAGACCAGGAGTTCGAGACCAGCCTGGCCAACATGGTGAAACCCCATCTCTACTAAAAATATTAAAATAAATAAAAATTTTAAAAAACAAAGCAAATGGCTGGGTGCAGTGGCTCATGCCTGTAATCCCAGGATTTTGGAAGGCCAAAGTGGGTGGATCACCTAAGGCCAAGAGTTCGAGACCAGCCTGACCAATATGGTGAAACCCCGTCTCTACTAAAAATACAAAAATTAAAATTAGCTGGGTGTGATGGCAGGCGCCTATAGTCCCAGCTACTTGGGAGGCTGAGACAGGAGAATTGCTTGATCACGGGAGGTAAAGGTTGCAGTGAGCCAAGATCACGCCACTGTTCTCCAGCCTGGGCAACAGAGAGACCCCGTCTCAAAAAAAAAAAAAAGAAAAAAAGGTAAAGTATTTATGTTACTCTTAAGATATTATAAAAATGAAACTGCAGGGCACGGTGGCTCACGCCTGTAATCCCAGCACTTTGGGAGGCCTAGGCGGGAGGACTGCCTGAGCTCAGGAGTTCAAGACCAGCCTGGGCAACATGGTGAAACCCCATCTCTACTAAAGTACAAAAAATTAGTCAGGCGTAGCAGTGTGCGCCTGTAATCCCAGCTACTCAGGAGGCTGAGGCAAGACAATTGCTTGAACCTGGGAGGTGGAGGTTGCAGTGAGACGAGATCACGCCACTGCACTCCAGCCTGGGCGACAGAGCGAGACTCCATCTCAAAAAAAAAAAAAAAGAAAGAAAAAGAAAAAATTTTTGGCTGGGAGAAGTGGCTCACGTCTGTAATCCCACCACTTTGGGAGGCCGAGGCAGGTGGATTACGAGGTCAGAAGTTCAAGACCAGCCCGGCCAACATGGTGAAACCCCGTCTCTACTAAAAATACAAAAATTAGCTGGGTGTGGTGGCACGTGCCTGTGATCCCAGGTACTTGGGAGGCTGAGGCAGAATTGCTTGAACCTAGGAGGTGGAGTTTGCAGTGAGCCAAGGTCACGCCACTGCACTCCAGCCTGGGCTACAGAGTGAGACTCCATCTCAAAAAAACAAAAATAAAAATAAGACAATTTTTAAAGGCACATAAAAGGCCCTTCTCTCTCTTTTTTTTTTTTTTTGACTTTTCTGAGTTTTATTACCTTTTCTCTAAAAGTTAACTTTTTTGCAAATGGCTATTAATGTCATATACCAGTAGAGGGCGATAAAACATTACTTTTAAGTATTATCTTAAAACTACTTTTACCAGAGTGGAAAAAGAATTTTTGGATAACTTTTCTTTTGCCCCTTCACAAAAGAGAACGATCGAAGACACTAGCAAGATGGAGAAACATAGTTCAATGGGAAGATCAAAAGTAACAGGCAGATTACCATGACCTAAATTTGCAGAAGGGAGAATCATCATCTGTGTAAAAACTATAGTGACAGCTCTGTTTAGATTGGTTTATGTCTCAGGGAGACCGCCTTTTGTGCTAGCTCTCTGACACTGCATAACAACTGTGGGCAATTATGTATGGAAATCCTTCAAGCTGAAACAAATTGCAAAACTTAAGTGCACTTAGTCTGTTGTACCTTTTGTGGATCTAGAATACGTAACTTTAAAAATCTAGATTGTAATAGCTTCTAGATAGATGACAGTTTGGGCGTGAACCATTTAGCCATCCACTTGTGGTATGGCAGGAGTATATGGTGAGAAGTGGCCAGCTAACATTCTCAGGGGTCGGGGTGCCATGTTTACGTGGGCATGCTTGATTCCTGGAAGCCGAGCTCATTTACCAGAAGAGCAGCCAATACCATGAATAAATCTGGTCCTGAAAAAGTAAATGCTCTGTTTCTAGGATTATTTATTTATATCAGATGGAGGGGAACAAGAAAACTTTCCCTGTGGCCATGCAGCGCATGTGAGAATGTGCACTATGGCCGGCGTGGTGGCTCACGCCTGTAATCCCAGCACTTTGGGAGGCCGAGGCAGGTGGATCACCTGAGGTCAGGGGTTCGAGACCAGCCTGGCCAACATGGTGAAACCCCATCTCTACTAAAAATACAAAAAAAAAAAAAAAATTAGCCAGGCATGGTTGGGGGCGGGTGCCTGTAATCCCAGCTACTTGGGAGACTGAGGCAGGAGAATTGCTTGAACTCGGGAGATGGAGGTTGCAGTGAGCCAAGATCATGCCACTACACTCCAGCCTGGGCGACAAAAGTGAAACTCTGTCTCAAAAAAATGTAAAAAAAAAAAAGAGAGAGAGATAGAATGTGCACTGTATTTAGCCTAGCCTGTGGCATTTTGTTTTGCAAATTTTAGTAGTATGGAAGTAAACTATCAGCATAAGAAAAAAGAAAATTCCTATGGCTCTGAATATGTTAGGATTTCTATCAAACACAGGGCCTAGCCCAGCCAGTTCCCAGTGGGGTAGGCTCGGCCCTTGGTCCCTACCAACACATTGACTGCTCTCCCCACAAGATGATTTCACTGCACTGGACACAAGATGAGATGGTTTAGATGCTGGCTTTGGAGCAGCTGCAGTAATGTGAGCTGAAAGGAATGCAGTTGTATGTCGAGAGTGCCAATTTCCAAAGCAGGTTCTTGAAAGGCTGTTTCTCTTCGTATGGTGAGGGACCTGTGCTGTTATCAAGACTAGGAAGGAAGGAGATTCATTAAATGTCATCATCAGCCTGAACAGGTGGTTGGCAAAGGAACGGAAAGCACGGAGATGAAGTTTTAGAGATCGGGGTGATTGCTGGCAACTAACATTATCAACTGTGATTCCAAGAGGCCCCAACTGTGGGAGGCCTGGAGGAAGCCACAGAGGTTATCTGGAGAGCCAGAGCTTACAATCTGGTTGGACTGGATCCAGCTGAATCCATCTGAGGCCAGCTCCAGGAAAGGCAGGTCTGGTATCAAGATGTACAGCAGACCATGGTGGGTGGGGAGCTCAAATTGTACTTACGGGCAACTGGGTGTGGGGAGGAGGGTTGTATGGCTCTGCAAGCATAGACCAGATCCTATGGCTATCCCCACATGAGATAGCAGGAGGATACCCTATGGGAGTTAGCCATAGGATCTGGTCTAAGCTTAACTTGTATTTCAATAGGCTGCCTTTTCTTTTCAATGAACCCTCCTCACGAATACTTTGCATCCAAAAACTTTCTCCTTCTAATGTTCTAAGGGCTGCCAGCTGCCTCGGGCAGGCTCTCCAGAAGCCTAGGGAAGAGATACAGGGGTCAGGGAAGCATGAGTTGGGACCTCTTTTTTCTCCTATTCTTACCTCTGTTCAGCCTGGTTTACTGAAAGCAAGAGGAAATGAGCCTTTGTGGATGGGTATGGCTGAATCATTGTGCGTTACCGATACAAGATGATCTGGAAGAAGCCCCTGATGGAACCTAAGGCCCTGGTGGAGTTTCTTTGAATATCATCAGAGGGAACTTGAGACCCGAGATACAGAGGGGACTGCAAACAGGCCTGCAGTGCCTGGGGCTGATTCCACAGGCAAGCACCTGTATCATTATCTCAGGCGACCCCCACAGCAGGAAGATATTATTATGCCAAGTACTCAGATAATGAAACTGCCTGGAGGAATAAGGAGTAGAGCCTAAATTTGAATTTACCACTTTGTCCTGCTGAGTGGTTGGTGAGGGAGGGGTAATAAGCATTAGAGCTATTAACTAAGGAAGCAGCATGGATTACTGGTTAGAAGCAAAGCCGTGGCTCTAGCCTGCCTGGGTTTGTATCCCAGCTGTGCAAGTAACCAACCTCCCTGTGCCTCAATTTCCAATCACACCTGCCCAGTAGGGTCTTGTGAAGATTAAATGAGTTTATATAGAAAAGTGCTTAGAGGCTGGGTGCGGTAGCTCACGCCTATAATCTCAGCACTTTGGGAGGCCAAGGCTGGCAGATCACTTGAGGTCAGGAGTTTGAGACCAGCCCGGCCAACATGGTGAAACCCTGTCTCTACTAAAAATACAAAAATTAGCTGGGCGTGGTGGCATGTGCCTGTAATCCCAGCTACTCGGGAGGCTGAGGCAGGAGAATTGCTTGAACCCGGGAGGTGGAGGTTGCAGTGAGTCGAGATCGCGCCACTGCACTCCAGACTGGGCGACAGAGCAAGACTCCGTCTCATTAATAAATACATAAATAAATAAGCTTAGAACAATACCTGGCACATAGTAAGTCAGTTTTCCTGTATGGTGCTGACTGTGCCGCTTTGTTAAACAACTACGCATTAGAAGAGTGGGTTTGGTTGAGACTGCCTCTAAAATTAGTGCTTTATTTGCTTAACTACCTCCCTGAATTAGGGTCCTTTCATTCCTCATTTGAATGTTAAAAACCTAACCTATGTTTGGAAAAACATAATTGATCATACAGTCATTGTAATTTGCGAGGGCTGCCCTAACAAAATACTACAGACTGTGTGGCTTAAACAACAGAAATTTATTTTCTCACAGTCTGGAGTCCAAGATCAAAGTGCCAGCAGGTTTGCTTTCTCCTGAAGCCTTGCTCCTTGGTTTGCAGACGACTGCCTTCTCCCTGTTCTCACATGGTCTTTCCCCTGTGCAGGCATCCTTGGTGTCTGTGCATCCAAATCACCCTTTCTTATGAGGACAGAGGTTTGACTGGGTTAAGGCCTAGCCTAACGGTCTCATTTTAACTTAGTCACCTTTCTAAAGGGCCTGTCTCCAAATATAGTCATATTCTGCCATAGTGGGGGTTAGACATTTAGCATATGAAGTTGGGGAGGAAGAACACAATTCAGACCAGAATAATCAGGTTCCTTGAGGAAAAAAAAAAGAATTTAGATGTGCTAACATCAGTCAAAGAATGACGAGTATCATTGAAAGGAAGAATTTGAGTGCCTGGGAGCAGCCTGGTCACTGGTGGGTATCAGAGCTCATGATCATGTGTATGTATGAGAACCGCAGCACGCTTCGGGTTTTCAGTTGAGTAAGAAATAATTATTTAAAAAATTTCCCTAGCTTTTTTCTCTTGTTCTTTTTCTCAGCCAGCTAAGAGAAGAGGGAATGTGGCACAGGGCTCGTGGAGGGAGGTAAGTTAAGTGTCTACTCTGATCCAGCCCAAGAAAGGCCCTTGAATAGCTCCAGGAAACAAAAGAAAGTACTTTATCCATTATGACCATTTTAATAAAATCTCCATCGCGACCCATTTAAAAATAATTTTTCATCCAGGCACAGTGGCTCACGCCTGTGATCTCAGTATTTTGGAAGGCCGAGGTAGGAGGATCACTTGAGGCTAGGAGTTTTAGACCAGCCTGGGCAGTACAGTGAGACCTCATATCTATAAAAACATAAAAAAATTAGCCCAGTGGCCAGGCGCGGTGGCTCACACCTGTAATCCCAACACTTTGGGAGTCCAAAGCGGGCAGATCACGAGATCAGGAGCTCGAGACCAGCCTGGTCAACATGGTGAAACCCTGTCTCTACTAAAAACACAAAAATTAGCTGCGTGTGGTGGCGTGCACCTGTAGTCCCAGCTACTCGGGAGGCTGAGGCGGGAGAATCACTTGAACCCAGGAGGCGGAGGTTGCAGTGAGCCGAGATCACACCACTGCACTCTAGCCTGGGAGACAGAGCAAGACTCTGTCTCAAAATAAATAAATAAATAAACAAACAAACAAATAAAAATAAATAAAATAAAAAATAGGCTGGGCACAGTGGCTCATGCCTGTAATTCCAGGACTTTGGGAGGCAGAGGCATGAGAATCATTTGAGGTAAGGAGCTCGAGACCAGCCTGGCCTAGATGGCGAAACCCAGTCTCTATTAACAATACAAAAATGGCCGGGCGTGGTGGCTCATGCCTGTCATCCCAGCACTTTGGGAGGCCAAGGCGGGCGGATCACCTGAGGTCAGGAGTTCTAGACCAGCCTGACCAACATGGTGAAACCCCATCTCTACTAAAAACAAAAAATTAGCTGGTTGTGGTGGCACGCGCCTATAGTCCCAGCTACTTGGGAGGCTGAGGCAGGAGAATCGCTTGAACCCAGAGGCGGAGGTTGCAGTGAGCAGAGATCGCGCCACCACACACTCCAGCCTGGGCGACAGAGTGAGACTCCAACTCAAAAAAAAAAAAAAAAATTAGCCGGGCGTAGTGGTATATGCCTGCAATCCCAGCTACTCTGGAGACTGAGGCAGGACAATCACTTGAACCCTGGAGGCAGAGGTTGCAGTGAGCAAGATCACACCACTGCACTCCAGCCTGGGCAACAGAGCGAAATGCATCTCAAAAAAATTTTTTTTAATAAAAAAATAAAAAATAGGCCAGGCTTGGTGGCTCGTGCCTATAATCCTAGCACTTTGGGAGGCCGAGGTGTGTGGGTCACTTGAGGTCAGGAGTTTGAGACCAGCATGGCCAACATAGTGAAACCTCGTCTCTACTAAAAATACAAAAAAATAGCCGGGCGTGGTGGCTCACGCCTGTAATCCCAGCACTTTGGGAGGCCGAGGCGGGTGGATCATGAGGTCAGGAGATCAAGACCATCCTGGCTAACACGGTGAAACCCCGTCTCTACGAAAAAAATACAAAAAATTAGCCAGGCATGGTGGCGGGCACCTGTAGTCCCAGCTACTCAGGAGGCTGAGGCAGGAGAATGGCGTGAACCCGGGAGGCGGAGCTTGCATTGAGCCGAGATCGTGCCACTGCACTTCAGCCTGGGCGACAGAGCAAGACTCCGTCTCAAAAAAAAATAATAATAATAATTAGCTGGGCGTGGAGGCAGGCGCCTGTAATCCCAGCTACTCCGGAGGCTGAGGCAGGAGAATCGCTTGAACTCAGGAGGCAGCAGTTGCAGTGAGTGGAGATCACGCCATTGCACTCTGGCCTTGGCAACGAGAGTGAAACTCAGTCTCAAAAAAATAAATAAATAAAAATAAAAAATAATGCTTTCATTATGACCTGTTTAAGAATTGATCATCAAAGGTAGAACTAAGAATGTCCTTGCTAATTAAGAAAAAAAACCAAAACCCTTTCACACCTTTAAATGTTTTTTGGTAACATTTACAATATAAATTTTTATCCTGACTGTGTAATTTTAGCAGCTTCTTTTTTTTTTAAATTTCAGGTTTTCCTGGTTTCTAATTTAAGATGTTTCCATGGTTCTCATCAATTTTTGTTTATTTGTGACTAAATTTGTTGTATATTTTAATTGGGCTGTGAAAATAAGGTGGCATTTATGATATCTTTTAATAGAATCATCGTGTGTACACACAGTTGACACGTGGTTTTACAGTACAACTGCCAAGAATAACTAATCTAGGAATAACTGCAGAATCTGCCTTGTTAGAAATAATTCGTCTACATGAAAAGACATGAGTACTTTTTAATTTTAAAAGTGAACATTAAAATTAGGCTATTGCCTTCTTCCTAAGTAAGAATTTAACTAGTCTTAAAAAAAGAAATCACAGCTAGGCGCAGTGGCTCACACCTGTATCCCCAGCACTTTGGGAGGCTGAGGCGGGTGGATCACCTGAGGCTAGGAGTTCAAGACCAGCCTGGCCATCATGGCAAAACCCTGTCTCTACTAAACATACAAAAAATTCACAGGGCGTGGTGGCAGGTGCCTGTAATCCCAGCTACTCAGGAGGCTAAGGCAGGAGAACTGCTCGAACCCGGGAGGCGGAGGTTGCAGTGACCCGAGATAGCGCCATTGCACTCCAGCCTGGGCAACAAGAGCAAAACTCCGCCCCCCCCAAAAAAAAGATATCAAACCCAGAAAAACAGATCCCAGACTTAGAAGCCATTATATTCCAATTCCCTTCAAGTCATCTACTTTTTGTTGTTATTGCCATTCTATATGTTTTGCTTTTCTTATTTGAGTTAATTTTGTAAGATTTTAAAATTTTTATGAGACAGTCACTTGTCTCCAAATTTTGTTTCTTTTTCTCCTTCTTCTTCTTCTTTTTTTTTTTTTTAAAGAGACAGGGTCTCACTATGTTGCCCAGGCTGGACTCGAACTCCCAAGCTTCAACAATCCTCCCACCCCAGCCTCCCAAAGTGCTGGGATTACAGGCATGAGCCACTACGCCCGGCCCCAGGTTTTGTATTTCTTAAAGCAACATCTAACTCTTACAAAATACGTTGGGGTGTCTGAGTGGGTTCAGTTTTTGAGAATTTTGTCCAAAAGAAGAGACACAGAAAACCAAAGGATACATTGTATAAATTCTCTTTTGCAATTATTTTAGAGAAATTTGCATGATTGTTAAAGTTGTTGTGCTGCTTTCTATGATAATATTATCTGTCAAGCCGAAGCTACCAGTACCATTGTCAGCTAAACTCCTGAAATGAGTCAGCTAATTTTATTTTTAACTGCTTTTTAATTGCCTGCTGAGACTATCAAGAATAATATGAGGATTTTTAAAGCTTTTCTAGCAACATTTTGGTATATCAGATCGTATAAAAAGATAGATCAAAGATTCAAAATTCTCAACTTACTTACATGTAAAACTCATAGCAGCTAGGTGCAATGGCTCACACCTGTAATCCCAGTATTTTGGGAGGCTGAGATGGGAGGATTGCTTAAGGCCAGGAATTCCAGACCAGCCTGGGCAACATAGGGAGATCCCATCTCTACAGAAAATTTAAAAATTAGTTGGGCGTGGTGGCAAGCATCTGTAGTCTTAACACCTAGGGAGGCTGAGGTGGGAGGATCACTTGAGCCCAGGAGTTCGAGGCTGTAGTGAGCTATGATCGCACCACTGCAACTCCAGCCTGGATTACAGAGCAAGACCTTGTCTCTAAAAAAAACAAACCAAAAAACCAACCATAACAACAATAACAAAAACCCTCAAAGCTGTAGGGCATGAATAGGTAGTAACAATCCCTGAAATTAGAGGCCTTCCTAAACTCTTGCTATGATGTGCCATGATTATACATATTATCTCTAAATTCACAAAGGACCAGTTGGATTTGGCAACCAATGTGCCTAACACGTGAATGTGGAGGAGCTATGGTACAATTTAGAACAAATATCAGTGATTTAGAAATCACGTATTTACCAGAGTTAAAGTAATTTGTATACTAACAAAAACCTACCCACGAGGTTGTACCAATGTCAGAGAACAAACATTTTATCCCTGTTTCAAAGTGCTTTAAGACATTATTTTAATCCTTACAATACCTCTTTGAGGTATGTAGGTGGCAAGTCATACCAAAATAAAAATTCAAAATACAAAATAAATGGAACACTACTTAGGGAATAAAAGAGGTTCTAGTTGATCATGCGTTGTTGATTTTCTGCTTTTCTTGGAAGATCTGTTTGTGATTTCACTTTATCATATTTTGCATAGAGGACCAACATCATGGCAAACTTGATGAGGGGTTGTTATGATCTGTAAAGAGCCTCTGTGTTCCCATTGCCTTCTCCTCACCCCAGTCATGGCTGGAGATGACCAAGGGACTCTGGGTGTGCTGTCATGTCCAGAGGACAGCAGGGAGGGGGAGGGGGAAGCATTCTTTTCCTTCTCCACCCTACTTCCCCAGACCTCTGCCAGGCTCCTAATTTGACTGTGTGTACAATGAAAAGGGAAAATCAAATCATGAGTCAAATATATAGATACTAAAGAAGAGAGAGAATGTATTGAGATGCTTAACTGATTTTGTTTTACTGGGTTATCATACAATGGTTGGCATTAATCTTCAGCATCTACTGATGCCAACATCAGTGGATGCACAGGCCAATGGCCAATGGACCATTAAAACTGGCACATCTCCTGGAGATGGAAAAACACCAAGGAGTGATTTTCATTTTGTGATTTAGTGGCAATTTAAACTGTTCCCACCTGAAAGGAAAGTAGCCGTAGATAAGCTCTTCTAACTAGGGCTAGCCTCTTGTCTGTGATTGATGGGGGCTTTCCATGCTTCTCTGTGATGTGACGCTGAAGGAAAGAGAATACAACCTCAACTCTTAGCTGAAGGAAGTTTTATTTATGCTTTTCATGAAAACTGGGGACACTGACACCTGATTCCACCCCATTTCTTTTGAGACAAATTCTCACTCTCTTGCCCAGGCTGGAGTGCAGTGGTGCGATCCCGGCTCACTGCCTCTCAGGTTCAAGCAATTCTCCTGTCTCAGCCTCCCGAGTAGTTGGGATTAGGCACGTGGCTAATTTTTGTACTTTTAGTAGAGACTGGGTTTCACCATGTTGGCCAGGCTGGTCTTGAACCCCTAACCTCTAGTGATCCTCCTGCCCCGGCCTCCCAAAGGGCTGGGATTAGAGGCGTGAGCCACCTCACCCAGCCTCCAGCCAAGTTTTTCTTTTTTGAGACAAGGTCTTGGTATGTCGAACTTATGGACTCAAGCCATCCTCCTGCCTCAGCCTCCTGAGTAGCTGGGACTACAGGCGCACACTACCATGTCTGATGCAGTAACTTTTTCTAAAGGTGCTTTAAAAATATTTCTGATATTTTATGCCCACTTGGTGGGAGAGAGGGACATGCTGCAATTCAACTTTGAAGCCAACTTCAAAATAGAGAGGAACACAAGGGCTTTGTTTGTTTTGCTTTAGTTTATCGCCTCATGAAAGTAAACCTTATGGCTCTGCTGAATTCCCCAGTAGGTCCAGGCAGTAGGGGTGGGTTACATATTACCGGAATAAGGCCCACCGTCTGAACTGTAAAACACATGTTCATTTGTTCTAATCTAACACCAAGCTTCTGAAACTCAGCTGAGGACAGGCTTTTTGATAAATATCCAATGCTAGTCCCTTTTCTTGATGGGGATAGAGCTCAATATGGCTGTTGAAATTGGTTTGATGTGCCTTTATTCAGGATAAGGAGAGATTTGGAGAGAGTTCCAGATAAACCAACCATTCTGGAAGAGCTGGCTGCTCTTATTGTATATGGTTTTAGGCTGGCTGTTTAAATAAGCAAGTGCTAATGGCTTGAAATCCCCTACATGGTTTGTCTTATACACATGCAAACATCAGCATTATTATTGTTATTTATGTTCTGTCCCTGGGCTTCTACCATTAACATAAACTGAATTGGCTTTAGGCAGAGATGATTGCTGACATAGATTACCCCCCAAAAAGTCCAAATGTCAATTTTCTGGGAAAAAAATTGAAACCTTAAATTAACCTCTCATTAATTTCTTGTCCTCTAGAAAAACCCAACATTTTATAGAGGCAGAAAGTGTCATGTTAAACAGGAGATGAGCTCTGAATTTGGATAACAGTAGGTTCAAGTCTGATTGTAATTAGATAAACTTCTAAGATAAGACCTCAGGTAAGATTCTTAGCTCTTTGTACCTTAGTTTCAATTTCTGTAAAATGTGAGTCATAATAACTCTTATATTATTGGGTGGCTTGGAGGACTGATTCAGATAATAGCTGTAAAGTGCTTGGTCCATAGTTATCGTTGAAAAAAAAAAGCAGTTTTTATTAACACTGGAGCATAAAGAAAACTTTCATGTGTATATTCTCATTCTGGGTAAAAAATGATTTACAGTTTATAACTGAAAACATCTTGAAAGTAGACTTATATGTATATTTATTGACTTACAGCTCATCTTGTGTCAGATGATCTGTAAATCTGAAAAATGAGGAAGAGAGCTTCCGGAGCCTAGTCTTGGATTATAGAAAGAATTTTTCCAGGTTGGAATGCTCTAGAGCTCAGGCATGCAACATAGCCATCAAATGTTCTGTTTTCAGTTTGTTGTTGAAACACAAATTTATTTAAAGTACACATGGCATCACACGAGACAAATTAATCTTTCCTCCAGCACTATATCAGTAATCAGCTAATTAGGAATTCCATTTTTAAATGTTAAACCTTAGAATATAGAATATTTCAGTGTGTTTTAAAGGCTGTATTCACCACAAAGTAGAAACCTGATATCCCAGGGAAATCACTATTCATCTGTGTTGACTCTCTGCCAGAATAGACTTTGCATATGGGTGGGCCCTGTGAGTCAGCCAAACCTGAAATTTGATAAACTCTTGCCTCCTGTTTTTACACCCTGGCTGACAGTCAGTGACTGTATTATCATATGGAAAACACATGTACTCTAACTACACAGTTATTACCTCTTGTTATTGATTTTTATCAACAAATGACAAGCAACTTGGTTAGTTACTATAAAATGCTAACAGTTTCTTCCTTCATTCCTATCCTGGATTCTCTTAGTCAGTAGTTTGTTTACAATCACACTTGACTCCCTTTCTCTGCTATCATGGTATGGAAATAGGGCGATTAGATTGGAAAAACTGATTATTGTAAAACAGCAATTAATTTCTTACTGCTTTACTTGAACATTCATGCATATTAGTTTTCCAAGTAAATAAGTTAAATGCCTTGTTAAACTTCCTTTCTGCCAGAAATGTTGTACCATCTGTGTTCAACATGGCAGCATTTTCTTATTTAATGCATATGTCCCCCCTTTTTTGGAAGTGTGTTAAGAGCTTTAATATGACAAGAAACAGAAATAAAATAGTGAAAACACATTGTGTTTCAAACATGAATGTAAGATTCAGATTTGTGACATTCAGAGAATTTGGAATTTCATGTACCATCATTAATTTTATGGCAATTATATGAGTTCTCAATGTTAGAAAGAATTTTAATTCTAATGTGAATCCCCTTTTGGCTTGGGAAAGCTATTTTATTTTATTGTCGTCCAAGCTGGAGTGCAGTGGCATGATCTCAGCTCACTGCAACCTCTGTCTCCTGGGTTCAAGTGATCCTCCCACCTCAGCCTCCCTAGTAACTGGGACTACAGGCTTGCGCCACCGTGCCTGGCTAATTTTTGTATTTTGAGTAGAACAGGGTTTCAGGGTTTCACCATGTTGGCCAGGCTGGTCTGGAACTCCTGACTTCAAGTGATCTGCCTGCCTCAGCCTCCCAAAGTGCTGGGATTACAGGTGTGGGCCACTATGCCCGGCCCAAAGATTTTATTTTAAATGGCTGTGTGAAATGCCACCTTATAGATATGCCATTATTTATTTAACCATTCTCTATAGTTGGTCATTTAGGTTATCTACAAATATGTGTTAGTATTCCTGCAGAGACCCACAAGTAGTCTCTCACTAATACCTAAAGTGAAGGAATAGTTTATTGAAGTTGACAAACACTGGCCCTTCACAACAGAATTGACAAAAGAAGTGGTTCACTGCTTCCCTTCTGTTACAGGTTAGTAGACAGATAACCAGAGGTAGTCTCCGTCTTTTGTCCATTTGTAATAAGATCATCCCAACCATGAGGCTTAGTGGTCGGAACTCATACTCCCAGTGCCTGTGGATGGTGCATTTTTAAATCTTTTCCACTTCATATCATTATTTTCCTCCAAAACGGTGACTATATTTCAATTTTTCCAGCCTTAGCATTTCTTTTACCTATCAAAAACATTTTTGTGTAATTCCTCCAAATAAATATTGTCACTATGCATTGCTGATTAGAAAAGAACAGCGTTCTTAACTCTGATAGCAAATATCGTATCAGGGAAAATAAACCATTTTGGAGCTCAAGGAATTTAGCATCAAAACAATGGACTCTAAGATGCACAGCACCTGGCATATATGTAGGAGGTGCTCTGTAGATATTTGTGGAATTAGTGACAAAACCCCAAGGAAATTATCCCTTAAGAGAAACGAATGGTTACTTCTAATCTTACTACAGCTACCAGTTAATATGCCAGCCTTCAGGACATTGGTTTAAAGACCTGAGGCTATATATATATTTTTCAGATTATTACTTTCTATGGGCTAAGTGAAGAAAGGCTGTTTCAGGTTGACAGCAGTACCTCCTAATAATTCAGACAAAGTTTTGGAAACGGACAGTTATTGGGGAAAGGGAATGTGAAATACGAAGTGAAGTGCCCTGACTGAAAAATCAGCATCCAAGTTTTTCACTTACTCATTAAATGGAACTTAAATTATCTATTTCAACAAGTAAAAATTTAAATTTAAACCAGAGATCTATCATGTGTTGGTGAGGGGTAAATGTAGAAATTTCTGCCTGGGCATTGATCAAAGGGAACCATCCCTCAGTCTTCCTGTTAAGGATGAGGCAATAGTTACCCTGAAAACCAGGCACAGAAAAGAACATCACATAGTTTTGTGAGATGGGCTTTGTAAGGATAAATTTCCTTTTTCATTTTAATTGTCCTTACCTGACATGAGACATTTTTCTTCCCTATTTCTTCCCAGTTCAGACACATGCAGCAACTAAGTGATAATCAGTAGAAAATGCCTTCAAAGCAAGCTGCAACCACAAAACACAAGGAAGGAGAAAAGAACTTTTTCCCTTAAGCAGAACCAGAGATGACCTAAATACCATGTCACCCTTCAGAGATGGCAACATTTACATTTTTGACTAAAACAAAAACAAAAACAAAAAAAACAGAAAAACTTCTTTTGTAATCTCTTCTTTCATTATCTTATTACCACTATCATTGTTTTATGTCTGTTTTCTTGATCTTTTATTTTTTATTTATTTTTTTAAAATTTTTTAATTTTTTTGAGATACAGTCTCACTCTGTCGCCTAGGCTGGAGCAGTGGTGTGATCTCGACTCACTGAAACCTCCACCTCCGGGGTACAAGGGATTCTTCTGCCTCAGCCTCCTGAGTAGCTGGGATTACAGGCACCTGCTACCACGCCCAGCTAATTTTTGTATTTTTAGTAGAGATGGGGTTTCACCATGTTGGCCAGGCTGGTCTGGAACTCCTGACCCCAGGTGATCCACCTGCCTCGGCCTCCCAAGCTGTTGGAGTTACAGGCATGAGCCACTGTGCCCGGCCTATTTGTTCTTTTAATTCAAACCTTTATTTGGTTCAGTGGAGTTCACCTAACTATGATTACTAAGATCTGCGGGTTGACTGGAAGGAAATACACTACGAAGTTACAATGGTTATTGCCATAGTGGGATTACAGGATATTTATAATTTTCCATCTGTGTTTTGAGAAGGTTACTAATGGGAAAGCAAAAAATTAGAGCTATAGCCCTGGCATCACCACTTTTATTATGTGAGCTGGGGCAAATCAGCATCTCTGCACCTCTCTTTTTCTAAGTTAAAGGGGGTCACCAAGGTGATCTCCGAGTTTACTTTCAAGTTTAACGTTCTGTGGGTCTAATGGAAAAGACAGTTTAGCTTGATGTAACCCTTGTGGAGCGCAATTTGGCTGTGCCTTTCAAAACTACGAATGGGTATACCTGCTGACCCAGTGACTCCCATTTCTGGAAATTGCTCCTGTATATATACTTGTACAGATATGAAATTAAGTTATGCAAGGTTATTTCTTTTTTTTTTTTCTCTTTTGAGACGGAGTCTCGCTCTGTTGCTCAGGCTGGAGTGCAGTGGGGCGATCTTGGCTCCGCTTCCCGGGTTCACGCCATTCTCCTGCCTCAGCCTCCCGAGTAGCTGGGACTACAGGCGACCGCCACCACGCCCGGCTAATTTTTTGTATTTTTAGTAGGGACGGGTTTCACCGTGTTAGCCAGGATGGTCTCGATCTCCTGACCTCATGATCCGCCCGCCTCGGCTTCCCTGCAAGGTTATTTCTTACAGAATAGTCTATGATAGCTAAAGACTGGAAACAAGTGAAATATTCACCAACATCCTGGGGTTCAGTAAATTGATATTTAGATACAACAGTGTGGTGGTTAGCTGTAAAAACCCTTCAATATATATTTTTAATTTTTTGGACCTATGTGTCAGGGACATTGGTGTTATAGGTTCTCTGTGCCTGCCTCATCAATTTTTTTAAAGAAAGACCAAATAAAAGTAAACTATGACATTTGAAGAAACAATTGGGCAGGAGAGCCTCAAAGATTTCAAGGATTTGGGGAAAGTCTGTAGGAAGACTCCTTTAACCAAATAAATATTCTCTGACGCCCTGAAAAACCGGAATAGAAATGAAGGCAAGGCCAAATTTGAAGCTGGCTTCCTTTGCCAAGAATGATCCAGTAGGGCACCGCCTATTTTTAGGGTGCGGCTGTCTGGATCGGGGGCTGCTTCTGCAGAGTGTAATTGGAAAGATGGGGGGAAGCAACAGCTGTACTTTGGGGGCCTGCCTTTGAGCTCATCATCTGAGTTACTGAGGTCCCCTAGCGGCTGTCAGAGGAGGCCCAGACTGTCCAAATTTGATAGTAAACGTGAAGAGACCACAAGACCAGGGTGGGAACCAGTCCCCGCCCGTCCCCAATCCATCCGGCTCACGCTCCCCACCCCACCCATGCCTAGTATCAGCAAGAAGCTGTTGTGATAAATAGATTATGAAGAAACAGCCCGGACTAGAGAGACGATAGTGAGAATATAAAAGAAGAAAGATAATCTCTCTCAATCTTTTTAACTTTTGTAAGAGGCCTAATTTTTCCTTTTTTCCCCTCTTTTCTCTTTTATTTTTTCAACAACCTCTTGTCCAACTGACTAATTTTCTCTAGATGCCACTTTTTCCATTGCAGAATTACTTGTAAGAAAGAAAGGGATTAAAAAACAAAAGAGTTGGAAGCTGTCCTTTTGGACAAGATATTTAAAACCCTACTGTCCATCTTCCATCCCAAGTGGTCCCATCTTTCTAAAAGGAAATGCCTTCCATGTTCTTCCTAAAAAAGCAAAAGCATAACAAAACAAAACTGGAAAACTGTTTCTTCTGCTTGAGACACAAGGGCCATTATCTTCCCACCTTTGGCCCCACTGATCCTTGACAGGATGTCCTGGACCTGCAGCCCAGATGAGGAAAGGTGGGGTGTGGGTGGGGGGTTGACTGACACACACAGCAAGTAGCCTCAAGGAACTTGGGGGTGGGGCAGGCTGCGCCCCAAGGCTTTGGTCCTATCTCCCGCCCCCCTTGCGTTTTTACTTAACACCCGATCACTTCCGTTGCAAATAAAAAAGAAATAACAAACAGCTAAATTTAATTAGGGATAAGTAATAAAATGACCTGGTTCTCGCTAACTGCGCTCCTGAGCCCTTCGCTGCCGGCCCTGGACTTAGTGGACGGAGCGGGAGATTCCCGCCCGGGGGAAGAGGTTCCCACGGAGGGCATGCGGTCGCGGGTGCCTTTGGATTCGTGTGTTCAGGGAGGCCAGAGAATCTCCTCCCCGCGCCGGAGCCCCTGTTCCTCATTTCTAGCATTTTAAAAAAGGTCAAGAATACAGTGAATCCGGCTGGGGGCTGCCGGCTGGGTGACGCGCCTCTGGCTAGACCGAATGGCACAGGCTGAGCCCGGGGGTGCGGACCGGTGGGCACGGAGAAGGGTCCCTCGGCGCGGACTCGACTGCAGGAGCCGCGGCGCCGGGGGTGGGGGGCGTGTGCCGCTCGCGAGGGGGCCGGAGGACTTGACAGATCGCAGCGAAAGAAAACATTAAATCAAAACAAAACCCACCGATTCCCCACGTCGTTCAGCAAAGACATCGTGGGTGGAGCCAGGAGGGAGCGATTGAGTAGAATTCCGCGCGGCCGCCTCCGCCCGCCCACCCCGCGCCCCCGGCCCTCGGCCCCCTGCCCTGCCAGCCCGCCGGGCTCGGCCCGCAGCGGAGGTCAGGGAGCAGCGAGCGCCTCCTCCCACCCGGGCTTCCCGAGTACTCGGCTCTGCTGCTCCGTAGTAAACAAAGTGTCGCCGCCGCCTCCACGCTGGTTTGCTTCCTAGCAATCAAAACACTGAGACGGCGAGAGAATCACAGAAACACTCGAGAATTACCAGAAAATAATAGAGATCCAAAAAAAAAAAAGGAGGTGAGTGTGTGAAAGAGAAAAACACCCCACTACCCCCCACCAGCCCACCGCCGCCTCCCCGTGGAAAACCAGGCCCCACCCAGCCCGGCGCCCACTGGCTGCCCGGGCGGCGGTGCCGCATGCCCATTGGCCGCGCGGGCTGTCGGTCAGGGGCGGGCCGGCGCGCGCGCCGCCGCGGGCGGGGGGCGGCGGCAGATCCCGTAAGTCGGGCGGCCTGGTAGTCGCAGCAGCTGCTGCCGCAGCCGCCACATTCAACAGGCAGCAGCGCAGCGGGCGCGCCGCTGGGGAGAGCAAGCGGCCCGCGGCGTCCGTCCGTCCTTCCGTCCGCGGCCCTGTCAGCTGGAGCGCGGCGCAGGCTCTGCCCCGGCCCGGCGGCTCTGGCCAGCCGTCCAGTCCGTGCGGCGGACCCCGAGGAGCCTCGATGTGGATGGCCCCGCGAAGTTAAGTTCTGGGCTCGCGCTTCCACTCCGCCGCGCCTTCCTCCCAGTTTCCGTCCGCTCGCCGCACCGGCTTCGTTCCCCCAAATCTCGGACCGTCCCTTCGCGCCCCCTCCCCGTCCGCCCCCAGTGCTGCGTTCTCCCCCTCTTGGCTCTCCTGCGGCTGGGGGAGGGGCGGGGGTCACCATGGCCGAGGCGCCTCAGGTGGTGGAGATCGACCCGGACTTCGAGCCGCTGCCCCGGCCGCGCTCGTGCACCTGGCCGCTGCCCAGGCCGGAGTTTAGCCAGTCCAACTCGGCCACCTCCAGCCCGGCGCCGTCGGGCAGCGCGGCTGCCAACCCCGACGCCGCGGCGGGCCTGCCCTCGGCCTCGGCTGCCGCTGTCAGCGCCGACTTCATGAGCAACCTGAGCTTGCTGGAGGAGAGCGAAGACTTCCCGCAGGCGCCCGGCTCCGTGGCGGCGGCGGTGGCGGCGGCGGCCGCCGCGGCCGCCACCGGGGGGCTGTGCGGGGACTTCCAGGGCCCGGAGGCGGGCTGCCTGCACCCAGCGCCACCGCAGCCCCCGCCGCCCGGGCCGCTGTCGCAGCACCCGCCAGTGCCCCCCGCCGCCGCTGGGCCGCTCGCGGGGCAGCCGCGCAAGAGCAGCTCGTCCCGCCGCAACGCGTGGGGCAACCTGTCCTACGCCGACCTCATCACCAAGGCCATCGAGAGCTCGGCGGAGAAGCGGCTCACGCTGTCGCAGATCTACGAGTGGATGGTCAAGAGCGTGCCCTACTTCAAGGATAAGGGTGACAGCAACAGCTCGGCGGGCTGGAAGGTGAGTGGACTCGGCGCGCGGCCGGACCTTAGGGGCGCGGTGGGTCAGGCGAGGGCGCAGCTGTGCAGGTTTGCTCGGCCTGAAGGTGCGGAGCAGGAGGGCAGCGCGTTCCCAGGAGGGCGGGCGAGAAGCGGTGGTCGCGGTGGCCTCGCCCGGGTCCGGTCGGGGACGGCAGTAGGTGTGCGTGCGCGCCAGTCAGGAGTTCGCGTGGGACGCGGAAAGGGGCTCGTTGGGGAACTAAGTAAAGAAAGTGCGCCAAGAAGTGGACGTCAGAGCGAGGCCGAAAAGTTTGCCAGTGAAAGGAGAAAGGGGTTCGCTGGGAGCGGCAACCCCCGGCCCGCGCCGACTGCTTCGGCTGCCCCTTCCCTCCCGGACCTCCGCGGGGGGAGGGCGGGTTCTCTCCGGCCGCGCCGCGGAGCTGTTTCCGCCGGGCGCGGCGGGGGAGGGCGCGGCGAGGGGCCCCGGAGCCTCGCTGCCCCGGGACCGGGCTGCAGGTGGAGGGGACAGGCAGGGCGCGACCGGCCGGGGACGGTGCAGGGCCGGTCGGGCAGTTTCTGGAGGCGGTGCGCATTTTGCTTTGTTTTGGTTTTCTCCGGAGTGGCCTGGAGTGCCGGGGGCCCGGCGTCCCGAGCCCGAGGTGGTGCCTCCGACACGTGCGAAGGGGCGGCCACCGCCTGCGGAGCGCCGGCGCCTGGCCGCGCGGGGCGAGCTAAAGTTCAAGTGTGACCCTCGGCGGGGGCGGGCGCGGGCGGTGGCGGTGGCGGTGGCGTGGGAGGGGCCCCGGGCGCAGGAAGCCCGCGCCTTTAAAGGGCCAGCGCGTCGGGGCCGGGCGCCGTGGGGCCAGCGTTTCTCCATGCGGGGAAGCGCCCGAATTGGTCTTGCCCCTGGTAGGAGGCTTTTAGTTAGAAACACAGAGGCTGCCCTGAGGGGCCGGGGGCTGGGATGTGTGAGTCTTTTCCTGCCTTGCCACCCTATTCTTGAGCATGGAGGACCAGGCGGGGGGGCTTTGCGACCAATGTTTTGAGGGAGTCGGAGTGGCGGTGCGCGTCGAGGGAGCGGTGCCTTGAAGGAGGATTTTTGCCATTTTTGCCTTTCAGAGCGTGGCCAGGAGAGACTTAGCGTGGGGGCAGGCACTTCCCGACTCCGAGGAGAAGGCCCGGGGGCCCTCGGCTCCGGGGAGGCTTCCCGGGGGCGGGGTCCAGTCGTGGCGCGGCCTCCCCAAGCTGACAGTTTCTCACTGTCACCGGTGGCGGAATTGCTGTAAAGGCTGTCTAGTTGAGCTAAACACCTCCCTCCCCTCCTCCGAGACGGAGTCTCGCTCTGTCGCCAGGCTGGAGTACCGTGGCGCGATCTTGGCTCACTGCAACCTCCGACTCTCTGGTTCAAGCGATTCTCCTGTCTCAGCCTCCCGAGTAGCTGGGATTACAGGCACGAGCCACCACGTCCAGCTAATTTTTGTGTTTTTAGTAGAGACCGGGTTTCACCATGTTGGCCAGGATGTTCTGGATCTCCTGACCTCGTGATCGGCCCGCCTCGGCCTCCCAAAGTGCTGGGATTACAGGCGTGAGCCACCGTGCCCGGCCGAGCTAAACACCTTTTTAAAACATACCTTTCTTCGCCTCTCATATTGGACTCCACGGCATAATAAAGATTGGTCTTTGCTGCGCAGTTGTTAATACCAAGGTTATTTTACACACAATGTCATCCCTGTGGTTAATGCGTGTCAAAAGGGTTAAGTTACTCACACCATATTGAAGTTCCTTTAGAAGGAATTCAAGATTCATTTTATTTTTTCCAAAGTGTGTTTTAGAGTAAAGGTATCACTTATCGCTTCATTACCAGGCATTACATGCAATTTTACCAAGTGTTTCAAAAAAGTAAAGTGCCTTCTTACCGTTAAGTTCAGCATATATTCTATTAAGTCACAAAATCGAAATTGTCTGCCAAATCTTGTTTTACTTAACATTTGAATTTAAGTACTTGACTTACTTGCTCATCTATCAATTCCACTTCAGCTGTTACAGAGTATTAGCCATTTAAAAAAAAAATCCTCCCCCCTTTTTTTTGCATTCAAAGTACAGTGTGTACTTACACCATTCTTTAGTCCTTGGAAATGGATACAACCTACTTCAACTTGCTGGAGTGCCTTTCTTTAAAGATAAAGGCAGTGTTTTGGGATATTTTTAGTTTTGCGTCTCAAATGGCATTGTCAGAGTGTTAGTCTTAAACTAGGAATATGCTTACACTTTTTAAGATTTAGGTTTTTAAAAAATAGATTCTGATGTTAAATCATCTTTACAACCATTTTTATCAGGTTCTTGTTCTGATTTTTTAAAAAATGCAAGAATAATTTAGTTTTTTTTAAAAATTTATTTGCCAGAGCTAGGAGACCTGTTATCTGTCTGGAATTGGAGGCCCTTGGGCAGCTCCCAGTGGGAGCCTAATGGGGCTTTGCTTTGGAGTAGGCTGCCTTTCTCAAATGAGTAAATGTTTCAGGTGTAATGTCAGTTGGTTTAAGTCTGATTGCAGCAAGTACATTTTCAGTTTGAGTAAAAGGGTATTTTAAGAAGAAAAGAAACAACCTGAGCTGTTCTAACTCATAACTAGTCTTTTGGTTAGTTTCATAAAAATGAGTTACTTGTTAAAACCAAGTTTCACTCTCAGATCTGAAAGACTCCTGTTCTAAGAGTCATAAAAGAGAAATTTTACTATGAATTTTAACTTAAATCCAGTTTTTAAATGCAAAGCAACCAAAACTTAACTGTTTTAGGACTGAGGAGAAGTTGCTTTGGCACAAAATATTTCCTGTGATTTACTACTGGGAAGTAGGCTGAATCTTTAATTAAATAGTTTCTTGTGTGCCGCTTCCTGGGGCCTGCCTGAAAGTTTGAGTCATTTGCATAGGACAAACTAGTTGGAAAACTGTTAATGAATTCAAAAACTTTTAATGTCATTCTTTAGATAGTTAAGTGCTGGTTATATTTGAAGGATATGCATTTTGTGTTTGTGGGGATGGTATGTTAAATGTCTTACACTTGTTTTAATATTGGCTAGAATTGCTATAAGGTCACACACAAAGTGGAACCTAAGACTTTTGGAAAACCCGGGATCTTCTAAATCTAGTGCAGTATTTATAAATAATGAAACTTCATTTCCATGACCTGTTTTCTCACATAGAAAGCCTTCTAAAGCTTGGGAAGTGGTAGTTTGAACTCCGATTTTTTTTAATAAATGGCAGTTTTGAGTTGACTCTTTTGATATTATTAGGAACACTTTAGGTTAAAAGAATGACTTTGACTATACCACTTAACTCTTGTTAAATAAATTTTTAGATTGTTTTATTAGAGGTATCCTCTTTGATTTAAAGATAAATATCTTTTTTTTTTTTTTTTTTTTTTTTTGAGTCAGAGTCTCACTCTGTTGCCCAGGCTGGAGTGCAGTGGCGCAATCTCGGCTTACTGCAACCTCCGCCTCCCAGGTTCAAGCAGTTCTTCTGCCTCAGCCTCCCGAGTAGCTGGGACTACTGGCACGTGCCACCACGCCTGGCTAATTTTTGTATTTTTAGTAGAGAGGGGGTTTCACATATTGGCTTGGCTGGCCTCGAACTCCTGACCTCGTGATCTGCCTGCCTTGATCTCCTAAAGTGCAGAGATTACATGCGTAAGCCACCGTGCCTGGCCCCAAAACTTTTTATTTTTAAGATAAATCTTTAATTGGGAGTGATGTTTCTTATTTGGCCTATGAACTGACAGTGGATTTCCTTATGTTTTGAAATAAATATTCTGTAATTTGGGTATAATCTATAGGTGAGTAATTGAACCAGCCACAGAGATCCCGTTAGAAAGATGGCTGCTTTTTTGTTGCATGGTCACATTTGACTTAGAGAATCCTGGTGAGACCGAGTGGTTAGAGGATCTGAGACATCTTCCCTACTTCTGGATTGTCACTGAAATTACCTTAAAGAAAGCCTTGATAGGCTGGGCGTGGTGGCGCACACCTGTAATCCCAGCACTTTGGGAGGCTAAGGTGGGCGGATTGCCTGAGCTCAGGAGTTCAAGACCACCCTGGGCAACATGGTGAAACCTCATCTCTCCTAAAATACAAAAAATTAGCCGGGTGTGGTGGCAGGTGCCTGTAGTCCCAGCTATCGTGCCAATAATCCCAACTACTCGGGAGGCTGAGGCAGGAGAATCACTTGAACCTAGAAGGCGGAGGTTGCAGTGAGCCGAGATCACGTTACTGACCTCCAACCTGGGCAACAGAGGGAGACCCTGTCTCCAAAAAAAAAAAAAAGAAGAAAGCCTTGATAATCCTGTATATGTACTTGGGGAAGCGATAATGAAGAAATAATTTAAAATGGATGAGGGGGTTATGCAGCTAAATGTAGCATCTTATTAAAGGCTGAAAGTTACCTGAATCTATTTGAGAGCTAAAACATTTTGTTCAGAAATTCCAAAATAGATGCCAAATTGGAATACTTCATTTCAGACTCCCAAGAACTTTACTTTTTACGCATGGTTTTGTGGCATGTCCTTGGTTGAGGGGATGGCGAGAAGAGTGGCCTCTTTTTGAATGATTCTCATTTTTGTTGTTGTTGTTGTTGTTGTTTTTCTGAGCCAGGGTCTCACTCTGTTGCCCAGGCTGGAGTGTAGTGGCTTGATCTCAGCTCACTGCAACCTCTGCCTGCCCCTGGCTCAAGTGATCCTCCCACCTCAGCCTCCCGAATAGTTGGGATTATCGGCACGAGCCACTGCTCATGGACTAGTTTTTTTAAAGTGACAAACACTTGACTATTGAAAATAAGGCATTTTAATTCTCATGTAAACTTGAAAAAAGTTAAAGGTCTTCAAGATCCCAAAATTGCTGAAAAGGTATCACATTAGCAGCAGACACATAGATTTCATGCTCCGCACACACAAGGAATCTTCTCCGAGGCGATACGAAATGGGATGAGGGGGAAGAATATTCAGTGGCAAGTTAGAATGCCTTGCAGACTGTAAACATGTTGCCTGTCCTTGTGCTTCTAGCCCCTTCATCCAAGCATCTAAACTGCAATTTTGTATTAGGCTTTCTAAGATAGCAGCTGTATTTGGCTGGAATTTCTCTGGGGAAGCCTGAATGATTTGCATTTTTCTGGAACACTCTGCCCTTGGAAACTACCCAGTTCCCTGGCATCATGGGAATTTACCCAGCCATTTTTTTGGCCTATATGTGCTGTAGCTTTGGGGCTTTTTGGGGATCCTCTTGGAAAGGCAGTGTAAATACCACACAGTGATTGGGGAAGGCAGAATTTTCAATTGTGTGGGAGTTGGTCTGCTTCCCTGCAGTTCAAGATTTGCCTTTGCCTTTGTAGCAACAACTTGCAGAGACTTGCCCAGCCCCCCCAGGATCTCCCTGGGGTCATATAACCAACCACCTTTTCTTGGTACATAAAGAATTCTGGTGCTTCTGGTGGTGTTCCTCAGCTGTGAACCAGAAGACCACATGTACTTGAAAAAGTATGTATTTTGATGCCTAAGGGATATGCTGTGTACAAATACTTAAAGTGTGGAAGACATCTTCCTCTTTGCCAGTTGCTGATGAGGATGAACAAAAATCAAGTCAGTGGCACAGAAATTCTTTTGTAGGTATTACTACTTGTTATTTGTAGTCTTCTAAGGAACATAGGAAACATGAAAAACACATTTTTGCATGTTGGCTATTTTATATGGTTCAGCCTTTTTAAAAACTTGCTTTATTCATTAGCATCCCGGTTTACTCTACTCCGTCTTCTCCCTGTGGTTTATCAACTTGTAGGTTAAGCACCGCCAATAGTTGAATCTAGGGTTGACTTATTCTTGCTACTTGGCAGGCATTTGGGCTACTTTTTTTTTCTTTCATCCATTTTTGTATAGTTTTGATAAAAACGAAAAAGGAAAACAAAAAAGCAAGTTAGTTTTGATATTAAGTCGAATACTACTAAAAAGGTAAATCTGCAGCTCCTCATCATACAATTTAGTGAATTTTTACCTTCACTTATTACTTTAATAAGGACATAAGTTCAAAATGTGTCCTTTATTTCAAGCCATATTCATTACAGGAAAAAAAAAATCAAGGGAGAGCTGTTTAGGGAATTAGCCTATGTAGCCCCCAATTCTGGTTTTTGTTCTGATGATCCCTGAAGCTGCACTCTTTATGAGAGTTGGGGGTGTGTGTCTAAGTCTTCCTTTTCTTTTCTTTTCTTTTTTTTTTTTTTTTTTTGAGACGGAGTCTTGCTCTTGCTCTGTCACCCAGGCTGGAGTGCAGTGGCGTGATCTCGGCCCCCTGCAACCTCTGCCTCCCAGGTTCAGGTGATTCTCCTGCCTCAGCCTCCCGAGTAGCTGGGATTACAGGCACGTGCCACCACACCTGGATAATTTTTGTATTTTTAGTAGAGACAGGGTTTCACCATGTTGGTCAGGCTGGTCTCGAACTCCTAACCTCGTGATCCGCCCACCTAAAGTGCTGGGATTACAGGCGTGAGCCACTGGGCCCAGCCTAAGTCTTCCTTTTCTTTTCTTTTTCTTTTTTGAGATAGAGTCTTGCTCAGTCACCCAGGCTGGAGTGCAGTGGTGCAATCTTGGCTCACTGCAAGCTCCGCCTCCCGGGTTCACGCTATTCTCCTGCCTCAGCCTCCTGAGTAGCTGAGACTACAGGCGCCCACGACCGCGCCCAGCTAATTTTTTTTTGTATTTTTAGTAGAGACGGGATTTCACCGTGTTAGCCAGGATGGTCTCCATCTCCTGACCTTGTGATCCACCCGCCTCGGCCTCCCAAAGTGCTAGGATTACAGGCGTAAGCCACTGCGCCCGGCCACGTCTTCCTTTTCTTAGCTTTGCTTTGAGAAATCGTTTCTTTTCTTGGATTCCATTACAATGGTCCTCCTGCCATCTGGCTTCTCCAGTTGGTTCGCTTATTTTTCCTTCTCCTATCCTCATTCATAAGTATACCTCAGGACTAGTTGTGGACTTTTTCTCTGGTATTTTCTTAGGTAACTTACTCTCTGTTGCCTTGTGTATCCAGTTACCTAAAGGCTCTGGAGGTCCCACTTTTATCTCAAATCCAGCATGTCTAAAACTGAACATACTGTATTTCCGCCTGCCCTCAGATGGCTCATTTCAAGGTCCCCAGTTGGGTTAATGGTCTAGTTAGTTCTTTCCCTAGTTTTCAAACCTTGGTGTCTTCTTGAGCACTCTCCTGGTGTTTAGTGTTCCCAAGTCTGTTAACTCTTCTTTCTCAGGGTCTGTTGAGACTTTCCGTTCCTACCCGCTAACCATTCCCCTCGTTTAGCTTTTAGTATTTCAGGCCTAGACGCTCCTGTCCCCAGAGCTTAGATCATCTTGAGCCCCGAAATTCAGCAGATCTTGCTCAGTGTGCAAGGTTCAAGTCAGTTCACCAACTTCCAATCTTGGCTCCTACCCAGAGGAATTTTTGTCCTCTGAGTGAATATCTGGTAATCTTTTAATTCATGCTGCTGTGTATTATATATAATTTAACTTTAATGTCTGTATGTCTTGGCTTCTCAGTTACATTGTAAATATGTTGTTAGGAAAAAAATTCTTTCTTGAAACATGGGTCTTTTATATTTCAGCTTCCTGTGTGTTGAGAATATCACAGTCTGTATCATGTGAGAATAATTTAAGAAGTAGTATAACTAAAGAACAGTGATTATTTTCAACAGATTGTCAGAGTCCTTTTTTTCCCATTTATTTGTTGAATAATTACTGTGTACAAGATGTGCTAGGTGTTTTTGAGTGGTAGCAATGACTCAAAACATAGATCCAGTAGGAAGACTAGATGCAATGTGTAAGTAACTATGATATACAGTGGGAAGAGTTAAGTGTCTTAGAGAAAAATGAAGTTCTGTATTGGCCGTTGAACCAGGCATTGAAAATGGGAGATTGGGCCTGGCACAGTGGGTCATGCCTGTAATCCTAGCACTTTGGGAGGCCAAGGTGGGCAGATCATTTGAGGTCAGGAGTTAGAAACCAGCTTGGCCAACATGGCAACACCCTGTCACTGCTAAAAATAGAAGAGATTAAGTGAGTGTGGTGGCGTGCATCTGTAGTCCCAGCTACTTGTGAGGCTGAGGCAGGAGAATTGCTTGAACTTGGGGCAGGGGGTTGGAGGGGCGGAGGTTGCGGTTAGCCGAGATCACGCCACTGTAGTCCAGCCTGGGCGACACAGCAAGACTCCCATCTCAAAAAAAAAAAAAAAAAGGATGGGAGATTGTTCCCTTACGATTTCGCTATGAAAATTTTCAAGCATTCAGCAAAATTGGAAGAATTTCTACTACCTTTTCTACTAATAACATTTCATTATGCTTGCTTGATCATATATCTGTGTAAATGCACATCTTTCTGTTCATTAGTTCATCTTATTTTCAAGATATATTTTTGGGATGGTGGACTGGCATTCATAAAGGCCTGAAAATATGGGAAGCATCAGTTTCTCTGAGTGCGAAGTCAGGAGATTGAGACCATCCTGGCTAACACGGTGAAATCCCGTCTCTACTAAAAAGACAGAAAAAAATTAGCCAAGTGTGGTGGCGGGTGCCTGTAGTCACAGCTACTCGGGAGGCCGAGGCGGGAGAATGGCGTGAATCCAGGAGGCAGAGCTTACAGTGAGCCTGGATCGTGCCACTGCACTCCAGCCTGGGCGACAGAGAGAGACTCGGTCTCAAAAAAAAAAAAAAATTTCTCAGAGTGATAGGCATGTGAAATACACACACAGTTTGAAAAGTATAGGTAGGAAGGACATATTATGAAAATAATGCTGTGTTATAGACCAAATTTATCAAATGATATCTTTGTTTTTGCCAAATAAGAAATTATGAAAATATGATTACATTAAACAATTTTAAAATGCAACTACTTAGGAACACACTTGTGTAAATATGGAGACCTATGGAATGCAATTTATAGCCAGTGTACTGCAGTTGATTTTGAAACTGACATACGGAATTTGGCAATACATAGAACAGATTATGTAATTGACTTAATGTGAATAGTTGGCATTTACAATGTATTTAGCTTTTTGCTTGATCTGTTCTTTAAAATTAACTTCAGTGAGGCCCAGTGTCCTGGTAGCAGAGTGATTCAAAGAAAGAAAGATTACTATTAAATTAAGTCTTGCTTTTTTGAAAAATGAGAAATTCTGAATTGAAGTCAGCAATTTCAAAATATACTTAAGGCAATTATGAGGGAAGGTTATATTGGCTTGAAAAGATACTTCAAAATGTAAATGTCAGTTCTAATATTGCCTTAGCTAAATATTAGATATCCTTGATGGCTTTCTTATTGCAATAATTATCTTCCCACTAACCCAAATGCAAGAATGAAGATTATAATGGGATATTTCAATAGATCCAGAGGAGGTTAAATTTGGATAGGCCAAATGCAAAATTGACACCATTACAGTCCAATAGGACTGAATGTATTAACTGTTAAGTGTACTTGGAGTGAGTCTGACTAGCTCATGTTGAACCAAAAGGTTTATGCAGTAAAAATGGCATTGTGGCACATCAGAAGGCACAGTTGTAGATTAGATAACACTCATCAGCCATTTAGAAATGGCAAGTGTTGAGGAGAGCTGTCCGGGCGCGGTGGCTCATACCTGTAATCCCAGCACTTTGGGAGGTTGAGGTGGGTAGATCACTGGAAGCCAGGAGTTGGCCTGGCCAATATAGTGAAATCCCATCTCTACTAAAAATACAAAAAATTAGCCAGTGGTGGTGGTGCATGCCTGTGGTCCCTGCTACTCGGGAGACTGAGGCACGAAAATGCCTCAGACCTGTGAGGTGGAGGCTGTAGTGAGCTGAGATTATGCCACGACACTCCGGCCTGAGCCTGGGCGACAGCAAGACTCTGCGGAAAAAAAAAAAAAAAAAAAAAAAAAAAAAAGAAATGTAGAAAACTATTTTACTAATATATTTATCCCTATAGAAGCAGACATTTTATTTAAAAGGTACACTGCTGATGAGGGGTGGGGGACAGTTAAATAAAAGTAAATGAAAAAGCCCACTACCATGAGGTTTTATTAAATGTCTAAGTTACCTTCCACGTGGAGAAAATAGCTTTCAGACGCACCAGGATCTCACACTTGCATGATTGTTAATGATGTCAGGCAAAACTAGTCAAAACCAACTAGGAAACAATATGGAACTGGCCAGTCTAATTTTTTTTTTTTTTTGAGATGGGGTCTAACTCTGTCACCAAGCTGGAGTGCGGTGGCCCAATCTTGGCTCACTGCAACCTCTGCCTCCCAGGTTCAAGCGATTCTCCTGCCTCACCCTCCCAAATAGCTGGGATTACAGGCACACCTGTAATAGTAGAGACCACCACACCTAGCTAATTTTTGTATTTTTAGTAGGGACGGGGTTTCACCATGTTGGCCAGACTGGTCTCGAACTCCTGACCTCAAGTGATCCACCCACCTTGGCCTCCCAAAGTGCTGGGATCACTGGCATGAGCCCCCACACCCTGCCGACCACTATTGATGTTTGTAGATCCAGTGAAGTTCAGAATTACAGCACATCTTTGGTCTTTTAATTTTTGTAAGTAAAGATATTATATAAAACATCTTCATCCTTCAACTCCATTCTCATCTTGGTTCTAATTTTGAAGGGAGGGTTCCCTGAGGGTTCTTATCTCCCTCAGGGAAGGGAGGTAGATCATTTCTTTCAAGATAGCCTATCTCTACTGACCTTAAGTCATAGGAGTTCTTTAATTCTTAGAGACCTCTGCCTTCTCAGAGGCCAGTACCACCTCTAAAGTGTCGTGGCCCCTTGGTCTACACTGCAGCACCCCTCATCTGGGAAGTGCTATTATCTCCAGTAAGCCCCACTGTATCCTTTATACATCTCTGGCCAGCCACATATAGAAATTTCCAGGCTGTCAACTTTTTCAGTGTGACTTGGTTCCAGCATCTTGTATACAGATCTTTGAGACCTAAAAAGAAAATCTTTTTTCTGCGTTGATGTATTTTTCTCCCTAGATGATGTTTGTCTTTTTCTTTTTCTTTTTTTTTTTTTTGTGACAGAGTCTCGCTCTGTCGCCCAGGCTGGAGTGCAGTGACACCATCTCGGTTCGCTGCAACCTCCGCCTCCAGAGTTCAAGTAGTTCTCCGTCTCAGCCTCCTGAGTAGCTGGGATTACAGGCGCCCACCACCACGCCTGGCTAATTTTTTTTTTTTTTAGTATTTTTAGTAGAGATGAGGTTTCACTGTCTTGGCTAGGCTGGTCTTGAACTCCTGACCTTGTGATCCGCCCACCTCAGCCTCCCAAAGTGCTGAGATTACAGGCATGAGCCACCGAGCCTGGTCAGATGATGTTTGTCTTAATAAAGATGTCATTCATTCTTTGAGCAGTTCCAGTTACAGAGCTGGTCCTAATGATATACCCCATGAGCTTAACAGCCCTGGAACCCCTACCTGTCTTATCTGATTAAGGCAAAACTGTGATGAGAAAGAGGGTGGAAGAGAGGGCTTCCCTTGTATGCTTTTGTTCTTTTTTGTTTCATTAAAGATATTTCTTGGATAAACAGTTTTTCTCAATTGCTGTTCTAACAGTCTGGAAAATATAGGTCATGGTTTTCTGACTCTCTACACTTACTATGTTAGAGATATGATAAAGCATCCATGTTGAGGGAAAATATGTGTTTCTGTTTAAAACCGTGGTTTCCCCATCTTGAAGGTGTTATAGTACTGCCTTTGTAAGTACTGGTGAGTACTTACAAAGTACTTACTGGTGAGGGGCTGGGTTTTTGCTCAGTTAAAAATCTGAAAGTAGCTACGTGAACCTGGCATCAGGAAAGGGAGGGAACCTCTGTGGTTGTATTTTGTAACTGCAATAAAAAAGCCAATGTGCATGATTAATCCTCCTAAGTCTTATTTGGGCCTAATGAGGAAAGGAGGAAGAGGGAAACCAGTTTGCATTATGTGGGAAGATAAAGATTTCTTCAATGGTTTGGTATTCTGAAGAGTTAGCTGAGGCCGGGAGGCACTGGGCTTTGTCTCCTCAGTGTTTCAGCCCTCTCCTTTCATATTGGTTTTCCTTTTTTAATTAAAAAATTAGTGCATTTCCTCTGCGGGTACCAGGCTCAGAAGCCTGCCATGCAAGTGGCTGAGCGAAAACCCCTCTTTGAGTGAGGAATCCCCAGCACAGAATGAGAGGGTCTTCATCTTGCAGCAGTGGCAAGGGTGAGAGTGAAAAGGCACCCTGCATTCTGTACCTGAAAAGAAATGCATTTAGAGGCTGGGCGTGGTGGCTCGTGCCTGTAATGTCAGCAATTTGGGAGGCTGAAGCAGATGGATCATGAGGTTAGGAGTTCGAGACAAGCCTGGCAACATGGTGAAACCCTGCCTCTACTAAAAACACAAAAATTAGCCAGGCGTGGTGGTGCGTGCCTGTAATCCCAGCTACTCGGGAGGCTGAGGCAGGAGAATGGCTTGAACCCAGGAGGTGGAGGTTACAGTGAGCCGAGATTGTGCCACTGCACTCCAGCCTGGGCGACAGAGCAATACTCTTGTCTTGAAGGAAAAAAAAAAGAGAGATGCACTTAGATTTCAAATTTAGTTTGGAGAGAGAAATTGTAATTGAATCACCGAATTCCCAGGCTTGTAAATGTTGTGTCCTTCAAAGCTTGAAAGCAAAATAACCACATAAATATTTGGGAGTGGTTCATACAAGTAAACGTCAAATACTTGAGACATTTTGGTTGCTTGGAAGCAAGGTCAAAGGAAATGGTTTGCATATGGTTTAGCTAGAAGCTCTTATTTTGGCAGATTCTTGAGGTAGTAACGGTCGCAATGTGGATTTTATTGTTCTATTTTGACATGAAAAAGGTTTTTTCTCTTCTCTAACCTTCAGGATAGAGTTGCATAAGTAACATCAAGATAGGTATGTTCAGTCACCATAATTTTGTATCAGAGATGATGTGCCTTCATGAGCTGTGAGGTTTAATTTGCAGAATCATCAGTTTGGGCCGGCACGGTGGCTCACGCCTGTAATCCCAGTACTTTGGGAGGCCTAGGCGGGTGGATAACCTGAGGTTAGGAGTTCGATACCAGCCTGGGCCACATGGCGAAACCTCGTCTTTACTAAAAATACAAAAATTAGCCAGGCGTGTTGGCGGACCCTGGGGAGCCAGAGGTTGCAGTGAGCCGAGATCGTGCCGCTACACTCCAGCCTGGGCGACAGAGACTCCTACTCAAAAAAAAAAAAAAAAAAGAATCACCAGTTTGTTACACCAGTAGGTTTCAGCCTGCCATCATTCATACTATACTGTGATTTGAATACAGGAGAAAGTGGGCTCTCTTGAATTACAGTTACCTCATCTGTTTGCAGCAGAACTCTCTCTCTGCAGGGCTACCTCCTAAACGGGGAGTGGGGAGGGAGGAGAGGGGAACTTGCAAAACTTGTAAATATCAATTGGGGTTGTTTGTGTACTTGGCACCAAGCTGGTTGCATTGGAAACTTTTCTCTCTGGATGGGTAGGTATGTAGGCCATCATGAAATTTACATGTGGTGAATGGGAAAGCTTCCTGTGGATCATCCTACCCTGAGAGTTCTTCAATCTGTATGACTGAATTGATCTCTCCCCTTAAACCTTTTAGGATTTAATTTTCTCTTCAGTGGCCCATTATGACATTTACATAGGTTGAATTTGAAAGATTCCCATACTCCCAGTCTCTTCTGTTACCGGTGTGCCTGGAGCAGTTTGTTGAATTTGTGAAATTTTGAGATAGAATGAATTTTGCAGGACCTGAATTTATTTATAATGTTATATTTATATTATAAATATGATGTATATTTATGTTATAAATATAATGTATATTTAGATGTATATTTGTATGTCATGTATTTGTATTAACATGAAGTCTTTCTGATGATGATAAAACACTATTTTTAAACATTTAGCAGTTGATGACTACATTTTAGAGGTCATCAAAATGTTTTTTTTATTTTTTCCTCTTTTGAAGTTATTTGGTATAATTAAAAAAATTCATGCTAAGGAAATTTATCAGGGTTAAAGATTACTGTAATTAGGCATGTTTTGATGTTATTGATATCCTCTTTTCTGGTTTTGGAGTGGATACTTTCCCTGCTGTGACCTCTGTGCTCTGTAGTGGTTCTCCTAGGGAATTATATTCCAGTAATTCTGGGTATTTCTTTAAGGTGCTTTGTATTTCTTTAAGTGCCATTTTGATACTTTCAGTGTTCTGAACTGTACCTAGAACGTACTTTTTATAAAAAGGAAGCAGAGTCCATCCAGGCAGAGAGAGTAGTGTGTGCCTGTAGTCTTGTCTATTCGCAAGGCTGAGGCCAGAGGATCCCTTGAGCCCAGGAGTTCAAGTCCAGGCTGGGCAACACACTGGGACCATGTTTCTTAAAAAAAAAAAAAAAAAACCAAAAAAACTAGGCAGTGCGTGGTGGCTCACACCTGTAACCCCAACACTTTGGGAGGCTGAGGTTGGCGGATCACTTGAAGTCAGCAGATCACTTGAGGTTAGGAGTTTGAGATCAGCCTGGCCAACGTGGTGAAACCCAGTCTCTACTAAAAATACACAAATTAGCTGGGCATGGTGGTGCATGCCTGTAGTCCCAGGTACTCGGGAGGCTGAGGCAGGACAATTGCTTGAATCCAGGAGGCAGAGGTTGCAGTGAGCCAAGATTGCGCCACTGCGCTCCAGCCTGGGTAACAGAGTGAGACTCCATCTCAAAAAACAACAACAATTAACAACAACAAAAACCAAAGCTAAACAAGAGCAGAATCCAGATTATTAAAATAACAATTTAAAAAGCATGATTGTCACAGGCTTCAATAATTACCTGCCTGCTCTTGAGTGTTTAGGTTGGTCTTGGAATCGGCCTGTCTCTGTGCTTGAGGAGTGGACCCTCAGGGTGTCACTGCCCTTCTTTGTGATCTCTTTTTAGCCTACTGTCCTTCCTTTGGTGCCTAACTCAGAAATAAACATTCTTAATCTGTTCAGCTTAATTGAGATTCAAACCTCTTAAAAAGTAGTTTTGTCAAGAGGCGTGTGAACCAGAGCAACTCCATTTTGAATAGGAGCTGGGTAAAATGAGGCTGAGACCTACTGGGCTGCATTCCCAGACGGTTAAGGCATTCTAACTCACTGGATGAGATAGTTGGTCAGCACAAGATACAGGTCATAAAGACCTTGCTGATAAAACAGGTTGCAGTAAAGAAGCCGGCTAAAACCCACCAAAACAAAGATGGCCACGAGAGTGACCTCTGGTTGTTCTCACTGCCACACTCCCACAAGCCCCATGACAGTTTACAAGTGCTGTGGCTAAGTCAGGAAGTTACTCTATATAGTCTAAAAAGGGGAGGCATGAATAATCCACCCCTCGTTTAGCATATCATCAAGAAATAGCCATAAAAATGGGCAATCAGCAGCCCTCGGGGCTGCTTTGTCTACGGAGTAGCCATTCTTTTATTACTTTACTTTCCTAATAAACTTGCTTTCACTTTACTCTAGGGACTCGTCCAGAATTCTTCCTTGTGGGAGATCCAAGAACTGTCATTTGAGGTCTGGATTGGGACCCCTTTCCTGTAATAGTTTGAATGTTAAAGTTTGTGCCATTGCATTCTTTGGTGTGATTGCTTTATTCTGAACTAGAGGTGGAGAATATGGGGAATGTGGAATAAAATGAAGGGAATATATCAGTACAGATGGAGCTCATAATTTATGGTGAATTTCTCCTTCCTCACAATTGGAGGGTATATTTTGAAGTGAGTCAATTTCTGAATTTATTACCTAATTTGATTGTATGCCTTATACATTATATTTTTAAGAAAAAAATTAAAATAATTATTGTGCTCTGTGATCTCATTGAACGATGTAAATGATCTTGGGTCATGTAAAATGCTGAACATATAGGAGGACCCTACTTAATAATTTCCTTTGTGATGAAAATAGGGACACATTTTAATCAAAGACAAACTGTTGATGGTTATGTTTCTTAGACTAACCATGACTTCCGCCTGTGTTTATGGCAAGAAGGGAAAAGGAAAACACTTTCATCCACAGAAGTCATCAATTCTGTCATGATTGACAACTTGGGGGCCTCCAATTAAGCCTCATTTATACTCCCCACCCCCCATTTTCTTAGAGAATTCATTTTAAAGGGTATTGGGAGGAAGAAGTAATTAAGTCAGAGAGATAAAATGAGAACTTAAAACACTTCAGATTCTAGAGTAATGCATCAGAAGGATTCTTTTCAAGACAGAATTGTCTGTGATCCTTAACTGTGTGAATACACTCCTCGGATATGAAATGAAGACAACCCCTTTCCACTTAGTCATGTGCCCTATGAGGCTTGTTTCTGTGTGGCTTGCTGAGACTCACTTAAAATGACATTGACTTTTATTAAACCTTAAGGTTTGTGATGGGCTTTTTGCACAAAAGCCTACTTCTCCAGGGGACGTCCCTGCTCTCTCAGGTTGCTATCTTGTTACTCTGGCCTGAAACAAGTTAGCAGCCACTTTCCCGCAGACCTGCACAAGGCACATCACATCAACGGCTGTTGATTAGAGCATAATGACTTGTTAGATCATGTTTATTGTGCAAATGAACCTGAATGTTACTAGGACAGCATATCCATGTAGGCTTAGAAAACTTAATTTTTAATGCCCCTTCTATCTTTCATCAGGCTAAAGCTTTTGGATTTATGGTTATTCATTCTAGCTATAAATATATTAATAATATTTTGGGCTGGTCAGATATGGGGCATGACCTTTGACATCCTGCTTGGCTATGCCTGGGAATTTGACATCCTTCAATTTAGGTGGAATTCCCTTGTTTTGTTTCCTGTGATAGTGTGGGGAAATACACATTTTGGCTCCTTTGGCAGAGGAAGACAGGAAAAAAGTAAAATTGGAATGCACTAAGAAAGTATTAATGATTTTATTTCTGATGTGTATAGTTGAATGCACATGCTTTTTATGGAAGCCTGAGCCTATGAAAATAGTGCACAATAATAAGAAAATGCTAACAATCATATTTAGTTTTTGCATTTTTTAATTTGGATTTTTTTTTGACTAGTTTGACATTTTTGGGTTTTTGAACTGTTTTGCATCTAAGTATACATGGTGGAAAGAACTTTTTGTGATGCCTTTACTAGTATTGTCAGTACAAAGTATCAACAGTTGGGAAGAGCTACAAAAGGGAACTCTTAGCCGGTGTGTATTTTGACCTGAGGAAGGGAGTGTTCTGTTGCTACCAACTAAAAGTTTATGAGTGTGCTTCTGTTTCCTGAATGTAATCAGCACCTCCATCAATAATTATCCCTGTAGGGGAACACAACATGGCTTTCCTCTACTGTAGGTTCTTTGACTGAGCCAATAATTAAATTGACATAAGGCAGACTAACAAGATAAAAAAAAAATTGTATTTTCTTATGCACTGGTGACTCGAAGAAGAGTCAGATGATTGAAGCTTATAGAGCATCCTCAGCTATAAGTTAATGGGGATTATACAGATAAAGGGAAAAAGACAAAGAGACTCTTACCACTCTTGCTTTGACCAGACTCTGCAGGCATAGATGTGGGAGCCCAATGTGGTAAAAAGTCTTAGCTGCAGCTGGCGTTTTGTCAGGGTCTCAGGATCCTGCAGCTGGAACAGTCCTGGAGCTAGTAGTGTCCCAGCCAGTGAAGGATGCTCCACACTGGGCACCAGAAGCTATATAGCAGGGAAAAATGGCTTCCCCCCATTCTTCTGGGTTCTTTGGGCTGGGCCATGATTTAAATTGACACTAGATAGCTGGGCGCGGTGGCTCATGCCTGTGATCCTAGCACTTTGGGACGCTGAGGCTGGTGGATCACTTGAGCTCAGGAGTTGGAGTGCAGCCTGACCAACATGGTGAAACTCCATCTCCACTAAAAATACAAAAACTAGCCAGATGTGGTGGTGCACGGCTGTAATCCCAGCTATTTGGGAGGCTAAGGCATGAGAATTGCTTGAACCCAGGAAGTGGAGGCTGCAGTGAGCTGAGATCACGCCACTGCACTCCAGCCTAGGTGACAGAGCAAGATTCCATCTCTGGGCAGGGGAGGGGAAGAAATAAATAAATTGACACATGCTAGACTCTAACAGGAGAAAATGTCATTTTATTTATACTTATGTTTGCACAAGAGTCCCACAAAATGTAATGCAGGTTGCATGATTGAAGCTTATATTGTATACTGAGCTAAGAAAAGAATTAGGGTTTGAGGTTTTTGGTGGGGTGGTGGCCACACAAGTTAAAGGAGGATGAGGGGAAGAATTATATGGTGAATAAAGATTGTCTTGCTCTTGGGGATAAAGTCTCTCAGGTAATAAAAGTTGTCTGGAGCAGTCCTAATCCTAGTACAGATACTTTACTAATGTAGACTTCCTTTATGGATGCAAATTTCTTTTACAAAAGGACAGCTTTTCTTGTCTACTCTGGTGTCTGCAGTTTCACAGAATAACCAGCTCAAAATATGCCAAGGAAGTATATTTTGGGGTGGCATATTCTGATCTCCTACAGTCATATTTTGGGGTAGTGTGTCCTGGGCCCCAACATCCCTTTTGAATTGTTACGAAGTTCAGGCCGGGCGCGGTGGCTCACGCCTGTAATCCCAGCATTTTGGGAGGCTGAGGCAGGTGGATCACTTGAGGTCAGGAGATCGAGACCACCCTGGCCGACATGGTGAAACCCTGTCTTTACTAAAATACAAAAAATTAGCTGGGCGTGGTGGCACATGTCTGTAATCCCGGCTACTCGGGAGGCTGAAGCAGGGGAATCTCATTAACCCAGGAGGCGGTGGTTGTAGTGAGCTGAGATTGCGCCACTGCACTCCAGCCTGGAGACAGAGCCAGATTCCGTCTCAAAACAAAACGAAACAAAACAAAAATGAATTGTTATGAAGTTCAAATGTCCAAAATTCGATGAAGCAGAGGGAAATTGGTTAAGCTAGAATTTTATAATATTCACCTTTTAGAAGTCACAGTAGTTGGCTGGGCGCAGCTCACGGCACCAACACTTGTAATCCCAGCACTTTGGGAGGCTGAGGTGGGCAGATCACAAAGTCAGGAGTTTGAGACCAGCCTGGCCAATATGGTGAAACCCCATCTCTAGTAAAAATACAAAAATTAGCACTCCAGCCTGGATGACAGAGCGAGACTCCGTCTCAAAAAAAAAAAAAAAGGTCACAGAAGTCAACTTTTGCTTTAAAAAAGAAAACCACAATTCCTTCACACCCCTCAAATAATCAATTAATAGGCTTGCTTTTTGTTCATTAATTTTTTCATTTCCCATCTAAGGCTGATATCCATCATAGACTAATTAAAATTGTAGATTGTGGGGAGTCTATCTGTTCTGTTCTCAATTATTCACTAAATGAAGAGTGCCATGACTTTTTTTTTTTTTTTTTGAGACGGAGTTTCCCTCTTGTTGCCCAGGCTAGAGTGCAGTGGCGTGATCTAGGCTCATCACAACCTCTGCCTCTTGGGTTCAAGCAATTCTCCTGCCTCAGCCTCACTGGAGTAGCTGGGATTACAGCAAGCGCCACCATGCCTGGCTAGTTTTGTATTTTTAGTAGAGACAGGATTTCTCCATGTTTGTCAGGCTGGTCTCAAACTCTAGCTGCCTTGGCCTCCCAAAGTGCTGGGATTACAGGTGTCAGCCACTGCACCCGGCCAGTGCCATGACTTTTGAGGGTGCACATCTAAATGGCTGATATTAAAAATGAGTACTTTTTGATCACCTCCTACTCCCCTTCCCTAGTTTTTCATCTCTTCTTTGCTTTCCTTCTCATTTTCGGCCCCCTCATTTAAAATATTTGACTTGAATAAATTTCTCTAATTAGATGAAAAGTTTCTTTAAAGGTCATTGCTGGTTGCTGGTGTGAGTTTTAAGTTTGCTACAACAACCCTATTTTACTTATTACTGCCTTTAGAAATAGTCATTGTTATTAATAGAACTGATCCCATTTAGAAATATTTGCAGGTGGTGATGATACACTTCACCCTGGGCGTGAACATGATGCAAGTCACCTTAAGGCCTGTAAAGAGGAAATCCACAAGGAGAATGACTTAGGGGAGTGAGCTAAATGGAAGTTACCTCTGTGTACTTTCACCTTTTAAACTGAAAATATGTAAGTATGTGTTTGTCTTACCATAGTTTTACTACCTTCATTGTGTTCTGGTAAATAGGACCTTTAAAATGAGCAGGGAAGGGGAGGGAAACAGTTTTTCTGGCATCTGATAGTCTGGATATATAGATGTAAATTTCCACTGAAACTGCACCTACCCAATCCTTTTCCTACTGTGACATGTCATTAACTCATATTTGACTTTTGGGAGGAGAGAACTACAAACTCATGCAGAAATACCAAGGTGTGAGGTAAGAAGTCATAGCCATTTCAGTATTCTAGATGTGCATGTCACCAGCTGTTGTCATTGAGCTAAATGCCTTTGTGTTTTCAGTGTTGTCTCGACTCTGTCGCCAGCAGTAGTCTGGTTTAGTCTGGTTTAGCAAATTCTACAGCCTTCCTGCCTCATCTGTGTTGAATGCTAAGATTAGTAACTTTGAGATGAGTAGTGTTGGCTGCCTTCACATTCTGAAGTTCTTAATTTTAACTTCTGGCTTAGAGAATATGAGACCATGGACTGGATGGAGAAGTCTCTTAACATTAGTAAAAGGAGTTAAATTCTCAGGGTGGTTTCGCTTTTGTGCTTGAATGAGGATGGGAGAGAATACTGCCATTCTCTGTGTTTTGGGTGAATAATCCCAAAGACATTTTATATGTTGAGAGTTTAGAGGTTTGACCCAATCAAACCGGGAATTGTATAACTGGGATGTCCAATACCAAGGCCTCTAAGCTCCTGAAAAACACTTTAGAAGTTCCTGAGCCATCATTGTATGTGTGACCTGGTATATCCCACCGGACTCACGTGCAGATCTTACATTGTGATTTTTTTTCTCTGGCTCTGGTTAGATTTGGCTTTTACTCTATCTCTGGCTTCTAATCGGTCCTCCTTTCATTTTCCCACCCTACTTTTCTCTCCTAGTAAATTTTTCCTTTCTGTTAGAGGCAGTAAAGTCCTCACTCTCCTTGTCAGTCCACATGGAAGCTTTGCCTACTTGGCTCCCCTTGGGGTGCGGTGAGGTGAGAGGAAGAGTCTAGTCCTGTGCTAATCGCAGATTGTTGGGGACGTGTGTTTCAATTTCCTTTGTCTCAGTTTTCCCACCTGTAATTTTGGAGCATGATAATGGGCCATCCAGTGCTAGTGTCTGCAAAACTTGCTTCGAGATCACTGGACAAAAGGTGCTGGTTAGATACATTTACTGGCATGCCCTGGGAGGATGTCTTTAGATCACTACAGTATTCCAAAACTCACGTTGGGGTCACGTCAGAACGATCAGAATTCCCTCTAGCATTTGCTCTTTATAATGCACTCATGAGCCTAACTTAGATCTATAATTTTGCAGTAAATATTAGGAGTTTTTGGTTCTGTTTCTGCATTGGTAACCAGATAATTCCTATTTAGACAAGTCACATCACTGCGGTACTAGCATCGTCATCTGTAAAATGGGGATAATGATACTGCTGGGAAGTACTTGTAGGACAAGTTGAGGTGCTCAAAGGAAGGAGCTGTGTAATTATGCTGTATTATACAGCAATAGCATTAGCCAAAATACTTGGACTTAAAGCTTAGCACACCTGAGATTCTGGGGTTTTCTTTTTCTTTTTTTTTTTTAAATTACGGACATTAGGATTATATGGAATATTTTTACATAAAAACATAAGATCAGAACCAAAGAAAGAATCAAAACCTTTAGACCTATCTTTCCTAGCATTCCTAGTAATTGTGTAGCAAGTTTGATAAGGGTGCTCTGGCAGACTTATATTGTTTTTGTGCTTTGGAAGAACTTCTGATGGGATGGGGAAATAACCTGGCAGCATGAGAAAGTGGAATATAAAATTGTATATCAACTGATTTCAATTGTGTGAAGTATCTTAGGCTCTACTGTATAGCTGTACTCGGGAGGAAATACACCCAAAGTTTGCAGTGGGTTGTATTTGGAGTGTATAAATACGGGTAAGTTATACATATGTATCTTCTTTTCTTTTCTTTTTTTTTTTTTTCTTTTTGAGACGGAGTCTCACTTTGTCACCCAGGCTGGAGTACAGTGGAGCGATCTTGGCTCACTGCATCATCTGCCTCCCGGGTTCAAACAATTCTCCCACCTCAGTGTCCTGAGTAGCTGGGATTACAGGCACCTGCCACCACACCTGGCTAATTTTTGTATTTTTAGTAGAGACGGGGTTTCACCATGTTGGCCAGGCTGGTCTCAAACTCCTGACCTCAAATGATCCACCTGCCTTGGCCTCCCAAAGTGCTAGGATTATAGGCATGAGCCACCACGCCCGGTCCTATATTACATTTTAAGTAACAAACACTTTTAATAGAAACATTAACAATTTTGAAATGAAAATGCTGTTTGTGGTTTTCAGGCTCTCCTCCTTGAGAGAATTTTGGATTCAAGCAAGTCAAACTTGAGATTATTTATATTTTTTATTTTTGGGAGAGGATCTCACTCTGTCTCACCCAGGTTGAAGTGTAGTGGCACAGTCTCGGCTTCACCTTCTAGGCTCAAGCAGTCCTCCCACTTCAGCCTCCGAAGTAGCTCGGACACAGGTGCACGCCACCATGGTAGACTACTTTTTTGTATTTTTGGTAGAGACGGTGTTTTGCCATGTTGCCCAGGCTGGTTTCGAACTCCTGAGCTCAGGCAATCCACCTGCCTTGGCCTTCCAGAGTCCTGGGATTACAGGCATGAGCCACCCTGCCCAGCCTATTTATGCTGTTAAAGGGAAGAACAGAGGGCTGGAATTAAACTTTAGAGGGTCTTTTATGGGATAGGCAGTGAGACAGGACTGAGCTGATCATGTTAGGATTCCAAAGGGTAAGTTTGCCAAGCTTATATCTGTCATCTGATAGTCTGGATGTATAGATGTAAATTTCCACTGAAACTGAAATTTACATTTGTATGTGGTGACAGGCATGAGAGATACCTTTTTGGAGTATAGTTGCCAGTGCAAAAGTGAAGACAGACTGATTGAGGGAAGTACACTGGTTGAGGGAATGTCCATTTTGAGAGGACATTCGCTGACTGTATGTCTAGATTGGGGTTTGGTTGCACCTGCTACATATCCTAGCACTTCTTAAGAATGTGAAAAAAATCTATAGAATTAGACCTGTTTTTCAAAGCAGTGAAGTTACACTAGCTACAAAAAAGAAGCTGATATTTGTTGTGTGCTTACTGTGGCAGGCACTGCTATAAATGCCTTTTATTTTAGTCTCATAAACATATAATGTAGATATTCCCACTATCCCCAATTTGTATATGAGGAAACTGAGACACGAAGTTGAGTAATTTCTTGAATGTTACACAGTAAATGGACTCAAGATGCCAATGTGTATTTATTTATTTATTTATTTTTTGAGATGGAGTATTGCTCTGTCTCCCAGGCTGGAGTGCAATGGTGTGATCTTGGTTCACTGCAACCTCCGCCTCCTAGGTTCAAGTGGTCCTCTCACCTCAGCCTCCCAAGTAGCTGGGATTACAAGTATGCGCCACCATGCCCGGCTAATTTTTACATTTTTAGTGGAGATAGGGTTTTACCATGTTGGCCAGGCTGGTCTTGAACTCCTGACCTCAAGTGATCTGCCTGCTTCGGCCTCCCAAAGTTGCTGGGATTACAGGTGTGAGCCACCGCACCCAGCTGTCAGTGGGTTTTTAACCTAGGTCTGTGACTCTTAATCACTTCAGTTTGCTACAGCAAAGAGAATAATTATCTTTGGAATTTTGGAGAAAAAAACTAGGACTTAAATTTGAAACTGGAAATACTAAAGTAAAATAAAATTAACAGCTAAATAATCAGTTAATTAACAGAATCTAAACAATTAATGCACATACTGACAATCCTATGGTAGAAGTCTTACTGGCTCATCCAGCTAGTTAACTAGACTCTTAAAGATGAAAAATATATAATGATATATATATATGATATATATAATGAGATATAATGAGATTTATGTCAAAGTATTAGTGAATTGTTCTCTAAGGAGAATAATTCAGGTGTGTTTGTGGTGATGATTAATGAGCGGTTGGGAGGAGTTGACCAAGTAACCCTGTCGTGGCTCAGGGTGTGGTGAAGAGGAGTTGCCTGTGGTTTCCTCACCAGATGGATAGGAAGGCTCTATTTAGTTGGCTTCACTGTTGGCTCTGTCACCCCCTACACATACTGCCTAGAAGACGGAGGAAAAGAACCTCCTTTTACGGGGAATGGAAACTTGTCCTTGTTGATGCTGTGGGGTTGGCACATAGAAATAACAAACACTGGCCGGGCACGATGGCTCACGCCTGTAATCCTAGCACTTTGGGAGGCCGAGGCGGGTGGATCACTTGAGGTCAAGAGTTTGAGACCAGCCTGGCCAACATGGTGAAATCTTGTCTCTACTAAAAATACAAAAATCAGCCGGGTATGGTGGCAGGTGCCTGTAATCGCAGCTACTTGGGAGGCTGAGGCAGGAGAATGGCTTGAACCCAGGAGGCAGAGGTTGCAGTAAGCTGAGATTGTGCCATTGCACTCCAGCCTGGGAAACAGCAAAAACTGTCTCAAACAACAACAACAACAACAACAACAACAAAAGAAATAACAAACACTGACCTGTTTGGACAGAAAATACTTTGTTCTTGGGGTGAGCTTAAGCTTCAGGAAGGCTACTGATACTTTAGTTAAGGGACGAGGACAAAAAGAAATCCTTAAGCTTTCATCCACATTTTACTAAGAACAGGTCAGTCCTTCCCATTAGGTACTGTCTCTATTGCATGCACAGGAAACTGAGGCGAAGAGAAGCGAAGTGACCTGCTCCAGACTGAGGTCCTGAGACTCAGGGCTTGAGGGATGCTAAAGCCGCCCTTCTAACTGGATCATCAGATGAGCAGAATAGCGCCCAGGAGCGCCCTCATTGAGAAAGTCTTTTGGTTTTGCTTTGGATGATACTTAGAGAGAGAGAGAGTGTAGTGTAGTTCAGAGGCAGTGGTAACCAGGGCTACCTTCAGAGCCAGACATTGCTTGGCTTAGGACTCTGCTTCCAAATAATGTTCATCGTCCCTCCCTTTCCCTTTCCTTATCCTTTAAAAGAAATCACAGTGACCTAAAGCAATTCTTTTAATTCCCTTTACATATGATGCTTGCATGAAGTGTGGCCCTTTAGCTTTTTCTTGAGTAATTGGTTCCTAATAGATGGACAGGATTTGTGCTATTTTAGTGTAGGATTATCTAGAGTTATTAATGTTTGTTTTATTCAAGGAGTGGAATCTATGGCCCTGTGGCGGCAGAGGTTCTGTAGTGTTTAGAACCTTGAGTATTGTCACAAATCCGTTCAAGCTTGTTTAACTTAACCTTGGACAAGTTAACATTTAAGGATAGGTTTTCTCACATGTATAATGAGGATAGTACTTGCTAAGATTGTTGTGAGGATTGAGGGATTGGGTTTGCCACATAAGGCAAAGGTTGCTCTCTCCCGTCCTCAGTCGTTTTATTTTCGAAGATTTTTCAGATAGAAGGGAGAAAGGAAAAAACTTCTAATTAGGTCTAAATTCTTCCTCTGCTAAAGACTGGGCTAGTGGTTCTCAGCTGGTCCCTCTGACATTTGGCAATTCAAGAAACATCTTTTGTTGTCACAACTTGGGTGGGGATGTGTTGCTACTGGCATCTAGTGATTAGAGATCAGAGATGCTGCTAAACACCGTGCAAAGCACAGGACCGACCTCCCATAACAGAGAATTATCTGACCAGTAGTGCTGGCCACTATGTGTGTCAGTAGTGCTGAAGTTGTGAAACCCTCCCTGCTCTAGACAAAATTATTGTTTATTTTTTTCCTGCATGAAAATGCCTTTGTTGCTTAGTGAGTGATTTTGAACTATTGGAATAAAAAACTGAGAGAATTCCTAACTTAGTTACTAGTGTTTTTATTTACTGCACCTAAAACTAGAAGAATGACGTGTAGGGCTCTGGACTACTGACAGGTGACCCTGTGGTAGGGCCAAGCAGGGTTAGACTGTCAGAGGGTCTGACCTCCTATTCCATCAGCCCTGAGGCTTGTGACTTCTGAAGAGATGAGTCACTCTGCTGGCTCTTGAACCTTCTCCATATCCCTGCTTCCCTTTTCATTGTCTTAGTAACTGTTGTTGTTGTTGTTTTTTTTTTTTTAAAGACAGAGTTTCCCTCTTGTTGCCCAGGCTGGAGTGCAGTGGCACTATCTGATCTCAGCTCACTGCAACCCCCTGCTCCCGGGTTCAAGCGATTCTCCTGCCTCAGCCTCCCAAGTAGCTGGGATTACAGGCACGCACCACCACACCTGGCTAATTTTTGTATTTTTAGTAGAGACGGGGTTTTACCATGTTGGTCAGGCTGGTCTCGAACTCCTGACGTCAGGTGATCCACCCGCCTTGGCCTCCCAAAGTGCTTGGATTATAGGCGTGAGCCACCGTGCCTGGCCTTAGTGACTGTTCTGGAGTTACAGAGGTGGTGCACTGCCCTGCCCCCCTTCCTTCCATTTCAGAACTTCCAGTGATGGTCTGAAGTTTCTACTGCCTTCAGTGCCTCATCACAGTATGAATACAGTGCCAATCCTTCTGATGACCACTTCTCACCAGTGTCGTAAGTGGGCATGTATTTTCCTAGGACCATTGCCACCTTCTGAAACCTTAGGCCCCCTCCTCCTCCTCCCAGACTGCCTATTTTGCTGCCTTTTTTGTGAAGCTTGTTGTCTTGATTTCCTCCCCAATTGAATGGGATTTCTCTGTTTCCTTTGATTCCCCCCTTAACAGGTGTGCTCTCTCTTGGAACTTTTTGTGAGTTAGTCTCTCGCCCCCAAATCTCATTGGACTGTAAGCTTTTAAGGGCAGAATTCTATTTACTTTTCCTTTCTGGTCCCAGGAAACATCTTAATATTTAGTTTCTCACACACAATGGGAATGAAACAGACATTTAAAAATGACAAATTTTAGCTTTTTTTTTTGTTGGAGAAGCAAAAATGTATTCTTTCATATAATGTCTTCCTTACATCACTTCAACGTTCCTCTATAAGTTATCTCCTTATGGTGATGATGGTGATGCCAGAGGTTCTCATCTGGCTTGACATGTTTTTCTAGTGCATCCTTTTAAATTACTAGGTCCTTAAATTAAATGATCTGGTTCACTGCTGTCATTGTACTAAACTGACCCTAAACCAATCCTTGCTGTTCCTAAATTTAGAAACGGAAAGAACCTTCACAACATTCCAGCCTTTCTGCCACTGAAGTCTACTCACAGAAAAACCAAATTTCAAGAATTTTTTAAAATACAAAAACTTTTAAGTGGGTAGACATATCACTGTTAACTCAGTAGTGGACTGTTGGCAGTAAAATGTGTACTACAGCTTGCAAATGACGCTAAGTGTGGTGCCTCCAGTATCTTAGTCTCATCTGTAATACAGATAAACATGAACTTTTTCTGCAGTTCTGTATAGTATTGCTTATCTAAATAACCAGTTATTCCCATAAAGTGAGTAGTTGCTGAGGAAGTCAGTATAGTAGAGTGAGTAAGTGCTTCGGTTTGCCAGTCACACTGCCTGGGTGGAGTTCTGCCTTCAGTGCTTACCAACTTTATCACTTGGGCAGTTGACCTCACTGTGCTGCTCTTTACTCCTGTGAAGAATGTAAATAGTAACTCTTATAGGTTGTTGTGAGAATTGAACAAAACATAAAATGTGTTCTAGAGTAGCGTTTGCTGTGTAGGAAGTGTTTTATAAATGGTAGCTATTATTATCATTACTTTGGTGAAGTACAGATTATATATAGAAAGCAGAAAATAGAAGGCTGACATTTTTTGAGTTGGTTAAAATTTGATAGCTAGGAAGACGTAAGGTTGAGGGTGAAATCCCAGCAGGACCTATTGTGACCTTTTTTTTTTTTTTTTTTTTTTTTTTTGTGACGGAGTCTCACTCTGTTGCCCAGGCTGGAGTGCAGTGGCACGATCTTGGCTCACTGCAACCTCCGCCTCCCGGGTTCAAGCTATTCTCCTGCCTCAGCCTCCTGAGTAGCTGGGACTACAGGCACGTGTCACCATGCCCGGCTAATTTTTTGTATTTTTAGTAGAGACGGGGTTTCACCGTGTTAGCCAGGATGGCCTCGATCTCCTGATCCGCCTGCCTTGGCACTCCCAAAGTGCTGAGATTACAGACGTGAGCCACCGCGCTCGGCCATAAGCTTTTTACACGGGATCAGTTGCCACTGCCACCAGAAAGGCTGTCACAGTGTTGAGTTGGGGTATCTTTCTGTCAAGTTTGAATCCAACTTTCCTCCACTTGTGAATGAAGTTCTTAATCTTCATGCCTCAGTTTCCTCATTTGTAATTTGGTGCAATAATGATCAAGGGTTGTTGTGAGAGCTACATAAATTAATAATACATGGTAAGGTGCCTAAAGAACAGTACCTAGCACATAGTATTCAGGAAAAGTCGCTGTTTATAATTACAGTAGTTTATTCAGCCTAGCACTTGTACTCCACCAGGTATTGTGCTAGGCTTCTTGTTATTTCCTTCTTTTAAAAAAATATTATTATTATTTTTTGGCCAGGTGTGGTGGCTCATGCCTGTAATCCCAGCACTTTGGGAGTCCAAGGCGGGTGAATCACCTGAGGTCAGGAGTTTGAGACCAGCCTGGCCAACATGGTGAAACCCCATCTCTACTAAAAATACAAAAGTCAGCTGGGTGTGGTGGTGCATGCCTGTAATCTCAGCTACTTGGGAGGCTGAGACGGGAGAATCATTTGAACCCAGGAGGTGGAGGTTGCAGTGAGCCAGGATTGTGCCACTGCACTCCAGCCTGGGCAACAAAGAGTGAAACTCTGTCTCAAAAAAAAAAAAAAAAAAAAAAAGAAGTTTTTGAAAAATAGAAATGGGATCTTGCTATATCGACCAGGCTGGTATTGAACTCCTGGCCTCAAGCAATCCTCTCATCTTGGCCTCCCAGAGTGCTGAGATTACAGGCATGAGCCACTGGGCCCAGCCCATTATTTTATTCTTACAGTAGCCTTTCATGGTGTAAGTATCATCAACATTTTACAGGTCAGGAAATGGAGACCCAGAGAGGTAGAGGACCCTACCTTGTTTGAGGTTGTACAGCTTGTGTGGCAAATGTTTAACAGACCCCACCATTTTGTTTTTTGTTTTTTGTTTTTTTTTTTTTGATGGAATCTCGCTCTGTGGCCCAGGTTGGAATAGGGTGGTGAGATCTGAGTTCACTGCAACCTCCGCCTCCCAGGTTCAAGCGATTCTCCTGCCTCCGCCTCCCAAGTAGTTGGGACTACAGGTGTACCGCACCACGCCACGCCTGGCTAATATTTGTATTTTTAGTACAGACAGGGTTTCATCATGTTGGCCAGGCTAGTTTCGAACTCCCGACCTCAGGTGATCCGCCTGCCTCAGCCTCCCAAAGGGCTGGGATTACAGGGTGAGCCACAGTGCTGGCTCCCACTGGTTTTTACAGATGTGCGCTACTGTGGGTCTGTCACATGCATGCATCTGGTCCCCAGGGAGGGGCAGCAGGTCGAGTACAGCTCATCCTGATGGCTGGGACCTCTGTCACGTCCCCAGAAGTGGGCAGGGCAGGCCCTCAGTGGAGGGGAGAGGACTCACTCTCCTCAGTGGTGTGCCTGACCGTCCAGAGGCCTTTCCTGCACAAGGCATCAGCCTTATTGACTGTAGAGGGCAGTGATTAGAGGTGAGAAATTTAGCTTAAGGGATTGCCCAGACATGACATCTCAATTTTCCTCTGTAAAAATACTCTTCCAGACTCGTGGTAATGAAAATATTTTCATTGTAGTCTTAGCAGGTTATTTGTTTGACAAGCAGATTATAAAGCTGAGTAAAAGCAAAACTGACCAGGATGATGATATTTTGAAAACTGACTCAGTGATGTAAACAGTGCTTCTACCTGGTCCCCATGGATGCAGTATTAAACTGGAAATTAAGTCCTTAAAAGTCCTTAACCTTCGTGGGTTAAAGTGTTCTTTATCAGGAACAGTTTTTTTTTTTTTCCTAAATGTTAAGCTTGTAATGATTCTGTGATGCTGCAGAATTACAGCATTACTTGTAGACTTAGTAGCATATAGCAAAAAATTTATCTTAAATTTACTCCTGTGTTTCTTCGTAGGAGGAATAAACAGTGAATGGGAACCAGTATTTTTCAAAAATTTTTTTTGGTTAATGAAGAACTAGGTATTACGATTTCTTTGATATCTAATACTTTGTTTCAGGCAATAAAGAACAATGCCATATGCCTTACCAGGTAGATTTTTATATAAATGATTGCTTATGAATTGTAAATGATATGAGTTGGGTTTAGAGGTTTAGATTTTAATGAATGATGCTAAATTGATGTTGAAATTGTAGAGGGTTGTTTGTTTTGTTTTTAAAAATTGGGGCTGGACACGGTGGTTCATGTCTGTAATCCCAGCACTTTGGGAGGCTGAGGTGGGTGGATCCATGAGGTCAGGAGTTCGAGACCAGCCCGGCCAACATGGTGAAACCCTGTCTCTACTAAAAATACAAAAATTAGCTGGGCGGGGTGGTGGGCACCTGTAATCCCAGCTACTCGGGGCTGAGGAAGGAGAATTGCTTGAGCCCAGGAGGTGGAGGTTGCAGTAAGCTGAGATTGCGCCACGGCGCTCCAGCCTGGGTGACAGAGCAAGACTCCGTCTAAAAAAAAAAAAAAAATAGTACTAAAGCCACCTTTGTTGCTTTCTTTTTTTGTTGTTGTCGAGACAGGGTCTTGCCCTGCTGCCCAGGCTGGAATGCAGTGGCATGATGATGGCTCACTACAGCCTTGGCCTCCCAGGCTGAAGTGATTGCCCTGCCTTAAGCCTCCCAGGTGCTTATTTTTAAATTTTTTTTGTAGAAATGGGGTCTGTGTTGCCCTGGCTCACTTTTCTTACTAATACACTTGGAGTGACTTAAATTATGTGTATTCTGCAGCTTCTTAGGTTTGTGTTTAGTTTATTGAATGTGGGCGTGTTCATTTGTTAATGCCTAAGTGAGATTTGATACTGTCTATACAGCAAGGTGTAATAATTACATTTTCTTGTATGTAGTTGTGTGGATATGAACCAGTTAATCTGTTGAGTTCTCTGTTGCAGATTAGTCCAACACAAAGCAAGGCTTTTTGGTATCATTGGGAAAAACTAAAGGGAATTTGTCGTGGGCAGTTTTATTAGCAAAGGGAAACTTCTTTACATTTTACTGTAAAATCACACAGTCTTGGTACCCTGTCATATACCTGTCATGTGGGCTAACAGTTTGATGTTGAAGAACTATTGTCAGTTACTAGATTGTAAAGTGCCTCATCCAGAGAATAGGTATGAAACTTCCCATAATTCAGTTTCCAACCCTGATAGTGAGTGCTTTACTAGGTACAGTAATTCATAAGTTTATTTTGATGAACCTGGGTGCTTGGCAAAATAGGAATAGCATGCATTTCTACTGATGTGTGCCTTTGGTGAGGAAAGTTGAGTTTCTATACTTGAGCATAAGGAGTCTTGGGAATTCTTTCCTTGGCCATTTATAAAGTTACTGTGACTATGTATCTTTTAGTATGAAATGGATAAAGAAATCTACATTCTATTTTTAATAATAGCTTTATTGAGATCTAATTCACATAACAGTTTACCCACTTAAAGAGTACAATTCAATAGTTTTTAGTGTATTTGCAAGAGTTTGGGCAACTATCACCACAATTTTCATTTTTATCATCCCTAAAGAAATCTACTACCAGTCACTCCCCATTCTTCCCATATCTCCCTAACCTGCATTTACTCTCTGTGTTTATGGATTTGCCTGTTCTGAACATTTTGTATAAATGGTATCATGTTACAATATGTGATCTCCTTTGACTGGCTTCTTTGACTTAGCATAACATTTTCGAGGTTTATTCCCGTGGTAGCATGTATCAGTATCATTCCTTTTTATTACCAATTAATATGCCATTGTATGGAAATAGTATATTTTATCCATTTATCAGTTGATTTTAAATAATTTCAAAACCTCCCCACATTTCACAATTATTGCTGTTATTAATAATGTTTTGATTATTCATGTATAGTTTTTTTATGTGCATATATGTATGTTTCATTTCTCTTGGTTTGGGTATATACCTAGGAATGAAATGGCTTGGGCCATAAGAACTGTATGTTCGACCTTTTGAGGAACTGTCAAACTGCTGAAAAGTGGCTGCACCATTTTACATTCCTACCATGAAAGGTATGAGTATTCTCATCTCTCTACAACCTTGATGACACTTGTTATTGTCTTGTTTATTTTAGCCGTTCTAGTGGGTGTGAAGTGGTATCACTGTAATTTTGTTTTCCATTTTTCTGATGCTAAATAATGTTAAGCATCTTTTTATATGCTTATTGGCTATTTGTATATCTTCTTTGGAGAGATATCTAGTCAGATCCTTCGCCCTTTTTTTTTTCTTTTCCTTTTTTTTTTTTTTTTGAGATGGAGTTTCACTCTTTTGCAATGGCACAACTTCAGCTCGGATTCAAGTGATTCTCCTGCCTCAGCCTCCCAAGTAGCTGGGATTACAGGCATGCACCACTATGCCCAGCTAATTTTTTTTTATTTTTAGTAGAGACAGGGTTTCACCATGTTGGCCAGGCTGGTCTTGAACTCCTGACATCAGGTAGTCTGCCTGCCTCAGCCTCCCACAGTGCTGGGATTACAGGCATGAGCCACTGTGCCCGGCTCTTTTTTTTTCTTTTCTTTTTTTGAAATGGAGTCTTGCTCTGTCGCTCAGGCTGTAGTACAATGGCACTATCTCAGCTCACTGCAACCTCTGCCTCCCGGGCTCAAGAGATATTCGTGCCTCAGCCTCCCAAGTAGCTAGGATTACGGGTGCCCACCACCACCCCTGGCTAATTTTTGTGTTTTTAGTGGAGATGGGGTTTTGCCATGTTGTCCAGGCTGGTCTCGAACTCCAGGGCTCAAGTGGTCCCTTTGCCCATTGTTAAATTGTGTTATTTGTCCTTTTAGTACTGAGTTTTAAGAATTCTTCATATATTCTAGGTACTAATCCCTTATATATATGATTTACAAATAATTGCTCCCATTCTGTGGGGTTTTTGTGTTTTGTTTTTGAGACGGAGTCTCGCTGTGTCACCCAGGCTGGAGTGCAGTGGCGTGATAGTGGCTCACTGCCACCTCTGCCTCCCAGGTTCAAGCTATTCTCCTGTCTCAGCCTCCTGAGTAGCTGGGACTACAGGCATGTGCCACCACACCTGGCTAATTTTTTGTATTTTTAGTAGAGATGGGGTTTCACTGTGTTAGCCAGGATGGTCTCCATCTCCTGACCTCGTGATCCACCTGCCATGGCCTCCCAAAGTGCTGGGATTACAGTCATGAGCCACCATGCCCTGCTGGGTTTTTTCATTTTTTTTGGAGGTAGTGTCCTATTTTTTAAAAATTTGTGGTAAAATATACATAAAATACACTATCTTAACCATTTTAAAACGTACTGTTCCGTGACATTAAGTACTTTCATTTTGTTATGCCAACCCATTGTAATCACCATCCATCTTCAGAACTCTTTTCATCTTGCAAAACTGTAACTTTGTGTCTGTTAAACAATAACTTCACATTTCCTCCTTCTTCAGGCTTTTGACAGCCACCATTCTACTTTCTGTCTCTATGAATTTGACTACTTTAGGTCCTTTATAGGAGTGGAATCATATTTTGTGACTGGTTTATTTCACTTAGCACAATGTCTTCAAGGTCCATCCATGTTGTAACTTGTGTCCTACTCTATTCTGTGTATATATCACATTTTGTTTATCCATTCATCCCTCAATGGACACCTTTTGGGTGTTGTGAATAGTACTGCTGTGAATATGGATGTACAAACGGTGGTGTCCTTTGAAGCAAAAATGTTCTTAATTTTGATGAAGTCCAAAGTATCTATTTTTTTTTCTTTTGTAGCTTGTGCTTTTGGTGTCATGTCTAAGAAACCATTGCCTAATCCAAGATCGGAAAGATTTATCCCTATGTTTTCTTCTAAGAGTTAAATGTATTAGTTCTTACATTTAGGTCTTTGATTCTTTTGAGTTGATTTTGGTATATGCCATGAGGTCACAGTCATAGTTTATGGAATGCGGCCCTAAACTTAAGCTCTAGTTGTTGGTCTGCTTTGGTTATGCTGAAAAGTTGCAGCATAAATACTTTTCGCAGGGATCCCTCCTCCACAATGCTGCCACTCCACCCTGCAGGACTCTAAGTCCAGCCTCTCTTGGCCCTGAATGATTGAGAACTCTGGAACAAAGACCTTAGCAATAATGTTTTTATATCCATTTCATTTTTCCTCATTGGTCGTAACGGCTTTATTCTTTCTCACTTATCTACCCCACAACATAATTTATGTTAGGTGGAAAATTGCCCCTAACTTTAGTAAGCCTCTTTGGGGTGGGAAAATCCTCACCTGTATGGAGGCATTGCCCCTTGATTCTTGGTTTCTGAACCACATTCCTGCAGAGTGGTGCCCTGCGGGAATCTTGGTATTATACTTTAAGGCAACTTCCTTCCCATTTAAGAAATTAAAAAGATTTAAACAAAGAAAAATGACAGAGTGGTGTTGAGGAGTGGTGTTGGCAAAGCTTGTAGTCTTCACAGTATGGGAAGGGAAAAATAGTTTTAGGCTCTTTCCCTATTTGCCAGGCCAGTCATTAAGTGACAAGCTTTTCCTGGTTTTTCCTTTTTTTTTTTTTGAGAAGTTTTGCTCCCTCGCCCAGTCTGGAGTGCAGTGGCGCGATCTCGGCCCACCCCAACCTCCACCTCCTGGGTTCAAGCAATTATCCTGCCTCAGCCTTCCGAGTAGCTGGGATTACAGGCGCGCGCCACTGCACCTGGCTACATTTTTGTATTTTTAGTGGACACGGGGTTTCACCATGTTGGCCAGGCTGGTCTTCAACTCCTGACCTCAGGTAATCTGCCACCTTGGCCTCCCAGCATGCTAGGATTACAGGCGTGAGCTACTGCACCAGGCTGGTTTTTCCATGTTGACAAATGATTTTTGCTTTTCAGTGGGAACAAAAAGAAGAACAAAAGCAAACAGCCCCAGACTGTTTAGAAGGATCCCCTTGGCTTGCCCTGTGTGTAAACGACACCGAGATTTTCTGTATAATCAGAGATTCTCAAGAGTTTCAGTTCCCCTTGCTGTTTAAATTAGCAGGACTTGAATTCCTAGAACAAAATGCCTAGCATTGTGGCAGGACTGGAGTTCCTGGTTTAGCTACTTATATTTTAAACCTCTTTCCCTTATTTTTTGGACATAGAAAGGTAGAAGATATAATACTATCAATTTTTTTGAAGTGGTGGGCATTATTTTGTAAATTAAAAATGTTAGATGTAATGTAGTTAAAGGTTCTTATCACTTGACTGCTGAGCACAAGAAAAGCACAAACCAGGCTACTTGTTGTAGGTCCTCTGGTTTCAGAATGATTTATGCTCACTTTACTAGCACATATTTAGTTGCCTTGAACCTTCTCAACTGTAGCTTCCTCTTACAGAACACAGTGCCCCACAAGGAGACTTTGAATCTGTGATCTCCTCCCAGGTTTTAGCCGAAGCCCACAACCCACCGAGCATGTGAAGCAAGGGCCATTGGTGGATGGGTCTTATGTCCATATGCAGGTTGAATATTCCTAATCTGAAAATCTAAAATCCTAAATGCTCCAAAATCTGAAACTTCTTGAGTGGCAACATGATGCTCAAAGGAAATGCTCAGTGGAGGGTTTTGGATTTTTGGATTAGGGATGCTTAACTGGTAAGTTTAATGCAAATGTTCCAAAATCTGAAAAAATCCAAAGTCCAAAATGCTTCTGGTTCCAATCATTTTGGATAAGGGATAGTCAGTCTGCACTTGATATATCTCTAGAGGTTGTGAAATCTTAGGCAGTTCAAAAGTCATGTTGTTTGGCTGGGTGCAGTGGCTCACGCCTGTAATCCCAGCACCTTGGGAGGCCGAGGCGGGCAGATCACCTGAGGTTGGGAGTTCGAGACCAGCCTGACCAACATGGAGAAACCCCATCTCTACTAAAAATACAAAATTAGCTGGGCGTGGTGGCGCATGCCTGTAATCCCAGCTACTCGGGAGGCTGAGGCAGGAGAATAGCTTGAACCCGGGAGGCGGAGGTTGCAGTGGGCCGAGATGGCACCACTGCACTCCAGCCTGGGCAACAAGAGTGAAACTCTGTCTTAAAAAAAAAAAAAGTCATGTTGTTTTAACTATTCATTGCCATTTGTTGGTTGGGCCTCTTCAACCATTGTGATCTAATCCTAGTTCAATCCATTGTTGAATTCAAGTATTGAGGTCTTAGGATGAATGAACAAGGCTTTGGGCTGGCACATAAAGGTGGGACACCCACAGGTCCTGCTCTTGGGGAGTTTGGGTAAGTGTATTTTATTCCCGAGATGCACTTGTAAAAATATACATGGTAGGCCATAGGTGGTCTCACAGTTTGTCTGTAGTAGTACAGTTACTGTTTGATTCAGGGGAGTGAGAGGTGAGTCTGTTTCAGAGCAGGTGCCTGGGGGACAACCTGGGGAGGAAGGTTGAGCCTGCAGGGCTTTGGATGTGTGAAGGTAATGATTCCCAGTAGTGTTTTGTATTATTTCAAAGTACTTCTATACCATTGTTACCTCTCGCCAGGTCTCATCTGCTTCTGTCAGTAGGTTGGCCATGTCCCCATTTCACAGATGAGGAAACTTGGCTTTGAGAGTGTGGCTTGGTGCAACTGAGATTTGGGTCTAGATCGTATGAGTCGATTCCACTATACATTTTCTAGGAAGTGGTAGTAGCGTGAACAAAAAAGCTGAAGAGGACGGACTCAGATAGCATGGTGAGTTCTTTGGGACTGGGGAGGGGAAGGGTGAAAAGTGCAGAAAGGGATGAGGGGGTTGTACAGTGACAAGGTTTGTCCAGACAAGTTGCGAGAGTGCCCGGGAAGACTGAAACCCTCACGGGGTGTGTGTGTGTTTGTGTGTGTGTGTGTGTGTGTGTGTGTGTGTGAACAGCTCTTTTGAGGAATAGCTGATGTATAATCTGCACATATTTAGAATGTACAGTTTGGTAAGTTTTGACATGGGTATGCTTGTGAAACATCACCACGCTCGAGAATGAACATTATTCATCACCCTGAAAAGTTTACTCCTGCCCCCAAGAAGGGCTTTTTAAAAAAAATTTTTTATTTTGAAATTTTTTCAAGTGGTAAGTTTGAAGAATAAAAAAAAACGTTTATGTACCTGTTACCCAGATTCACCAGTTTTTGACATTTTGATAATTTGCTTGCATCCTTTATGTATGTATATATGTATACATGTGTATATGTCTGTATTTGTAGGTACATAGATTTGTGCACACACACACGGTTCCCCTGCCAACCCAGTCAAGGGTAGCTTTTATGAGTGGTGCTGCTGTATTCCTTAATGCTTCAATGTGTATTTCCAGAGAACAAGAATAGTCTATTATGGATCTGTAGTACAGCATTCACATTCAGGAAAGTTACTGTTGTTTGTTGGTTTGTTTTTTTTTTAGCCGGAGTATCACTCTGTTGCCCAGGCTGGAGTGCAATGGCACGATCTTGGCTCACTGCAACCTCTGCCTCCTGGGTTCAAGCGATTCTCCTGTCTCAGCTTCCCGAGTAGCTGGGATTACAGGCGCCTGCCACCACGCCTGGCTAATTTTGGTATTTTTAGTAGAGATGGGGTTTCACCATGCTGGCCAGGTTGGTCTCGAACTCCCGACCTCAGATGACCTGCCCACCTTGGCCTCCCAAAGTGCTGGGATTACAGGCATGAGCCACCACGCTTGGCCAGGAAAGTTATTGTTAATACAGTATTTTTTATTTCATGTTCCAGTTTTGTCAGTTTCCTAATAATCTCCTTAATAGCAAGGACATTTTTCTCCTCATACAGAATCCAGTACAGGGTTATACAGTGCATTTGAGCATTACCTTTCTTGAGTTACCTTTGCTTTGAACATTTCCTCAGCATTTCTCAGTCTTTCATGCCATTGACACCTTGGAAGAAGCCAGACCAACTATTTTTAAAGTGTCTAAGGGTTTTGAGGTTTTAGCAGGTGTGTGAATGTGATCTATCTGGGTTTGGGAAAAATGAACAGTTGTGAGTGAGGTGGATACAGGTGGTGGGGAGGAAGTTGGAGGCAGTGGCCTTTGTGCTCTGATTCCCACAGGCTTAGGTTGGTGGAAGCCGTGGTTGGGGGAATTGTTGGTAAAATTGCTTGGATAGGGATGGACCTGGAAAAGAAGCAAAGGTGATTGCAGTGTTCTAATGCTTGTGTTCTGGAAAATTAAATAAAGAGCAGGGAGGTTTAAAGATAAAACTGGGAAAGGGCTGTTGTATGTCCAGGAATTGTTATGCATACATTTCTTCTTTCTGCACACTGTGATAGCCCTGATGGTAACTACTTAGAAAAAGGTTGTGAAATTTTAGGAGTTTGGGACCCAGTGGCCAGATTGAAATTCAGTGCATGTAGGGCAGTTGCCAATAAAGTCACCCTTGGGTACTTGTTCATAGCTTTAGATGGAGGAATGTTTGTTCTCTAGCTTTAAGGAATTGAGACTGGTATCATCGGGGCAGTGTCTGATGGACCTAGTTTAGGGAAGTTCATGGGCCAGTGTCTTTGCAAGTGAAACTAGGCATCTTTCCCCAATGAGAGAGCATATGGAGACGTTCACTTTAAGGACGGGTTTTGAAAGGGGAGGTATTGGTGGAACTTACCAACTTTGTTATGTAGCCTAGTTATCATTTCTGTAGGTGTGTAACAGTTTATCAAGTGCAAGGAGTTACCTCTGAATCTTCTATATAGGAAAGAAAATTTAGGCATGTTTAGTAACATGCAGTAACCTCTGGAATGCAAAAATGCATCTATACTTTCTTTTATGAAGTCTGAGTAGAGAACATTTCAGTGTGGGGCATGAGCTGTCTCACCAGCAGGACAGCTTTAGAAGTCATTAGGCTTTCAGTGTTGTAAACTGTTTATCACTTATTTTAAAACATCACAACTGCCTGAGACCAGTGCCTTACTTGGTTGCTTTGTCAGGAGACTTGTGAATATTGAATCCTTTTAAGCTTTTACAATGTTTTGAGAAGTGGAATTAGTTAAAAATATATCCTGTTATCAGAATGTCTGCTGGCTAGGATTTGTTATTCTGTTGTTCTATTTAAATAGAATATGTCATATATTAGATGTTTTCTTAAATAGCCTTAGGTTTTAAATAAAAAGTAAGGCTGGGCATGGTGGTTCACACCTGTAATCCCAGCACTTTGGGAGGCTGAGGTGGGAGGTTGGCTTGATCCAGGAGTTCATGACCAGCCTGGGCAACATAGCAAGACCTTGACTCAAAAAATAAATAAAATAAGATAAAATAAAATGTAGTGAAGACAAAGACGACTTTATCCTGGTCCCTGGTCAGGGACCTGGTTCATAATTTAAAACTCTATTGTTTGAATTTAAGAATCTATGAAGTAGGATTGATAAACTGTACTGCCTTGGCTTTTGAAAATGTGTGTGCCAAGGCCTGCTTTCACATGGTAAGAGGAAAGTCATTACCTATCATATGCCATGTTTTCCTCTGACTTATACCTAAAATATTTTAGAGTGCTTATTGCCTTATGTAAAATTACAAGATCATATAATCACATTCCCACCCTGTGGAAAATTAAACTTTTTTTTTTTTAAGTGAAAGCAAGTTTATTAAAATAAAGGAATAAAGAATGACTACTCCAAAGGCAGAGTAGCCTAGACTGTCTTTGTAATTGAGTCTAAGCTAATAACGGATTATTGTAAAAAAAACCTCTGTTTTATAGCAGAATTTTCTACCGGGCCACATATGAATTTTCTGCTCTTGCTGTCTTGAGTGTTAACAGTGGGAAATTGTGGACACTTAAACTGAGCAGTACTTAGAATTTGCTGGATATGCTGAAAAGTAATCCATCAGCATTGGAGACCACAAGCCGTATAAAATTGTTGATACCCATATTTATGTTTATTTTCTTTAGGTGGAGAAAGAGACCCTTGAGTTAGAGTTTTTGGATGATGAATTTAGTACTTAATCATTAGTATATTTGTGCATGTCATATTCTAGGTCACAATAAATTATCAACATGCCACATTTGTGGTAGTTAGATAATGCTTTTATTTCCTCTTTTTTCCCCACGTTGAATCCAGATTAACATAATATGTTAATTTGTGTTTTTCTCAACTGAGTGTGGTAATTCCATTGCATTAAAAAGTGTTAGGCACTTTTGTCTTCACTAATAATCCACTTAATCTCTCACAATAAGAAGTACTTTCATTTCTACTGACTTACATTTATCCAATCAAAACTTTATATATTACTAGACTTTTTGTTACTTTTACCTAGCATCCAAAACCATGTTTTATGATTGGTTGGCAAAGAGCTGTAGAAAACAGATTTTAATATTGCAGTGTATATTGTTAAATTTTCTATCTGATGGATTTCCAGAAATATTCTGTGTTATATACATAAAAAACTATATGCATAATTCCCAGTGAGACAGTTATTTTCATTACTCGAAGTACTCTCCTTGAAAATTGTAATTCCATGTTCCATTACATGCTTACCAAAAATGATTCCAGGTTGGGGGAGTGGTTGATTCCATATACTCTCAAAATTTCCAAAAAAATAATTTGAGTGGACTTGATAAACTTTAAAAAGTATTAAATTCCTATGCAGTGTCATCTGTCACCTCCCCCCGCCAAGTTGCCTGGCTAGCCACCATTTAATTTATGATGAGATGAGTGCTCTGGCCCTGGGGTTCCCACCCACCCCCTTTAGTCAGAGTGCTGTTCTTATCATGTGGTATGAATCAGAACTGATCACTTACAACGCATGTTATAAGTGATTGGATGAGATAGGCAAGCACAATTTTTAGATGTTATAAAGCAAAGCATTGCTGCAATTTCTGGGTAAGTTTTCATGAAACTCCTGTAGTAACATATTTCTCTTTGCTCTTAGGAATGTCCTGAGTGATTTTTTTTTTTTTTTAAGCGGTATTAGTTTTTAACAGCTTTGATCACATTCCTGGCCTGTTTTCTGTTGGTGGTACGATCAGGCTATGAGATGATAATAGTCCCCAGGTGCATGAAATCTTAGAATTGGGATTAGGCCACATATCTCCTTTTGGCTTCTTCTGCAGAGGGTCATCTAGGCTTTGTTTATCTCCAGAGATTAGGAGTCTTTTATTTCTTATTTTTATTTATTGAGACAATCTCATGCTGTCACCCAGGCTGAAGAGCAGTGGTTTGATCACAGCTCATTACAGCCTCAAACTCCTGGGCTCAAGCCATCCTCCCACCTCAGCTTCCCAAGTAGCTGGGACTACAGGCGTGCGCCACCGTGCCTGGCTAATTAAAAAAAAAAAAAAAAAAAAAAAAAAAAAAAAAATATATATATATATATATATATATATTTTTTTTTTAAGAGATGGTGTCTCACTTTGTTGCCCAGGCTGGTCTCAAACTCCTCCTGCCTCAGCTTCCCAAAGTGTTGGGATTACAGGCGTGAGCCACCATGCCTGGCCTGGGGAACTTCTTGACCATGGTCCCCAGAACTGGACCCCTTTCTCATTATGGGATGCGCTCTGATTTATCAATGTCCTTCTTAAAGTGTGTTAATAAAGAACTCATCTAGTTCTCCAGATATAGTGTGGCCAGTTTTGAGTGTAGTGAGACTTTAATTTCCTGTGATCTGGAAATTGTACATTTGTTAATGCAGCCTAAGACTACCACACCTTTTTGTCACTTACAGTGGTTCATATGACACAGTTAGCAAACATTTCTGTGCCTGCCTCCAAACACATTTCCCCATTAAAAAGAAAAAAAACTGTTGAACTTCCAATTTTATGTTGATTTTCAAACCCAGCATTCTAACTTGTCAGTGTAATTTAATTCTGTTGTTGATTTTATTGCTTATTTTATTTCTTGTTGTTGGCAAGTTTACCGATCTGTCTTCTGGGTTGTCGTGTGATACACACAGACGTAAATGCAGAGGAAAAAAGTTGATTTTCATAATAGTCAGCAACAGTAATAAATAATGCCCCACACGGACCCCCGTGTCACTTTTGAAAAAAAAAAGCCTTTGTTCATAGAGCAGCCTTACCAAGGGATAAATGTTTTATGGCCTGGAGCGAAATGCATCTCAATATAATGGCTGTGTTATTTTTTAGAAGCCAGTTTTGTTTTTCTTTCCCCTTTAACTGTATTCCTTTTTTTTTTTTTAAACATTCCCATTGGATAACTTAGAGAAAGGTGAATAAATGCAAATCAGGTGGTTTTGTTTTGATTTAATAGTACCTTTGATAAAAGGAATTGATTCTGCTGAGAATTTGGCTGTATAAGTGTGTTGCCATAGCAGACTTGCAGTCATAAAATGATTGGCATGGGCTTAAACCTTTGAATCACACCCTGGAAGCAGATAATACCTTAAGGAATCTCTTGTCTGGAGTTGTTTCTTACTTACAGAGCAGGACACTCTTCTTCTTCCACGCTTACTTATAGTGATCCTTAGGGAATGAGCAAAATAGGAGTAAACTTGGAAAATAATTTTTAGGGGATTGGAATCTGAGGAATAATGATAAAAAATAGTTTAACTTTGAAAAACCATGTTATGCCAGGCATAGAGCTGTGTGTTTTCTGTGTACTATCTCATCATGACAAGCCTGAAGCAAGTCATTATTGGCCCCATTTTGCACAGGCTCAGGCAATGGTGGAATTATGTCAAGCAGGCAGGAGGCTTGGTGATTTTTGTTTGGATTTTCTTTGGCTTGGGAAAGACAGATTTGCCTTTTGCTAGAAAAGAAACTCCTTCAGTGAGCTATCATTTCAAAGTTGATGTCTCAGAATGTTGTGGAGATGCAGCCAGTTCACCTGAAGGTAGTGGTGGTGGTTAAATAAACATCTCTGTAAGTCTAGCTCTTCCTACAGTTGTGAAATCTGAGATTTTTTTGTTTGTTTGTTTTAATGTTTATTGGTAGAAATAGATCATCAATGCATACTTTGTATTTATATAAACTGCATTCTCTTAAAGGTTTTTGTTTTCATTGGAAATATTTAGCCTCCAAGTGAACTTAAAATATTATCTATGCAATCGATTCTTTATAGACTTTTTTTAGATTTTAACACTAAATTTGAGAAACCATGCATATTGTATACCTTATTTAATAATCCAAAGAATTGTTTGCACTTTCAAAAAAGTTACAGAAAGGCTGAACACAAGTTAAATAACCTGTGTATCCTAAATTTTCCATTACTGAATAAATACTTGTTCAGTATTATATATTGCTTGCTTTCTAATAAGTCAGATTGTCAGAGATGTTTCAGTAAATTATCTCTATATTAAAATTATATCCGAATCCCTTTTCTCTCTGAGATGATCTTGCCAGTATTAAACATTGTGCCATACGCAGTATTAGCCCAAAAGCTTAAATAAGAACCAAACTTGTACACTGAATATTTTAACCTTAAAATTATATACCTATACATATATGGTATGCTGTATATTAAATTTAACATTTCAAATAACATGTATAGCACACATTCAGCCAAATACTCTTTCATGAAAAGGTATTATTCGTAAAAAGTTAATGAAAAGCTTATTTAGATAGAAATGTCTAGACATAAATACTAAGCCTATGAAACTTGAAAGTAAAGTCTGCTGTGCTATTAAGGAAAAGAAGATTGGTTTTTAACCTATTGAATTGTGCAGATACAAAAGTGCTTAGCATGACAAAATTACCAAAATAAAAACATTTTAGAGGTTATTTGGTTCTAGCAATGTTAATTATTTTGTGTTTCTGGATAATTTAATGTTTGTATTTTAAATGTTATATAAATTTCCTCTTTATAACAAGTTTTAAAAAGCACGCAAAAATAGTTCAAACTATATATAATCTGTTATTTTTCATCCTAGTTAGCTCATCACAAGTAACTCAGCAAAACAATGCTTGAACATTCAGTTCTACTAAAATACAATATGTGAGTAGATCCCATCACTTTTACCCATTGTTTGCTATGTTGGACCCTAAAACAGGCTGCTGACAGATCGGACAAGTGAAATTCTCTGAGAGCCATCGGTCAGTACAATGAATATGAAATTCATGCCTGCAAGGTAATTGCCTGAGCTTGTTTCCAGTTATGTGGTCACTGATACAAACACTACAGATTTTACCTGGTTCACTATCAATACTGTTATGCTCTAGCGCCGGGTGGAAAGATTGTCAGTCTGCTCTTTGGTTAAATCATGTATTCAGGCGGGCGTGGTGGCTCTTGCCTGTAATCCTAGCACTTTGGGAGGCCGAGGCAGGCGGATCACCTGAGGTCAGGAGTTGAAGACCAGCCTGGTCAACATGGTGAAACCCCATGTCTACTAAAATACAAAAATCAGCCAGGCATGATGGCGGGTTCCTGTAATCCCAGCTACTCGGGAGGCTGAGATGGGAGAATAGCTTGAACCCGGGAGACGGTGATTGTAGTGAGCCAAGATCGCACCACTGCACTCCAGCCTGGGTGGCTGAGTGAGACTCCATCTCAAAAAAAAAAAGCAAGGGGAAGAATAGGTAGTGTTCCAGTTTGACTAAATCATTTGAATTTTGCAACTACATGCTACCCCTATTGTCACTGTTTCAGGTATGAGGCTGGGTGGTCTCATTTACACCATGCATTTCAGTGCTGTCTCCTTGGGCCTGCCTGTCCCGAGAGGAACCTTCCCTGTGCTGGCTGCTGTCAGTAACTGTACCTAAGTTACTCAGTTCTCAATGCATCTCTGGTAAATGCTGACCATTTCTCTGAAGCTCTGACTTGGAGAACCAGAGCTTCTCTCTAGTGGTTGAACCCTCCCTTAGAGTACTAGATTCTCCAGACCCAGTCATAATCTGCCTTAAGATTGACCGAAGAACCACTGATGATGGCTCAACAAGCTCATTCTCAGAAATCCTAGGAAGAATTATGGTACTAACATAGGTTTGAATACGTGACTGCTCTAAACGAGAAATGATTCGTTAGAAGCCCCCACTATTGCTTTGAATAGTGACTGTATGTTCTGTTAGCCCTACTCTGGATGAGTTCTGTTTGCAATACTGTCCTGATCTCTATTTTCTCCGGGATGGATCCTTCTCACTTGAAGGTCCAGTGTGATTGTTGGATGTCGTAGTACAGCAGTTGAGGATCTGCTGGATTCTTCTTCTACTGTTATTCTTGACATAAGTCTTGAATTAGAGAATGGGGTATATGCAGTACCTCTGTGTTCTCTATCTTGCTCTAAAAAGACTTGAGTTATACCTCTCCTCCTGACAGATCTTCTAGTGGTTTGCTGTACTGGTCTACTTTCCCTTTGTGAATTATGACAAACAGTGCCACTGTGTCTCTGAATTGGTGAACAGCTTCGGCTACTTATAGTAGATCTTATTGGCCCTAATCTTTGGTTTGTATTTCTCACTGTAACATTATATCTAGCCCCATTTTCCCAAACATGTGCTGCTTTAAACTGTTGTGCCTCCGTTTACCTGAGTTAGCTGCCACCCGACTGGTTTGTGTGACTACTGAAATTAGTGCGTGAAGCACTAGCTCTGGGAATGCCAGCTGATCCCCTAGTTCCATTTTTTAATCTTCCTACTGTTGAGAAAGATCCTTCAGCTGAATTTTTCCCCCTTGAAGCAAGCCTGGTCCTTAGAATGTTGGAACTACCACCACTGAAATTCACTGAGGTTTGGCTTCTTGTTCGCCTAGCCACAGGACTAGATGACCTTTGTTGCCTATTTGTAATATGATCTCTGTTACTATCTGAAAGTGGAATGTTTGTATAATCTCCATGAATTTCAGATCCTCTATTTTCATGATTTATGTGGATTTCCAAACTAAACCGAAACTCTCCACTGTTCGAGTTTGTTCGAGTCACAGCTCTCCAATTTTGATTCCCATTTTGTCCACTTTGAGTTGCATTTCCTGTGCCCCGAAAGGTGTTCAACTATGCTAGAAGAGAATATTCATTTGAACTTTCTCTGGGGACTTCTGAGTCTCTGTAATTTGTTCCATTTCTTTATTTTATTTTATTTTTTTGAGATGGAGTTTCACTCTTGTTGCCTAGGCTGGAGTGCAATGGCACGATCTCGGCTCACTGCAAACTCCGCCTCCCAGATTCAAGCGATTCTCCTGCCTCAGCCTCCCGAGTAGCTGGGATTAGGGATTACAGGCATGCGCCACCACACCCAGCTAATTTTTTATATCTGTTTAGTAGAGATGGGGTTTCACCATGTTGGCCAGGCTGGTCTTGAACTCCAGACCTCGTGATCCACCCACTCAGCCTCCCAAAGTGCTGGGATTACAGGCATGAGTCACGGTGTCCGGCCAGTTTGTTCCATTTCTCGAGTCAGGCTGAGATGCTAGTTGTTTGTTGACCCCATCTAACCACTGTTGCAGTTCTTCTGATGTTATTTCTCTAGGGGAGCCTAAAAGATTATGGTCCTCTCATAAGCCGATAATCTTCATCGAGTTCTCAGGCCTCTTCTCTGTGGAGATGCTCTTGCTGCCATCTTCTCCCATTTTCACAATGATTACGGCCTTGAGATAAGGTTTCTTCACCACCACCATCTGATCTAGATCTAGACTGATTCATCCTGAGATTCCTGGCTTTCTTATTTTCCTTTCAACATGCTTTTAACATATGCCATGGTTTCCATCCTTCAATTGTTTGTGCCTTTTTGGAGAGCTGTCCATCTCTTCCCAACTCAAATCCAGGCCTGTTGGTCTTCAGGGTTCTTAGTTTTAACTACTGTACTGTTCTTGGTTTCATAACTCTGCTGTTCAGTAAAATAACAATTATTGTCCTCTCTGCCCTCATCACTCGGCTTAGCCAAATCATCCACCAGAATACAATCCCGTTCTGTGGAACAGCTCTTGGGAACTTGGAAGAAGAAAGATGAGTGGGTATTTTAGTATGAATTGGTGGTATTCTACATGTATATTTAAAGTTTTCAGGGCCAGGTGTCATGGCTCATGCCTATAATCCCAGCTCTTGGAGGGGAGTGTAGGGTGAGATGGGTGGATCTCTTGAGTCCAGGAGTTTGAAACCAGCCTGGGCAACATGGTGAAACCCCTTCTCTACAAAAATTAGCAGGGTGTGTGGCGTATGCCTGTTGTCCCAGCTACTCTGGATGCTGAGGTGGGAGGATCACTTGAGCCTGGGAGGCGGGGTTGCAGTGAGCTGAGATTGCGCCACTGCACTCCAGCCTGGGTGACAGAGCTGGGACCGTGTCTCACCAAAAAAAAATAAAAAGTTTTCAGGTCTTGCAGTACGCTGGAAGAAATATCTAGAACGGCAGATGATGTGATTTTGGCAAGCGTGTCACATGTTGATTTCTGTTTTGCCGGTGAATGCATCAGGCCTGAGGTATGTGTGGGATCTGGACTTCTCCATTTCTTGTTTCTGATCACCTGAGGCTTGCACTCTGGAGCTTTTCCTTCCTTGTCTTCAGAGAATTTCCAGTGTGATACATCTCATTTGTTGTATTACAAACAATGTACAGAACACTTAATGCTTTCATTGGTTAGGAATCTCTGAAATTAAAAAGGAAATATCATGTTAGTTTTTGCCTTCTTATTTATTGTTCAATATTGTTACTTACATCTTTTTTCCTATTTTCAGGTCATTCCCCCCCCCCCCAACATGTTTGGTATTCCTTCTATCCACCTGTTCCTTCACCCAAATATAGTTAGGAGAGGAGTGCTGACCTATTAAGACGTGTGTACTGTGGCTCTGTGTCTCTATTAGATGAGACTGAGTTCCTTTTCTGGCTCCTAGATGCTGGGGATGTATTACCTGGTCACAAGAATGTGGATTCTGATATGATTTCCCACCCTTCTCTCTTTTAGTAGTAAACATTCTTAGTAACCTTTCACCTTTCTTTTTTTTTTTTTGAGACGGAGTTTTGCTCTTGTTGCCCAGGCTGGAGTGCAGTGGCGTGACCACAACCTCCGCCTCCTGGGTTCAAGCGATTCTCCTGCCTCAGCCTCCCAAGTAGCTGGGATTACAGGCATGTGCCACCACGTCCGGCTAATTTTGTATTTTTAGTAGAGGCGAGTCTTCTCCATGTTGGTCAGGCTGGTCTCGAACTCCAGACCTCGGGTGATCTGTCTGCCTTGGCCTCCCAAAGTGCTGGGATTACAGGCGTGAGCCACCGTGCCTGGCCTTTCACCTTTGTTATTGGTCAAGGATAGATTGTTCCCTAAACTGTCATTTCTCTTCTGTTATCCCATTAGAAATTCATGCAGAAATTAATACTTTGGTATCGTATTTAAACATATCTGTTCAGTTATTTCTATTTCGAGTGACTTGGATCCAGTAGGGCGGGTGTGGGCAGGTTTTGTATGTATTCACATGTTAGCATAAAGATTCTAAAGCATGAGGGCTTTCCATTGAAAAAGGAGCCCCGAGAAGCTCACTGGAAGTGAGTTGCAATAGAGCGTTGTTTCCTGGTTCCTTGCTCCTTTCTCCATCTGTCCCTTTTGCTCTGGCTCCGGATCTAGACTGCCATGTAGTGTCAGTTTTTCTTTTCATTCCTTGGTCTGCTTCAGGTCTTAATTTTATTCTGCCTTCTTCCCTCCACACCCCTTGCATGCAGCCTCACAGATCAACTCTGTCCTAAGCAGAGAAACACAACTTCGTCTCCCTCTTGTATTTCAGTCTTATTCTGCCCTATAGTAGCTTCTGATACCTCCAGCAATAAATAAAATCTCTCATCATGGCCTTTTCAGGCCACTCCCGCTGCTGCTACCTGTGAGTTTACCGATGGGCTTCTCATTCTTCTCCACATGCGTTTGGCCCTCCATGGTCCCTCTTCTTCTGAAATCCTTTTTCCTGTCTTGTTCATTAGATGAGCATCGTCTCATCCTTCAGACTCATTTCCTTTACAGAACTTTTCAGAGTACCTGTTTTAGTTCTTGTCTTTCAAATTTTTTCTCTGTCCTTCATACATCTTTAAACATTAGTCCCTTTGCAGCGCTCTCTGACTTAATTTTTTGTTGTGTGCCAGGGTGTGCAATGTTCTTTTTTTGCGTTTTAATTTTTTTTTTCATTTAAAAAAAATCCTCCTTACTATCATTCCCAGATATTCTTGTCTCAGCTAAAGATACTTGTTTTTCATTTTGAATAAATATTCCAAGTAACTAAAGCTCTTTCAGATTTAGGAAGAAGGCGTTTTTCCTTTCCCTTCCTATCCCACATCCGGTTTATCAGCAGTGCTGTCATCTTTATCTTCAAAATATATCCAGGTTCCTTTACTTCTTACCCCTTCCACTTCTGTGTCTGGTTCAAGCCCCTGTAGTTTCTCTGCAGGTTGGTTGCTCTGTCTCCTAACTGCTTTTCTTGCTTCTGTCCTTTCTTCTCTTGCAGCCTGTACTCAGCAAGGCCAGACGGATCCTCTGCTCCAAACTTGCCCTGGCTGCCTACCTCCCTCAGCATGAAAGCTGAGGTTCTCGCAGCAGCCTGCAAGGCTCTTTATTACAGCCCAGCCCTCCTGACATCATTTTCCTCTCTTTCATGTCTCTCTGGTCACTTGGCCTCCTTTCACGCCATGCATCCTTCTGCCTCGGGGCTTTGGCACCATCCCTTGCCTCTCTTTGGAACACTCTTCCCCAGATGTCTGTCTGGCTACTTCCTTCACCTCACCTCGCTCACTCAGATGTCACCTTTTCAAAGCAATCTTCCTTGACCTCATTGTTGATAATCACAGCCTCCCCACATGCCCAGTATATGCCATGCACCATCCCTTCTGCTGTATGTATGTATGTATGTATGTATGTATGTATGTATGTATGTATGTATTTGAGATGGAGTCTCACTCTGTCGCCCAGAGTGCAGTGGTGCGATCTTGGCTCACTGCAACCTCCACCTCCTGGGTTCAAGCAGTTCTGCCTCAGCTTCCCAAGTAGCTGGGATTATAGGCGCGCACCACCATGCCCGGTTAAATTGTATTTTTAGTAGAGATGGGGTTTCACCATGTTGGCCAGTCTGGTCTCCAACTCCTGACTTCAGGTGATCCGCCTGCCTCGGCCTCCCAAAGTGCTAGGGTTACAGGCGTGAGCCACTGCGTCTGGCCCCCTCTGCTTTATTTCTCGTAGCACTTGTTGCCACCTACCCCCAGTGTGTATTCTTGTCCATCTCCCCCACCATAGAGCAGAGGCTCCACAAGGACAAGCATCCTCTGTTTTGTTCATTATCTTGAACCCACACGGTGGTAGGTGCTCAGCGGTTGTTTGCTGCATGAATGTGCATTTTATCTACCTCTGCATTCACTGTGTGCTTTTCTGCCTTACTGGAGTGATGGGAGTGATCATTGGGAACTTCTGGTTTTTTGCATACCCACCTATGCCATGTCTTCTGGAGCTTGGCAAAGACCTCCTCTTACTGTGTACATTGATTTGCCTCCTAGCTACTTCAGCATGGTTTTCAAGCTAGGAAGGGATGAGCCTTTCAGGAGAAACTTCATAACAAAGTGTGTTAAGTAACTGGCCTTATTTTATACACAGTTTAAATCCAGCGGGCCCTGGATGAGGATTTGAGAGGATCTCTGTGCTCTGTAGTTCTGTGGATTAGCACTTGGCTTTCATTGTTTTCTTTTAGCCCTGACTTTCTGGTTCACATTTGTTTAAATAGTCTAAGTGTTTCAGAGGCTGAGGGGTTGGAAGGCTGGCCACCAGATAAGGGGAGCATCACTATCCTTGTGCTTTCTTCTCTGCAGGGCCAAGAGATCTTCCACTGTGCACTGTGAGAAAGTTGCTGGCGTTGTTCTCAGTAACAAAATCTTCTACGTGAAGATTTGCTGTCCCCTCAGTTCCTTAGTTTTCCTCTTTACAAAATGAGACATCATTGACCATGTGTTCAGGCTGCTTGCAGCTCCAGTGACCTTGAGTCCTGTAGGTCCCTCTCGCTAAGTAGAATGTTCAGATGAATTAAATATGGTGCCATTGTGTTGCAGAATCACACTTTGAAAAGAGGTCCTATTCCCTGCAGTGTTCTTGACTTTCTGAAGAGGACTGAGCTCATGGTCAGCATGTTTCCTGGTGGTTAAACATATCTAGCTTTAAAATTTCCAGCTGCTGGAGGAGACGAAGACGATGAGAAGCAAGCACACAGCAAACTGGCTTTTAGATGCATCCTGGCCTGGCCGGGTGGACTTGCACAGAACTGCTGGTGCCAGGTTAGTTCCCTGGGACTTTTCCAACATTTGTCTCTGTATTGAGTTTTGTCCTTATTCCTGAAATAGAGTAGCCACTGAAATCAGGAACCAGAACTTCTGGAAAATACCTTTGGAAACCACTGTGTTGCATGGTAGAAGAAAGGCAACTGCCAGTAGTTAAAATACCGGGTTGAGTGCTAGTTTTTTCACCCTTTATTTTTTCTCTTTAAAGAGAGGTCTGATTTACTTTCTTCTGTCTGTTAAAGCTCTTCACAGGCTCTTAGAAAAACAAGCCATTTAATGGTACCAGCCGTGAGGATCCAACTTCAGTTCCATGAAAGCTGCCTGGTAGTTCTGGTCACAGGGTCCTGATGGGAGACCGTGTAACTGCTGCTAGGCAGTCAGCTGGAGGGCTCTGGTGTGGCTCACGCTTGTGTTTGTTCAAGTGACCTGAATGTGCTTCCTCTTTGGGGACCTGTTTCAAATGCACATGCTGACGCCGTCATCATCCACTAAACCAAGTGAGAGTCAGGAAATTGAAATTCGTAGTGCCTGTGACTTGGCCACACTCCCTGTACACATAAAACAAGGTCTTAAATCAGAGAGACTACCATCTAGATTAACACTCAAACTGCAGATGGGGACCGGAGCTGCTCTTGGTGTGGGAACTGCAACTTTGAAGTTCCAGACTTTGATGTGATTAACATTTCAGACTTAAAGTCCTTTCTGTGTGGTAACTTTTTTTTTTTTTTTAAACACCAAACTGAAAATAAAAATTGATTAGGGGTGTCGGAGAAGCAGATTGTAAAGGGAGGAGCCCTCTTGCAAACCACATGTAACTATGTCACATCCTTATGTGCCTCAGGAAGAGAGAGATGACAGACTAGTGACCTTTCACCATATCTCTTTTACTTATAGCCGTTCTTACAGAGACCCTGCCCTCCAACACACACACCACCTCCAAAAAGAGGACACTTTTGACTTTGCTATCTCTTATTGACCAAGTGATAATCCTGATGGAGAGATGGGGTTTACAGGCATGAGGTGTTCTTTTTTACCCAGATTTCAAGGTTCAAATACTGGAGATCATCTTACAGCCTTCTTCAAATTGTGGCTGATTAAAGTTTAATTCTTCACCTCTGTCTTGCTGGTGAAAGGAATACGAGGGCAGGGAAAGTGGAGTTTGTGGGTCATTCCTCTTAAAACGTTGCCATTAAAATTGTAGATAAACCGATACACAGTAGTCCTCCTTTATAGGAGGGAGATAGTTCCAGGACCCACAGTGAGTGCCTGAAACTGGATAGTATCAGACCCTGTGTATACTACGTTTTTCCCTATACCTACATACCTACATTAGGCAGAGTAAGAGATTAACAACAATAACTAATAATAAAACAGACCAATAATAACAGTATACTGTAATAAAAGATAGATGAATGTGGTTTCTCTCTCTCTCAAAATATCTTACTGTGTTGTACTGCAGGTAACTCAAAAAGGTGGAAAGTGAAAGCTCAGGGAAGGACTACTGTACATGGAATTGACATCAAGCAAACAAGAAATGTTGTGCCTGGGATGATAAAATTTCTTGGCCACTGAAATTGTTGGGCCAGCCTTCTTTTTGAAAGAAATCTCCTTAGGCATGCTTGCGCACGCACGTGTGTGTATACGTACATATGTGTAACACACACACAAGTCTGTTCTGTTTTCTTAGGTTAAAAACCTGAGGTGTCATCCTGATAATTTCATGGAGACCCTGTAACATTTTTTCCATCATACATGGCACTTTATCTTTGTAGCTGTGTCTGTGATATACTGTCTGCCTGCTGTGCTCTGTCCATTTGAGCTTTCTAGAACCCTGTAGGAGAGGTGGGGAAGCCTGGATTTTGTTGGGGAGATCCAAGGTCTCTATGGCATGACAGCTGATAAATGGAAGATGGATAACTGTAACCCTTGAGTCATTGTGTTTTCTGCTGGCCCTTTCAGTCTACTGACCTTGTTTTCAGTAGGCCTGTAAAAAGGCAGGGCAAAACCTAGCCCTCTAGTAGAGTTTTTATTTTTATTTTTGTTTGTTTGTTTATTTATTTATTGAGACAGGGTCTCACTGTGTCTCCCACGCTGGAGTGCAGTGGCGTGATCTTGGCTCAACCCCCGCCTCCTGGGCTCAAACAAACCTCCCACCTCAGCCTCCTCAGTGGCTGAGACTAAAGGCATGCACCACCACACATGGCTCATTTTTTGTATTTTCAGTAGAGACGGGGTTTTGCCATGTTGCCCAGGGTAGTTTTGAACTCCTGGGCTCAAGTGATCCACTCAACTTGGCCTCCCACTGTGCTGGGATTTACAGGCGTGAGCCACTGTGCCCAGCCTAGGTTTTAGGGTTTTTACATTTTACTGTTGACAGTGCTGTAGCTGTGATGGGAGGAGGGAAATAACAGGGCTCGTGAGAGAGTGCTGAGCACCGTCCTCTCTCCCAAACACAGCTTCTGTGTGTTTTAGATGTGTTCTTTCCCTATCATGCCATCCATGTTTAGGGGCACAAGAAGAGTCAGGTGAGGAGGGAATGGGCATTTAAGTCCACGTGAACCCCTCTAGCAGGGTTCCCCTCTGCATCACTGTTTCAAGGAGATGGGATAGAATTATGGCGTAACTGTTTTAATGTACGAAATCAGCAGAAGCGATGAATATTTTTATCTTCAAATTTGTATTACACGCTGAGGACCTTATATATGATTCTAAATTTATTGGTCATATCCTGAAATATACACTGTGTGTACCTAGTAACCTTGTATTGGTTACAGTGGTGCTGTCTTAAGTTTGTTTATTTGTTTGTTTGTTTTAAATAATGTCTGAACCCACCATAGGGGTAGCACTCTAGCACAGTTTTGGGTAACAAATAAGATTGCATTCTGACATGGTGTCATAAATCATATCTAAAAGCCGTGAGGTCACATAGAACTTGTTTATGTAACAGGGTAGAACAAAACTCATTGTTCTGAGAATATATTGCTCACTCATTTTATCCTCAGTCACGATGAGTTTTACAGCCTATGTGCAGTATTGATGCCACTGAATAAGCATTTATTTTTGATGAAGATACAACTTTTCTCCTCACGTTCAGTTGAGAGTTTGCAACAAGTAAGACTTTGCATTCTGGAATTTATGTAGATGTATGTGTGTAGATACATGTGGTTTTTAAGGCCTGGCAACCTTAATGAATACTGTTAGAAGATTTTGGCTGTCTTTTAACAGCATTACCATGTGGTTGACCATTTAAATAAGCAGCAGTTTATTTTGATGTAGTGAATGCATTTAATTGGTTATCTTGGCAAAGCAGGGTATTCGTTGGTTACAAGCATAATTTTCTGAGTTTATATTATTTTTCCTTCTAGATATTTGTGAGCTATTGTTTTTATAGCCTATATTGAAAACATGCTTTTTCTTTTTAAAATGGATTGTAGTATAGAGCTTTGTTAATAAAAAAAATTTAAAATAAAAATGGTAAGGCAGAATGACTTAGTTATTTTTATATTTTCCTGTAAAAACAGCCTCAGTTAAGTGAGCCACAATGAGCCATGATGTATTTCCTCCATCAGGATGGAAAATAAGCCATTTATTATTTCAGGTCTGACTCACAGTGAACCTGCTGACACTGGGATGTTTTAAAATCATAATCATAAAGAACAGGTTAGGGCAGAAACTTGGACGCTGGGCCTAGGATTACCTGCTTATTACAATGTTTTACAACTTGGATGCTTTAGGTTTTCTGGCACAATGTCCTAAACCTCACACACTAAACACCCCCTTGTTGTACAATTATTGCTTGCTGGTTTTAGATGGTGCCAAATAGACAGATGCCTCATCATAATTACCATTTTTTAAAATTTCACTGTTATAGACATATATAAATAGGTTGTTATCTCCTCTCCCTTCCCTCAGTACAGTATGCTCATGCTTCCACAAAAAGCACCCCGGATGTCCTTAGTTAATAAAAACGGGCAGCTGAGGAGTGAGGGTGTGGCAGGTGGATGCAGCGTGTCCTCAGTGTCGCAGGGTACATAATATTAAATTACATGTGATTGCAAAGGAAAGCAGTTACGTCAAATACAGTTGTGAAAATTGTCATAGGGTAATAGATGTGCTTCTTTATCAATACATTAAATAATTAGTGGCGGGTCACCATAATTTTGAGGTGGAGATGAATAAACAATATTTTGAGTTTTTGACAGCAACTGTAATGTGAAGGCATCCGATTTCTATTGGTGTCAAAGTCACAGGTACTGCCAATACTGTGATGTGTTGCCTACATTCGTAATTGGAAGAAATGCTGAATTTTAATGAGCGGCTCATAAAAATGTGTTTTTTCCTATCCAAGGTCATGAATCCCTTGAGTTCTGTCCATGGGCTCCAGGTTAAAATCCTGGGCCTTGAGGAATTTCCCCCCCCCCCCCCCCCCGAAGAATTTCTTTAGGCGTGAGTTTGAATATATGCAAATAAAGTTTTCCTTGAAGACAGTGCTATTCTACTGGCCTTGGTTCAAAAATAGGAAGACATGTTTAACTCTTGTTTTTATAGTAAATTCTAATTATCTACAGTCCAGAATTGAAGAAATTAGCCTTCATTTTCCTGAGAAAATCACATACTCCTTTGACATCAAAAGAAGGATGCACTGAAACCTGTATTTTCTATGGTTTTGAGTAAACAGACTTACATTTACAAATACTCATGCATAATTCTATACACATTCTAGGCATATTAATACAGTGTAGACTGATATAAAAAAATTACATCCTTTCCAAAGTAAGTGTATGCCTCTCCTTTGTAAAACAGAAGGAAGAATAAAGAAAGCAAACAAATTAACCTTGTCATGGCAAGCAGAAGAAAAAAGAAGCAGTAGGCTCCCAGTTTGGTATTCTACCCTCCAGATGACTTTATTGCATAATATGTTTTGTCATCCAAACGTAATTTTATTTCAGGTCTACTGAGCTTCAAAAATTACAAATGATAACGATAATTAATTAAATTTGAGTAGTCTTAATGACATTGAGCTGTGTGCTGGAATGGGAAAATGGCACAATTGAAGGACATTTACATTGAATGTCATTGTTTAAAGTTACCCTGATTTGGAGGCCCATTAAAAATACCAAAAGTCATTGTATTTTAACATTTATTTCAGCTGAAGGTTTTAAAACAGCTTTTAAAAATCTTTAGTACCTGCAGTGAAGATACACGTACCCCCTTCCCACCCATCTCTAGGATCCATCATGTGAGCTGAAAATTATCTTTAATAAATTAACCATGATCATGACAAATCTTACTTTACTGCTTTGAAGGAAAAAGGAGGCATTTTGTGACGTGACACTGAAAGGATAACATTTGTTGCCACCCTCTTATATAATACCTACCTTAAGAATCAGGAAAAGCCTTGGAGATGACACTCCAATTTGTAGACAATGTTCTTTTCTGAAGAGAATCTGAAAAAAAGATAGCCTGGAGAAATCAATAAAATGTAAAATAGAAAAAGAATAAGGTGATTGCTACTTTAACAACAAGCTAATACTCTGAGGGGGTTACATTAGTGACAGACAAGGAGAAATATGCATTTTTGACTTGAAGGATAACACATTGTATCAGTTAGCTTTTGCTCCATAACAAATAACCCCAAAAGTCTCAGTGGCATGCAACTGTATGTATTTATTTCTTGCTCACATGTATGAGATTCCCTGCAGCAGCCTACTCCGTGTGTCTCACTTTGAGGCCTTGGCTGGAAGGTGAGCGACTAGGGTAAGTTCTTCTCATGGTAGTGTCATGTGCAAGAGGGCAAGCCTGACTGTATGAGTATGTTTCAAGTCTCTGCCAGCATCAGATTACCTAGCATCCCATTAGCCATAGCATCTCTTGAATCAAGAAGGAGGAAAGTGTACTTTACCGACAAGAGGCCATAGAAATACAATTACCAGGGAGTGAAGAATTGGGACCAATAATTCTGTCCTACCACAAATGCTAAAAATGTTAGCAGCTGAGGGTAGCTTTTGGTTATGAGATTATATGGTGGTGTCTTATTGCCTTTGGCTTTTGTCATTTCCTCTGCCCCAAGAAACACTAGTTCAGTTTTTCATATGGATGTGGACTGAATGTAACACACCATGAGAGACATGTTACTAACAGCTGGGTAAGGGACAAGAAAGAGGGTACGTGAATTGAGGTAAGACTTAAGAGATCTGGGTTCAAAATCTGTTTCAGCAGTGTACCAACTGGGGGAACCCCAGGCAATTCATGTAACCTGTTTCTGTCATGGGCCCCTTGTTCTGTAAAATGAAGATACTGGGCTAGCCCGTCTCCTTAGTTCTTTCTACCACTAGAATTGAGGTTTGATTTCTTATCTGTAGGTAACAGGTTTGATTTATTGGCACCTCCATCCTCACCTTTGTGTTGGTGTAGGCTCAAGGCAAAAGAATGACTTTAGTAGGCAAATGGGGTTAAGTAAAAACATTGAGTGTATAGAGATGTATTACCTATGTGTACAATACTAAATAGTGTGGAGTAATGACTGTCGAATGCTGTGTTTGGGGTTATAGAATCTCCCCTATAGGCTTTAAGCTCCCTGATAACTTTATTTCCCTCCCTCCCTCCCACCCACCTAGTACAGTGCCTGACTTATAGTAAAGCACTCTAGGAACAAATGGTTGAAGGAAGAAACCCCAAGTGGGAAATTAGTAGGGGAACAATTCCCTAGCCTGAAAGTGTATCCAAGAAGAATGATGTTTTTCTGGTGCTTATATTTATTGCCTAGGATGGACAGCTTTCTGCTTCAGAGGATTGGGAGTGTTCATCCAAGCAAGATTGACATAGACATTTGACCCCTTGCTGTGTCCCCAGCATTTTGCTAGGCGCTCCGGGTGTAGCACGAGGAAGCATGGTTGCAACGCCCTCCGGTTTTTGTCTGGAAGACAGATGTGTAAACAGAGTTGCACTGTGCCTTCTGTACCAGAGGCCCAACCAAGGCATAGAAGAGCCACGTGGGAGACGTAGGGAGATCTCACTTGGAAGAAACCTGGGTCTGGTCTTGATTGAGGAGTGGGGAGAAGTTGGGCAGATGTGCGGGTTTATAGAGAGCTTTCTGGGAAGGGTGAAGTGGCAAAATATTTTTTGGGGGCCTAACTACAAAGTCTGAAGGGAAAGGCAGGGTGAGACAAAGCTTCAGAGGCAGACAGGGTTAGATCTGAGAGCATTGCATGATATGACTTTGGTCTTTACCTGATAGAAAAAGGAAGTTACTGAGGAATTTAAAGCAGGGTCAGGGATGTGATGAGATAGGAATGGCAGTGAGGAAGTTGGATGTGGGAGTTGCAGGGACCTGCAGGCTGCACTATGACTTGGGGAGGATGGAGGGACAGCAGAGGGGCATGAGATGGGCTGACATCTGGCAAGTAGTGTCTAGTATGGACAATCACTCTTATAGCCCTCCTCAGTCGCTTTTGGCACCCTGCCTCTCCCTCAGCCCCACCATAGAAAATAACATGCTGTGCTGTCACTTAAAACCCCCTTTTCATGGCCGGGCACGGTGGCTTACACCTGGAATCCTGGCATTTTGGGAGGCTGAGGCGGGCGGATCACTTGAGGTCAGGAGTTTGAGGCCAGCCTGGCCAACATGGTGAAACCCCATCTCTACTAAAAATACAAAAATTAGCCAGGTGTGGTGGTGGCACGTGCCTGTAATCCCAGCTACTCAGGAGGCTGAGACAGGAGAATCACTTGAATCCAGGAGGCAGAGGTTGCAGTGAGCTAAGATTGCGCCACTGCACTCCAGCCTGGGTGACAGAGTGAGACTCCATCTCTAAAGAAAGGAAGAAAGGAAGAAAGAAAGAAAAAGAAAGAAAGAAACCAACCAACCATGTTGCTGGTCCCTGAAATAGTCCGTTTTAGGCTATATAGCTCTGGGTGATGAGAGAGATATGGTGTAGTCTGTTTTGAAGAGTGATAGAAACTCAGTTTGGAAAACTGTCAACTTGATAGGTTTAAAACCACCTTGGTCACTAAAGTGGTGGAGGTTATTTTGAGCTTCAATTTTTACATTTGCTTTATCTTGCTAGATAACATTTGGAAAAATTGTTATTCTACAGTATTTTGGTTAAGTAGAACAAGCCTTTCAGTAAATTCCACTACATTATTGTTATAATTTTTTTTTGTCGTCCCAGATTTGTTGATATTTGTATCGATGTACGTTTTCTAGATTATTAGGCTCATACCTACTACTTTTCAATACTTGTCAGCTGATAAGAGGTATCTCTTAGTGGTTAGTGTCAGCAGCATTACTGGTATACTTTGTGGCCTTCTTTCACACACTAGTTTTCCACACCTCCAAGCAGGTTCAGGGCTTACGTAGCTACTGATTCATACGTACTGCTGGCAACTGACTAGAGAGGTGGAAAAGGGAGTACCTTGGGGGTTTAGGGGCTAGAAAAGGTCACCATTGGGTTGGAACCAGGAAAAAACAGAGCGCACACCTATGATGAGCTCTGTAGTTTAGGTAGAATTTCAACAGGCTGAGGCTGTATTTTTGGGCCAGATTGAGAGGAGATTCAGGGGGAGGAGCAGCCTGGACAAAGGGGAGGAATGGAGAAGTACAGTGTGGTTGGAGTCGTGTGATTGGAGTTAAGGCTGGAGAAGTGGGAGCCATGTCCCCATCATTTCTTTTTGAGAGTAGGGAGCTATCGAGTAGGAAATGTGTGTGTGTAATGCTGACAGTAATACTGTTAGGTTAAAGTTTTAAGCACCAACTGTGAGCGCTGGAGTGCTTAGTATTGTAACAGAGCATCTCCAGGTACTCTGGAATTCTCTCAAAATATCCTGGAATTTTCCTTGATCAGGAAAAAAAATGATATGGTCGAGCAGTGAATTTTAAGAATTTTATTTTTCTATTTATTTACTCCTATAAACATTTGTTAGTAACTGTGTTTTATTATAGAGTTGCCCACACAGTGTGTGGTTTTGGTGACTAAAAATGAGGATTGGATGACCATTGACTAAAAATGTATATTTATATGTATTTTATATATATCAACATATACATATATATGATATATTCAGGTTTTTAAAAATAAATGATAAAGAACATCACTAATTTTATTTTATTTTTAGTAAATCAGTAAATCAAATATGTACCAGTTTTTAAATTCTGGAAACAAAGATTCCAGGTTTCTATAGCGTTTAACAAATTATTATTCATAGCAAAATCTGCATTCCTGAGGCTGGGAACTAGAGGAAAGGGTTTGTGTCTAATAGGAACCAATTGAATTTTAGAAAGGATGTTAACCTATAGCTGTTTTACTGTCTATAATGTTAAATGAATACACTTTTGGCCTCTGTCTAGAAAAAAATAACATCTTAATCTAGTGTGTGATTCTTATACATAAGACTTTTTAGGGATGACAGTAATATTTACAAATAGGTAAAAAAATATAGAGTTGTCTGGTTTAGACTCCTGTTGTCATGGCATGTTTAAAGAAGAAAGCTTCCAGCAGAGAAAGGCTTGTGATGAAGTAGCATCACCTTTCAGTTAGTTCTCTGTAGTATAGATTATGTGTATGTGTCTGCCTGGTCATAGATGCTGGTAGCTAGGTGTCCTTGCCTGATGCCAATATGATTCTGGGCTGAATTCATATGAATCCATTCTAATATAAGTGTAAATAGCACACGGGAAGATAAACCTACCAAGAGAACCACATACAGATCATATGGTTTATTCCAGAGGCAAGAATAATAAAAAAAAAAGATCTGACACCAGACTAATTATGAGATAGTTGAGTGCACTCAGTCATATGTATGCTTTAAATAACATGTAGGTACATGCACATACATATACAGTATCACTATCTAGATTTTTCAAAAGATTGACTTGTAAGAACAAGTGACACACATTTAAAGTGTTAATAGTGCTTCTAGGTGGCATGTCTTGTCTTCTTTTTTTTTTTCCTTAGTGGAAATTGCAAAATTTAGGCTAATTCTGTCACATTCAATATAAATCACACAGTTAAAAAGCCACTCTGTAGTTTTCCCAGTCTTTGCCCCATTTTGGCACATAATTGTTCGGGATAAATTTCTGTGGCGACCACCATCATCTGCTCTAGCTTTCTCAACGTGATCTTTGCTTCCCCAGCACACCACATCAACCCCAGTTCTTAATTCCCTTGACAAAACACACTTCATGATTGTATATGGCACTCTGACTGCTAAAGCTAAGCTCTAGTACAGTAGTTGAGTTATAGTTTTCTTGAAACTCAGTTGTGCTTTTTCAGATGTGTTTGTGCAGTAGTACTTGTTTTCCTAAGAAAAAGTTAGTTATTAAATATGAATGTGAAAATAATTATCTTTAGGAAAAACTAGGTTGAACCCCTTGAAAGACTTAAGCTGCTGATAAATTAGTTGCAGTCAGACCCTGTAAGATTAGGGGAAACCATGAAGAACTCTGTAGTTGGATTGATATGAAAGGGGTTCAGTTGGATTCCTCTTACACTTGAAAGAAACCCAAATTATAAATCTGTGGTGACAATATACAGTGGGTTTAGGGTTTATAAGAAAGAATGGAAGCCTAGCCAGAGTATCTTGGTTCAAAGGTTTGCTGTACCTCAAGCACAGTTTCCTGTATATTTTTAAGGCAGATGTTTAAGGAATACATATATATGTACACACACACATGTACAGACACACACACATATATAAGGTATACATACTTTTTATTTATAATATATGTATATATTTAAAATCCTGTGCTTTAACTCAAACTTTTTTTTTTTTTGGATTCATCTGCCAACTAGGGTCTCCATCTGATTTGGATTGGATTGAGATTGGATAACACCTTTCCACCTAATAGCAGCATTAAGAGCATTGACTGCCAAAAGCCATAGCTAACCTACTTTCTTTAGGATACATATTGTTTCTCCTCATTACCCTGTAATAAAATAAGATTTATCTTAAGCATGTCCTGAGAGAAGCCTAAAATGGAAATACACGGTACAGGCATCGTAAGCTGGGAGAGACCTGAAGGACCATTGCCAGCTCCCTGAATTGTAACTGAGGAAATGGCTCTGTCAGATTGAGATCTGCATTAGTGGCCTAGTTGTGGAGTGACGTAGGCAGTGAGTGTATGAGCAGAGCATGTGTGGTGTTCATTCCCATCCATCCATCACTCATCCTACATGAAGTTGCCTCTGGATTGGGACCTTGAACTCTACTAATTTTATGGTAGTGTAACTTGCAGAAGACTTACCAGGTAGGTGAGCTTGGTAGTATGTTTTGTTTTGTTTTGCATTTGGGACCATCTTCACATGTGTCAACTAAGAAGGATTTGCTGCTAACCTATACCTAAATCTCTGACACAAATCCTGGAAAAGCCTTAAATGATTGGCAGGTAGTGTTGAAAGGTGCTGTATCAGGGTTTTGTAAATCATGCCATCTAGATAGAATGCATTGTGTTGGAATGAAATTAAAACAACCATTTAAAAAAATGTAAATGACCTTGGGTAGAAAAACACGAGCATTAAGCTGTATTAGCAGGTGAAGATAAATCTCTCCCCCTTCATGTTTGAAATAATCTTTTACATTGTTTATGTGAATTTCTTTCTTTTTTTCGGGTACATTGATTATGCATCTTCCCCCACCCTCCACATTTAATCCCCTAAGGGATTGGTATTAATGAGTTTTATGCTTTGAATTTTAAAATTTTCTTGTCCTCAAAAGTGAGACTGGGGAAAAAGAGAAAAGACTTTAAACATTTTCTTTGAAAGCTTTTAGTTATCTCATATACCTATTCCTTTTGAAAATTTCTCTGTGGATAGCCAGCTTAGTTTCTTGCAAATGACTAATTTAAATGCCATAGAACATGTTTAGATTCACTGTCACATGGTTGTTCTTGCTACATTTCTTTTGCTCAGATTCATCTTCAGAAAGTGAGGGAGGGGGAAAGCATATTAAGCATATTATTCCTGCAATTAAGGCATAGATTGGCTACTTAATTTGTAGTTAGTAAAAAACTACTGTGGTGGAACTCAAAATATTAATAAATTAAGAAAACCAGAATGCTTGTCTTTTGCTTTAGTGATGGGACTAAGGTTTACATGAATCTTTCTATGTCATGTAGTTTCAGCTAGTGCCTCTTGGCTCTGAAAGCTATGCATATGTAATTTCATTATTATTGATAACATAGGTACCTCTCTAGAGAGTTCTAGTTACTGTATTTTTAAAATGCAAACATTTGAAAATGTAGATACAATTCTATTTTTTAAAATTAATAGGTCTGAACTGGGATCTTTGGTGATATTTCCATTTCAAAGTATTATCAAATCAAGACATTAGTGGTAAAACAGTACTAGTACAAAGATGCTTAGGTATTGCTCTATATTTTTCAAAAGAATAACAAAGCAAGAACAACATCTTTTAGAAACATGTGTCTAAAAAGGTGCCAATGTGACCAAAAAACCCATTTAATCACTGAGAATTTTAACAGAAATTTTTTAAAGTATTATATTGCAGGATCAATATTTAGTATATTGGACAATTCAGAAGATTTATTCAGGTTTGCTTGGGGATTGAGAACAAATACGTGTTTAAATCTGTATGTATAATTTAAAAATATTAGAGAAAATTTGAAAAATAGGGAAGAGTCAGCCATATTGTTTTAATTAAACAAAATGACCGCTACTGTTTTAGCAGTGCTTCCACTTTGTTTTCTATGCGTTACCTTTTTGAAGCCACTGGTTAATGTATGTATAAAGCTTGCCAGCTTGTTTTTGATTAACAAAGTTCAGTCAGTGAATAATGTAAAATACTATTAACAGCATAACTGGAAAGTGACTTGAGCACATAAAAATCACCTTTAAGTCCAAAGTTAAATTCTTGTTTTTATGTTATTTATTGTTTTTATTTAGAGAAGAGATATGTGCCTCATCTTAGGAATTCTCATTTAATATCCTTCAAAGACTGGGCTTTAATGAACAAATTTGTCATGTGGCAGAAGTTACTGTAGTCTGATGAAAGGGAAGATGGCTGCAAAGAAGAGAAAACGGGTGGTGGGGGGCATTGAGGTATAATAATCTGTGGCTGTGGGATGGTTTTCGACAGACCAGTCATAGCCCAGACTCATGTTTCCAAACATACATTAACTGCAAACCCTGATCTCAGGTTTTATGTTTTTCCATCACTTTTTAGCTTTAATTTGTAGTAGATTGCTTGAGGAAAGACCCCTGTTGATTGGTTGTAATCATCTAAGATTTATGATGATTAGGAAGTCTAAATAAAAGTCTGTTAGATCCAATTTGGACATAAATTTGAATGCCCAGTTTATTGGATTGCCTTGAAATTGTAATTGGTAATATGCAAATCGAGTTAGAGTCTTGACTATCAAAATCACCTTAGGACTAAATTAGACAGTTTGGAAGCTCCATTAACTCTTTCAGAGTACTGAACTACTATTTAGTCTACCCAAACAGTAATTTACTAAGTTTAGCATACCCAGACAGTAATTTGCAAAGTAATACTTTGAAGATGCTGGAAGGAGTTAATGAAGCTTCTGAAATATTGTGTTTTTTGGGAGAATCTGACTCAGCATTTGCAGTAGTTGGAGTTGAGAAAGGGCGTCTTTAAATTTTGGATGCCTAATTGGCAGGAATTGTTGCTAATGCTACAGTCTTTGATTTTTATCATACTCCTACCCTCTTCCTGTCATGTTGCAGACTCCTTTTACTAATCTATGTGAGTGCCCCCCAAGGTAAAGCCCCTGTGCACTTCCGTGGTGATGCCTTCTGACTGGCTCAGCCTGTCACCTTGACACACACACAGATGGTTTCTGGAGGCCGATTTAATTCCAGCTATCTTGTTCTTCACCTCTCGTGTCCATTTCTCTCCATCTTTTCTCCTGAGCTTTGGTCTAATTTGTCAACTCAGTGGGGACCAGTTGGCTGGCTGTTGCCTTGAACTTGTCTTCCTCTTTGAAATGGGTTTCTCCTCCTGAAGTCATCAGGTTTTGAATAGCATTTACCATCATTTTTTAGGTGAGGATAGCTTTCAGTGCTGGGTCAGTGGGAAAAACTCCAGTTCAACTCTGTTGCCTCCACAGTAGAGCATGGAGTTGAAGCTTCTTGGAGTTTTCCTCTTTCTCTTCCCCTAGTTGGCTGGAACCATTTCATCATTTCATACTTGGGTCACTACACTGGTCTTTTCATCGGCTTGCTGCCTCCAGTTTCCTCCTTCACTCTGCTGTGGGCAAGATGACACATCACTTTAATTATAACATTTCACCTCCTGAAGCATCTTCAGACACTCTGCTACTTTGAGGATAAAATCTAAATCCTTTTGCTGGGCATCAAGACCACTCACCATCTGAAAGGCCCATCTTTCCAGCTTCCTTTCCTACAGATTCCTCTACCACCCCTCCGAGGCCGGAGGAGGGGCACTCCCTCCCTTTGAGGTATTTTACACTTTTCTGTGCTCCTAGCAGGGCATCCCTTTTCCGTACCCACCCTATCTAGAACCACTCAATGAAAAAAGCCAGGCTCACAAAGACATGCCACACAATTCCATTTGTATAAATTTCAATAAACAAAACGAACATAAGTGCTAGTAAGTGACAGTACCTGTGAGTGGTGGTTTCACAGGGTACACGTACAAAACTTCGTCCAGCTGTACACAGCCCATTTGAGCATTTGGCTGTGTGTAAATTAGACCTCAGTAAAACAGTGCCAATCGTGTAAGGCTGTGGTGAGGCTTAAATTATATAGTGTAGTATATAAAATGCTGAGGGCAAGGCCTGGCATGTGGGGGAAATCCCATCTCTTTTAGACAGAAGCAGTCGCTCTCACTCTGAATTGTATAGTAGATAAATTCTTCCCTGACAAGACTAACTGCAAACAGACCTTGGAAGCTTTTTTTTTTTTTCAGCGTGTTTTTCACTTGACTTTTATTGCCATGTTTTGTTCAGTTGGTATCTTTGGTTTAATGTGGATATACTTGTTTTTTTTTCTTGTTTATAGTGTAAATTTTTGATCAATAGAAATAATGGCAGTAGGGTGTGTTGTAGAAAGCTCTTAATGGAATAAGCAATTCTCCCTTCCCCCAAAACATTGTACATATCAAAAAGAACTTTATCTTAAAAGTGTTTCATACAACAAACAAGATTTATTTTCCCAAGTCATCTAGTTACCAGAGAAGCATCCATAAATGGTACTTAGTAGGAAGACATATGACTAAGGAAGACTTTCTTAATTGAGCTGTGAAAATGAAATAATAAACCATTTTGCGAGATGGCAAACTTTAGTGTATATATTAATCACCTGGGGATCTTGTCAGTTCTGATTTAGTAGGTCTGGGCTGAAGCCCAAGGTCCTGCATTTGTAACCAGCTCCTAGTGATGCCAGTGCTGCTGGCCTCAGAACCACACTGGGAGTAGAGCAGAGCTGGGGGTGTATTCAGGTTCAGAGATGGGACATTAGGAAGGGCAAAACAAGAACTTAGCTCATAAAAACCACCCCACAAATTTGGGTGGGTAGTGACCTTGTGAACCACATATATGTAAATATTCCTGAAAGAATCTATTCAAGAAAGTATCAACTTGTCTTTTAAAGTTTTGATGTTGTGTGATTTTTTTTTTATGCTAGTGGAAAAGACTGGTTGATTTCATTAGTTTGTTTTTGTTCATTCGTTTGTTTTTGTTCCCTCTTGCAAATAATATATCAGAAATGGTCATGAATTCAATCAGAATTTTAGGGAAAGAAATTTATTTGTGTGAATGCCCCTTCTTTAAAGAAATAGTAACAACATCAACAAAAAAGCCCCAAAAACTGAACTAAAAAGTACCATCCTGCCCATTTGTTACTGTATTTAATGCATCATACTTGACAAAGTTGCTACCCTGTGCCATATTCCACCTGAAGAGCCAGTTTCGCCGGTGTTCTGTCTGCTCACTTAACCATGAGTAGATTTCCATTTCCCTCCTCTGAACTGGGGCCTCTTTCATTCGCTTGTTCCCTTTTGCCTATCCCAGCCTTGACTTGGTAGAGGATTTTATTCCCTGTCAGTCTTCAACCTCTGTTAGCCTATGATTTGAAACTGAGAAAAGTCCAAGTTGGAAATTGAAAATGAGAGCCCGATTCTCTGAGGCTGGGAAAGCCTCTGAGGACTTGGCCCGAGCACCGCCCGCCACCATAACAGGTTAACAGGAAGAATGTGGCTCTGCCTGCCGGCTCCTGGGCACATTCCTTTCTGTTTGGGGACTGAAGTACTGGACACACGCATTATTAAATTACTTAATGAAGATTTTGAAGCACACCTCTAATCCCTTTGAAAAGGCCCTTTGAGCTGGAGAAGGGTGTGTGGGCAGTGAGAGAGAGGCGCCTTCACCCTGGTGAACAGGGCCCCTTAGAAGCTCCCAGGGTGTGAGTCAGCAGCGTTCCAAGGCTGACCATTACTTTCTGCCCTGAATTGGCAGAAGAGACTTAGGGGAAAGTTCTTTCTAGGGCAGGACCCTTCACCGAGGGAAGATGTAGGGTTTAGGCTCCAACCTTGACTCAGCATTGCCATTTACCATTTTGGCACAGGACCTTGTTGAAGCCATGACTAAGGGCCTCCAGGTGGTGGGCTGTCCTTTACAGGTCCTGATCACAGTTAGGGATGCAGCTCGGACTGATAAAAAAGGGCCTTGGGCTCTGTCAGAAATGTGTGTAGTTGAATTACATAGGTGATTCTGATAATAAAGATGTTTTTGTGTTCCCACTACCCTCTTATTGGGAAGATGTCTGCCTTAGAAAATAAGAGAACAGGCTCCAAGGCTGGGTGACCAGGAACTCATCTCTGGCAACAAACTCCAATAGCCTTTGTCTTTATCTGTGGTAATAATAATTATAATAGTCCTAATACATTCTGGGGTTATGGTGGTGATTGATTGAGAATGTATAAGGAAAGACTAGATATTAAAGCATTAATCACGTGTAACTGTCTGTAAACAGCGGTTTTGTAGTTTTTTGCTTTTAGTAAATAGGCTCCCCCGTGTGATCAATACTAAACTGACAGCAAAAGAGCAGTCCATTCTTACTAGACCATGCTTGGGGAGATGAGTTGCTGCTGGCTCATGAAGGACACATTCTTCTTGATGTAGGGAGGTGGAATGAGGATTTAGGCGCTGTCTTCCTCCCCTTTGGGGTAGGGTACCTTGCTGTCTTTTGACAGAATGAGGATGAGAGGAGGTGGTAGGAAGGCGGGGGAGGATCAGTGATGAGATGGCACTGGGGACAGTGGAGAGAATGGTTGTGCATATGATTTACGGTCTTTCTTTTCAGTATACTACAGTGCTTAGATGTGTATGCAGAAATCAAGAGTTATCAGTGATGCTTGAAAATTAGATGTTGCTGGCATGGAACTTCCGTTTTCATTGAGAACAGAGCGTGCTTAGTGACATGTATATTTAGTACAGTAAGACAGTTGCAGAAGGATGGCCCTGATGGTGACAGTGATAATCCTAACCCTAGATGCTCACTGGCTGGGCACAAGTACAGGATCTCACTGGAACCTCACTAGGTATCTGTTGTCCTCCTTTTATAGTTGAGAAACAGAAAGCTTAAGTAATTTGCCCAAGATCATGTAACTAATAACTGGCAGGGATTTGAGTCAGGATCTCCAAAGCTACATCTCTTCCTAAAGCTAGTTTTAAAATTTCATTTCTCATATATGGAGTAGCCCACAAAGGCTGTATGTAAGGTAGTCTTCAGAAAGCTTACATCTTCACCAAGGCACATGAAACTGCAGAAAGCCGCAATGTTAGGCGTTCCTGATAATAATTATCTGCCTGGATGACAGCAGTCCTGCTCTATGGTCACAGACCCCAGCTTTCTGCCAGAACATGGCTCAGGACTCCTGAAAATCATCCCATTCGGGAGCAAGTGGGTTTAATTTCCTTTTCATGAAAGGAAAGATTAGCTTTCATGCAAACACTTGGTCCATTTGGCCATTTAATAAGAAGACTGAAGTCTCATGTTCCATAACTTTATCAGCCTAAAAGTCCCTTTGTTGTATCATAAACACATAGGCTGAAACCCCTGTCCTTCCAACTCAGAGCAAATTCTGTTGTATTAAATAACCATGCCATGTACTGAATGTTTTTACACTTATTTATTGGACTTGACTCCTACCTCCTTCCCGCAAAAAAAAAAAAAAAAAAAAAAAAAAATTAGCTGACATTTCTACAGGGCCTACCACTAACCAGAGGGAAAGAGACTCACATGTCACTGTTTGTAGCCAGCAGTCCAAATTGTGAAATAAACATACTTTGAAATGTGGTCATAAAATACCTCCTGTATTTTATGGCCCACAGAGAAATGACAAATGTTTGAGGTGATATGCTCAGAAGAGCATAGAAGTGATCAGGGTGGGTCATTTTGTTAACTGTTCAAGGATGGAGATTCTGTGTTCAAGGAATCAGAGGAAATTGTGAATTTATTTGAATTTCTGTTACTGTTCACTTGATAATTTTATAGTTGTCTTAGTGGCCCTTCTAACAGAATATGCCCCTTTATGAAATATTACCACCCCTGCCCCGTTTTACCCTGATTTGATCATTATACACTGTATACATGTATCATAGTGTTATTCAGTACTCCATAATTATGTTTAATTATCATGTGTCAGTTTAGATAAAATTGTAGCATGGACCATTGACATCAGTATCACCAGGAAATCTCAGGCCTACCCCCAGACAATACTGAACGAGGATCTGCATTTTGACAGGATAGATAGATCCCTGATGATCCCTTGTATGTTCAAGTATGAGAAGCACTGATTTTTATGGTACTCAGTCCCCCTCCAACTTACTGGTTAGGCTTATAGAATGGAGGCTTTATTCTTTACAAAGTATGTCAAGCTCTTTTAAAGCTAGGCTTTAGAGAACAAAAGTCCAAGTGTACCTGTTTAGCATCAGGGCTGTTTTGCCATTTCTAGCAAAGTCTGACTTATTAAACCTCCTAATCGCTCCATCTCAGTTTTTTCTGTTTACGTTGTATTTCATTTGCAATGTGAAGCTATTAGGATGTTCCTTTTCTGAGGGAAAAGGGGGGGGTAGATTCCATCTTAGTTCTCATAAAAGTATAAAAATCAAAACCAAATAAGCATATATAAAGTCTACTGTATGCTGGTGCGGTGGCTCATACCTATAATCTCAGCACTTTGGGAGGTCAAAGTAGGAGGGTCGCTTGAGCCCAGAAGTTTGAGACTAGTCTGGGCAACATAGTGAGACCTTGTCTCTAGAAAAAATAAAAGAAATTAGCTGGCTTGGTGGCTTGCACCTGCAGTCCTAGCTACTTGGGAGGCTGAGGCAAGAGGATAGCTTGAGCCTAGGAGTTGGAAGCTGCAAGTGAGCCATGATTGTACCACTGCATTCCAGCCTGGGTGTCAGAGCAAGACCCTGTCTCTAAAACAGAATCTCCTGTAGATGGCATGGAGGAGAGAAGCCCGTGTGTATTATTCAGAACCCTCGCTCCCTGACGCCTTCTCCCCTGCCTTCATCTTGTGCTCTTTATTGGAGAAAAGTGTGAGGTGAACCCACAGAAAGGTGCTCCCCACTGTGGCAGGTTGAACGTTTGTTTTTGTTAATTAATGTCCATGCAGTCTGCTCTTTCAGTAACTAGATTTAGGTAACCTGGGCCTGTTTCCCATCACTTCCTGGCCTTGTGACTGGGCAAATAACTTTGTCTCCCTGGGCCTCAGTTTCCTTAACCCTGAAATGAAGGGGTTAGATTCCAGCGCTTTACATTCTCTGGCCAGCTCTTGAGCACCTGCGACTCCTTCCTGCTCTTCAGTTCTTCCTCCATCCTGGCTGACTTTTGCTTGGCTCCCGCTGCCCCCATTGGCCCCCTTAAACTCCAGAAGAGCATAGAGGTGATCAGGTGGGTCTTTTTGTTCACTATCCATTAACTTTTCAAGGAGGGAGATGCTGTGTTCAAGGAGTCAGAGGTGGAATTGTGAGTTTATCTGATTTTCTGTTCACTTGATAATTATATAGTTGACTTGGAAGTGTTTCAAACTGAAGATATTCCTTAATGAAGTATGACCTCCCCACTGCCCCATCTTTAGGGAATGGCATTCACCAAATCCTTTCAAATTCAGAGAAATTAGGAAACCTTGGATCATTTTAGTATTAAATTTAGTCTTAAAATTGTGGGTGGTTGTCAAATCAGACCTTGTCTAAGGGGACCTCATTAGGCAGTTCTCTATAATGGTGACAGGGTGGCTTAAAATGTCTTAACTAAATGCAAATTATCTCAGAGCCAAAAGTTGAGCACTTGAAAGCCAATGAAATATCTATTTAAGGAGCACAGAAGGATGTCAGAGAAGGATCCAAAGTCCTGATTTTTTTGTTACATTATATTGGGGTAGATTTACTGCAAGCCAGAGGATTCTTTACGTAATTAACTCCCATTTGAAAAAATAGCAAACAATAAAACTATTTTTTTACCTTTGGTTTAAATAGAACTAAGCCATAGGTTGGTATGTTTAGTAAGTAATAGGTATTAAGTAAGTAATATGTATTACTTACATTTTACCATAGTTGAAGTGTGAACTTGAAATATTTTTAAAGCACAGTCTACAGTGGTAAGAACTTTTCTTTGCTGCAGTTTTAGATTACCTAGGAAGAAAACAGTGACATCCTGGAATGATTGTAAATTGGTGCTTGAAACCCTGGAAGTGAACTGTTTTCCAGTGGCAGGATGATGTGAGGTTCAATACTTCTCCCCTTCGAGTCTTAGATTTTAAATAGTCTAATTCCAAAATATTTCCTTAGGCTGGACACGGTGGCTCATGCCTGTAATTCTAGCACTTTGGGAGGCCATTGTGGGCGGATCACTTGATCCCAGGAGTTCGAGACCAGCCTGGGCAACATAGGGAGACCCTGTCTCTATAAAAAAAACCAACAAAAATTAGCCAGGCGTGGTGACATGTGCCTGTGGTCCCAGCTATTCGGGAGGCTGAGGTGGGGCCATCACCTGAGCCTGGGAGTTTGAGGCTGCAGTAAGCAATGATCACGCCACTGCACTCCAATGTGGGTGACAGAGTGAGACCCTGTCTCAGAAACAAAACAAAACAAAAAAGCCCCCAAAACAAAATGCTTCCCTTTATTCTTGAGGCATAGTTGATGTTTTAATGGTGTTATAAACATAATTATTATCTTATATAGGCTGTGAAGTGATTGCTTATTGGTTTGGTACTAGAAACCATATACCTTTAATTATGTTTGATCATGTGAGACCCAGAAATGCCTCCTGTACACGCCTTTACCATTTCTTGGGAAGACAATAGGGGCCTGCCATCACTGTGAAGCAATAAAGTGTAAAGGATTGGAAAATAGGGATTGGGATTATTGAAACTGGAAAAAGTGAGGGAGTAATTTAAATTCTGTTTTAGTTATTAAAAGTCTGGTTTCCTGACTGTGCTAAGTATTGCAGAAAGACAAAGTGTGAGACAAAATATTTAGATCTTCAGGAGCTTACATTCAAGACAAGGTTAACCTGATGCTGTAGTTCTGGTTGTGTTCCTCCAAGAGGCAGGAGAGGAGAATTGGAGATATTCAGAAAATGTTTGGGAGGAATGTAGTAATCAGGGCACCCTTCTGGTTTAAGTTGTCTTTTCTGCTTCGCTGCTATTCAGAAAGTGAAAAGCTTTGTTCTGGAACTTTGAGATATAGATGGGTCTTTTGCTTTTAATAATTTAAGGTAACTCCTTCAAAGATATTGCAGGTCTAGTTCACAAAACAAATTGTACAGTGAGCTGAGAGCAACTTTCTCTGTCCTGAGTTTTGATGAAGTTGTTTTTTTTAAATCATGATCAGGATACAGGTCCTCAATTAGTTTGTCTGGAATTTAGTAAGCGGAGTGCTGGAGATTGGAGATCAGAGTAGCATGAAGATTGAATAAGATGGGGATTGCACATTCTGGTTTACCCAGTTTGGAAGAGTAATGCATAGGTAATATACAGGTTGTGTTGATGGGTGAGGATACAGATGTCACAGTTTGTGAGAATTCAAGTGTAGTGATTTATTTCATTTAATCTACTGGCAGAGCTCTAATTTACTTACGGAGCTGTAGAAACAAAAAATTTCTAGTAGGGCTGAGTGCGGTGGCTCACGTCTGTAATCTCAGCACTTTGGGAGGTCAAGGCGGGTGGATCACTTGAGGCCCGGAACTCGAGGCCAGCCTGACCAACATCATGAGACCCTGTCTCTACTAAGAATGCAAAAATTAGCCTGGCGTGGTGGCACACAGCTGTAAAAATATCTCAGCTACTCAGGAGGCTGAGGTATGAGAATTGCTTGGACCTGGGAGGTGGTGGTTGCAGTGAGCCAAGATCGAGCCACCTCACTCTAGCCTGGGCGATAGAGTGAGACTCTGTCTCAAAAAATATATATATTTTTAGTAGTTTTTGCTATAGTTTTATGAAAGTAACAAGACTAGTAAAATTATAAAGCAATTGGCCTTTATGGTCTAAAGCATTGTTATTTATAGCCACCCAGAATGTATCATCTGCTAGTCTCCACTCTGCTGTCTGTCCTTTCCATCATCCCTCTTGGGCGCCCTACCTGGCTGGCCTGCCCAGTAAGTACGGCACCAGGATTCCTGTTCTGGGCCTCTGGCTGCTTTGTACTTCTCCATTCCTGGAGGTCTCTGGACCTTCAGCTGCTCAAAATTCAATTGCACCAACTTTGACTGAAGTGCACTGCTGATGATCCTTCTCTTTGTGAGCCTTGCCTCTTCCCTATGAGCTACTTTCTGCCTAGACCTCCTCATGGTGCCGTGTCCAGAAGGTGGGAGCCACCCGGTTAGGAAACTCAACACTGCTGCCCTCCTAGCAGTAGCAGCAAGCTACAGCTTGCCCCTTTTCAAGGTGTTTGACCCTGTTGGATTTCTCATTGCTCCCCTTCTTGCTTTGTATTTTTTTGGCAGGAAGAGTCTCTTTTATTTCTGTGCTGATTTGCAGATCAGAAATGATGGACTTCTGTTGAACTCTGAAGCAGTCCTCCCTCTCCACTTGGGACTGCTAGTCCTCTTGCCTTTGGTATAAAGGGGTCCTCCATCTGTCCCCAGGCCCCATCCTCCGAGAGGCCTTTCAGAACCTGAGCATTGTGTTTTTCTTTTTCAATACTTTAGTACCTTAGAAACCAGAAAGTGATAAATGAGGAGAGTAGGTATGAAGTAGAAGAGGATTTTGATGGCCAGCTCATAAAGTGGAGCATTAAGTGAAACATTGTGATGTGAACAATTTGGTATTTTTGAAAGTCCTAATGCTACTTGTACCAGGTGAAATGTTTAAATCTCTCTCAAGCCCCTAGCATTTTGATATTCTTAAAAAAGAAAAAAAAAGCCACACAGAAGGCATTAGTCCAGTGTGGTATGTTATTGAAACTGGAACGATATTGCAGCATATCTCCACATCTCCCATTGACGGCAAAGCTGAGCCAGTGAAACAGGTGTGAGCCTTTGAGACTGCTGGGATAACCCATGCTGTGGAGATGGAAAACTAAACTTTTATCTTGAGTGAGTTTTCTGGTTTATTGGGATTCATCCTTGGTATATCAGCAGCTGTGGTTTCAAGGTTCCATATTTTAGTTCTTGTTCCACTTGATGGAACACTTGACATCTATCCTCTTCTGCAACTCTGCAAGAGGGGCATTTGGTTAATGGTCATTTTGGAAAGAAAGCTATTTTGGGGACAGTAATTGCCTGGAGTCTTTATGTAAGAAGAGACCGAAGAGTCTTAGCAAGGAGAAGGTTTCTGTTTGCGGCATTTGGCCCATAGTATAGTACACATTCCTGTTGTGTTGTTTTGTTTGCATCATTGGGCTTGGATGTTATTAGATATTACTAGTCTAATCCAATTCCTTGTTCTTGGAGAATAGGTTTCTTGTTTATCTGAATGGCTTTTCTTTGCGTCACTATGCCAGAATAGTCATTCTTGGACAGAAATGATGGTTTTAAAATCTCTCTTACATTTTAAGACCTGCTCTAGGGGTTGTAAAATAGTACTGCTGTTATTGGGAGGAGTTGGGTAGGGGCCACAGCAGCAGGGAGAGAGAGGCTCCCATCGTACAAACTTGCAGACTTTTATTAAAATGTATTTATTGATTGCAAATTATGTCAGCAGAGTGAGGCTTTGGTAACTCTTCAAGTTACTAGTGTTTCCTTCTTTGCATAGTTGTTTCTCATCACCCTTTAAACATCTGCTGCTTCTGGTCTTGTCCGGTCATGCTTGAGTGATCAGCCCCAGAAGTCTGACAGCTCTTCCTGTCTTGACTCAGGCCAGTCCAGGACAGCTGAGCTCCCTGCACTGAAACAATGGGACTCCTGAAAACTGCTCTGCTGTTGACATGAGAAGCACATTTCCTCTTTCTTAACTTCCAGAAAGTTACTGTGGTGGCTTTGAAATTTGTTCTGAAACAATAAGCTCAAAGGATTCTGTTAATCTATTCTGATTAATTTAGGAGGCAGCAGCATTCATTATTTGACTTATGTTAGTGGTTAATTAACCAAAGTAGAACATGTTCACTTTTTATAAATTAAATGCTGATAGAGTAACAAAGACGAAATATTTTACAACACAGATCCTTGAATTTGACTCTGAAATATTCTGTTATTTTGCAGCAGTTTCCGGTTTTAGTGACACTTACATACTGTTTCTATTATTAGCAAGTTTTGAATTTAAGTAACTTGAAATGGATATGAAGTTGTTTCTATAAATAATACAGACTGTACTCATGTGAGAGTTTTTTTTCTTTAATTTCATTGTTGGCCTTGATTGGGGAGAAGATTTATATTTTATGCCAGTCTTTTCTTGTTTAGAATTGGCAAGAATTGGATTGAGTTGTATTAAACTGTTTATGTGAATAGATAGTTACTTTTGAGATGTCTTTGAATGTAGAATATTCTTGCAGCCATTTCTTGATGGTCTACCTTGACTGTCTTATGGACAGTTGGCATCAGTGACACTTTCATTTATTTACTTATTTATTTTTTTTTTAGACGGAGTCTCGCTCTGTCGCCCAGGCTGGAATGCAGTCGTTCGATCTCAGGCTCACTGCAACCTCTGCCTGCTGGATTCAAGTGATTCTTGTGCCTCAGCCTCCAAAGTAGCCGGGATTACAGGCATGCACCACTATGCCTGGCTAATTTTTGCATTTTTAATAGAGATGGGGTTTTACCATGTTGGCCAGGCTGGTCTTGAACTCCTGACTTCCAGCAATCTGCCCACCTCGGCCTCCCAAAGTGCTGGGATTACAGGAGTGAGTCATCACTCCCGGTCAATCAGTGGCACTTTTAAATCACTTGTGTCCTTGACTCTTTTTATGTTGTCTTTATGAGGGACAGGCCCTTTATTCTACCAAGGAGACCTCCATAGTTGCTCATTCTGAATTCTTTCAGGAAGATTTGGTTGAGGGTTGTTCATTAGGCTGGGGCCTCTGCCGGGGTGGGTTGAGATTAGATGGATAACAGGAAAATAATCATAGTGCTTCCCAGCCCCTGTAAGCGAGGGGTCTTCTTAGGATAACTTTTTGGCTTGGAGTAAATGTCCCCCCCAAAATCTTAAACTCAGTTTAAGGGTGAAAACTTAAATATAATTTGTTCCTGGACTTTGGGATTCTGTGAACATTTGTTTGCTTCTGTTGTTAGTGATGGTTATGGAGGGTTTAACCGCCCACATTTTCACTACCTTTTTAGCCCAATAAATGGAAAAAGAAAAGGTAGGCAGGGAATTTTGTTCCACTTAAAACATCAGTTGGCCTGTTCGGATTCAGGTGACTCAAGGTTTGGTAATGAAGCTAGAGAAGTCTTGTGCAGATACACTCAAACTTCCTGACTGTGCAGTTCAGGGAATTGTAAGTAGAGCCTGAGCAAGGAACACCTTGATTGTTGGAGAGGAAAGGTGGAAGATGAGCACTCCCTAATCCTCCTCTACTCAGTTTCTTTAGGGTTAAATGGGCATTTATTTAAATGTAGGATTCTGCTTGCCTGAACTCCCAAGGTTCTGTTAATTGAATTGAATCCTTTCTATCCTGGACTTCCTCCCGCACCATAGCAGATGTGACGATATGGAGCATAATGCAGTAGTGCTCTGTACTCTGTGTTATGCAATTTGAAAAGTGCCGTTCTAGCCCGAAAATGTTAGTGCATTGACTCTCTTTCACATGAAAGGCCTTAAAGTTTACCCCTGGAAGTCAACCTAGGGTGGCACAGAGGCAGAGACCCATTACCACCATCAACCCTCTGGCCCTTTTAAAAGGTGGGGAGAGGCTACTGTGAACACTGAAGACAGCACTTTAGTTGGATGGACTTCATAATTAATGTCTCATTAAGTGAAGACTCCCGTTTCATTTGGCTTTCCAGACCATTCGGTAGAAATGCAGAGGAATTCGAGGGAGAACAGTGCATCTCAGTTGGCAGGCAGGAAGAGCAGATGTGGAAGAAGCAACAAAGATTTTCTCCAAGCACTTGAGCCGTGCTTTAGGTATAGATGGACTGTCTTTGGGGCCATCCTAGTAATCATCATGGTTAATGGCAGCTTCTCTCTCTGTCCTTGAGTCTTTTAGCAAAAATAAGTTTTTATTTGACTCCTCAAGCAAGGGTACCCAGCCTTGGAGAGGAGATGAAATTAAGATAAATCTTTATTTTTTCTTATTTGTATTTGAAGGGGAAGTTTAAAACTAGTCATGTAAATAGCTGTTTGGCTTATCTGGACTTTCCAGTCATTTTTGTTTTCCTTCCTTTCACGGATAATCGATCTTTCACTCTCTGTTCGTATTTGCTTCTTATTGTGGTCTCCTGCTCCGCCCTGCCCACTCCCACTTTTTTTTTTTTTTTTTTTTTTAACTTTGTTCTGAGCCCTTCTTAGGCAGAGGAGGTCAGGCAGGTACACGTGCCTTTGGGAAGAGGTGGTGGAAAAATATGGAATAATGAGCCCTTCTGACTTTGGATTCAGCAATTTAACATTGGTGCAGTAGGTGGAGTTATTCTTGGAGTCCCAGTTTGAAGATTGCTGTGCAGAAACCCATCTGTGCTGCTGGTTGCCAACATTTCTGGTACAAATATTGTCATTTGCTCTTGAGGCAATCTGCTATTTCAGTCCTAGATGCAGTTTTGTAATATGCTGGGTAAAATAGCAGACAAAAAATATCTTAAGTGGTGGTATAATCTTCAGTTTAAAAACACTTTAGCAATGTTTCCAGTAGAGGATTGTTCAACGTGTCTCCTTTCCTTGGCTGTAAACATAATCTAAATTCATTTTTCCTCGTTTGCCTGAGCCACGGTTCCCTTGTGCTGACTTTGCATGTCAGTAACTTCCGTACCCATCAGAGAGGAAAGACAGAGGGGCAGTCTTGTGCAGGTAAAAGGTTTAAGTAGTAACATTTCCTTAAGATTGCACCCTGTAGAGGTTTAGCATTCCATGATCATTCTGTTGATAAGCAAATGAGAAATGAGTAACTTGCTCAAAAGTTACTTGGTTACAAAAATTGTCAAAACTGATACTACACACTATTTCCCATTTGGTACCTTTTATCCCTACACACTATTTCCCATTTGGTGCCTTTTATCCCAGACTGCAAGAGTCATATCTTCTGTGCAGGCTGCTGAACAGCTTCACAAGGGGGTGCCTCTGTTGCCTGTGAGGAGTAGGTGTTCTTGATGGGATTGGGGTCTCCCTGGAAACCCGGGGATGGGACTGTGCCACCATTTTATTGGGCTTTTGTTATTAAGCCCTTAGAGAGAGAAAGCATATCCTGTAGGAAGTAGTATGTTTCCTTCTGTTTCTGTGGCTTTCTCAGTTTCTTCCCATCTTGATGCATAGTGAGAAGTCCATTTTACAGTATGACTCAGTGCACATATGCACACAATGATAGAAGAGTTTTACAAAATAGTACTGTGCTTAGCCATTTATGTAAGACTGTTTTGTTATTCTTTACAGAAATGCTAGCCACAATCCTCTCAATTGGTTTCACTATTTTATGGATTGTGATCCAGAGTTTTAGCCTGAGGGCTTTCCCACATTCTTTCAAGACCTTTGTGTCATGGCAGCAGCCTTGAAGTTAGGGGAAACAGGTAGATGAATCCATATATGGAGAATTGGCCATATATGGGAAATGAGGAGGGAGTTCACAAGTCAGTCACTTGAACACACAATGATTTGGGCTGAGCCAGTTTTTAAGTAGCCCCTCTCTGGATTGGTCTCAAACATGGAACTAGTTAAACTTACGTACTAAATCAAACAGACCCAAAAGACACCGTTTGTTTTTTAAGTCTTGCTGGCACAGACTAGCTAGGATAGGGTTTTTCATCCATCTGGACATCTTGTCATTTAGCTTTTGTATACAACCCTTGAAAATGGGCAGCTGCTGGGTCCACTTTCCTGGATGAGGTTTCTTGCTTCTTTCTTTTGAGATTAACCTGAGTAGGGCTCACCTGAATCAATTATTTCCGCAGAAGCTTTCATCTCATGAAAGCGCATTCCACTTTTCATGTCTTCAGGGCAAATACGAATTGCACTTCCACCCTGAAGTCAGAACTGTAAAGGAATTTTAGGTGTTATCAATGTTCGATAAGAAGTGATTACCCTTTCTCTGCAGAGCTGGAACAGCTGAAGCTGGTGTGATCTGGCTGGGAGAAGGCTGTGCTCTGGAATAGTGTCCTTTCCACTGAGTCCCTGACTTGCCTGTTGGCATATGGAGCAGCAATCTTTTCAAAACTCCATTGTGAAGTTGGCTGTGTGTGTGTGTGTGTGTGTGTGTGTGTGTGTGTGTGTGTGCGTGTGTGCAGAGGAAATACTTACATACTAAAGGGGAAAGCGGGGGAGGAAAATTCCAGGAAATTGCAAGGTGAGGTTGACATTCCTTATTCTCTTAACTCTTGCTTCTGTTTTTCTTTCTGAAAAACAATGATGACTTAAAATTTGATCCCAGAACCAACTGGCTTTTTATCCATAAGATTACAATTGTGTTTTTTAGACATCCTTTCATAAATATCTAATGAATTGCCTTTTATTATTTGGTGTTAATGACCAAAAGTACCACTAACATAGTGTTTCTCATACTTGCCTGTCATATAAGATACTTGTTAAGAATATTCTGGGACTTCATCTTCCTCTTGTTAAATCAGAATCTACCTGGAATAACATAGTTACCTTATTTTCTTAGAATAGTAGAACTGAAAAGAATCTTACACATGAAAGTAGTTCAGGTGTTCCCAAACCTGGCTCCAGTACCATGACTGTTTTAATAGATTGCCAAGCTGCGCTTCATACCTAGTGAATCATAACATACGAAGCTTCCTAGAAGAGTCGGACCATTAGACTGGAGTGATAACTACTCACTTATTCGGTTGCCTTCAGGAAAGGGGAATTTATGTGCTTGGTTATTGCGCTGATTAATAGCAGGACAAGAAATCTTATTGTCTCTGTAGATTCATCCAAATAATATCCAAATATATATATAATGTTTGTTTGAGATGGGGTCTCACTTTGCCCCCCTGGCTGGAGTGCAGTGGCACAATCACAGCTCACTGCAGCCTCAACCTACCCGGGCTCAGGTGATCCTCCTACCTCAGCCTCCTGAATAGCTAGGACTATAGACACGTGCCACTGCATCTGGCTTTTTTTTTTTTTTTTTTTTTTTTGCATTTTTTGTAGAGATAGAATTTCTCCATGTTGCCCAGGCTGGTCTTGAACTCCTGGGCTCAAGCCATCCGCCTACCTTGACCTCCCAAAGTGCTAGGATTACAGGTGTGAGCCACCATGCCCAGCCCCAAATAATATTTACATTTCAGGTACTGACTAGGTAGGTGAGCAGGGGCAGTTTTGAGATGGGTGAGCAAGGTCTCTCTGCCTTGGAGGTATATGTGGATTGTTATTCAGCCTTTCTCAAGGGATGAGTTTTAGAGAGTGGAATTAGACTCACTTGGGGAGCTTTTTATTAAAAAAAATTCTAATACCCATATAAGACTGCAAACTTAACTGATAAATGTTTGTTCTCACTGCTCCACCAACCTGCCATTCCCCATCTGTCTCCCCCTCTTCAGGGTTCCCTATCCCTGAGACAAAACAATATTGAGATTAGGCCATTAAAACCCCCACAATGGCTTCTACATGTTCAAATAAAAGGAGGAGTCACACCATCTGATCTCACTCACTGTAAATCAAAGGCTAGAAATGATTCAGCTTAGTGAGGAAGGCATGTATAAAGCCCAGATTGTCCAAAAGCTAGGCCTCTTATGCCAGTCAGCCAAGTTGTGAATGCAAAGGGAAAGTTCTTGAAGGAAATTAAAAATGCCATTCCAGTGAACACAAATTATAAGAAAGCAAAACAGCCTTATTGCTGATCTGGAGAAAGTTTTAGTGGTTTGTATAGAAGATCAAAACAGTCACAACATTCCTTTAAGCCAAAGCCATGTCCAGAGCAAGGCCATAATTCTGTGAAGGTTGAGAGAGGTGAGGAAGCTGCAGAAGAAAAGTTTGAAACTAGCAGAGGTTGTTGGTTCATGAGGTGTAAGGAAAGAAGCCATCTCCATAACATGAAAGTACAAAGTGAAGGAGCAGCAAGTTATCCAGAAGATGTAGATAAGACCATTGATGAAGGTGGCCACACTAAACAACAGATTTTCAATGTAGATGAAGTGGCATTCTATTGGAAGAAGATGCCATCTAGGACTTTCATAGCTAGAGAGGAGAAGTTAATGCCAAGCTTCAAAGAACAGGTTGTGATTCTCTTATTAGGGGGGTAATGCAGCTGGTGGCTTGAAGTTGAAGCCAATGCTCATGGACCATTCAGAAAATTCTAGTGCCCTTAAGAAGTATGCTAAATCAACTCTATCCGTGCTCTGTAAATGGAACAACAAAGCCTGAGCGACAGCACATCTGTTTACAGCATGGCTTACTGAATATTTTAAGCCCACAGTTGAGACCTACTGCTCAGGATGAAAGATTCAAAATATTAAACTGCTCAGTGATAATGTACCTCCTCACACAAGAGCTTTGATGGAGATGTACAAGCAGATTAGTGGTGTTTTCTTGTCTGCTAACACAACATCTGTTCTGCAGCCCATGGGTCAAGAAATAATTTTGACTTTCAAGTCTTATTATTTAAGAAATATATTTTATTAAGGCCCAAGTTGCCATAGTGATTCCTCTGATGGATCTGGGCAAAGTAAAATTAAAAATCTTCAAGAAAGGATTTAGCATTGTAGATGCCATTAAGAAATTTGTGGTTCATGGGAGGAGGTCATAATAGCAATATTAATAGAAATTTGGAAGAAGCTGATTCCAGTCTTCATGGATGACTTGGGAGGGGTTCAAGATTTCAGAAGAGGAAGTAGATGCAGATGTGGTGAAAACATCAAAAGAACTAGAATTAGAAGTGGAGCCTGAAGATGTGATTGAATTGCAGCAATCTCATGATAAAACTTGAACTCATGAGGACTTGCTTCTTATGGATGAGCAAAGAGAGTGGTTTCTTGAGATGGAATCTACTTCTGGTGAAGATGCTGTGAATGAACATGGTTGAAATGACAATAAAGGCTTTAGAATATTACATGAAGCGGTGGCAGGGTTTGAGAGGATTGACTCTAATTTTGAAAGAAGTTCTGCTGTGGGTAAAATGCTATCAAACAGCATCACATGCTACAGAGAAATTTTTCGTGAAAGAAAGAGTCAATGAGGCAAATTGAATTGTGTTGTTTTAAGAAATTACCAAAGCGATCCCAGCTTTTAGCTACCACCACCCTGATCAGACTGCAGTAATTAACATCGAGGCAAGGCCCTCCAGCAACCGATCACAACTCGTTGAAGGCTCAGATGATTATTAGCATATTTTAACAATAAAAGTTTTTAATTAAGATGTGTACATTATTTTTTTAAAATATGGCTATTGCACACTTAATAGGCTACAATATAATGCATACCTTTTATGCACAGGGAAACAAAAATTTGTTTTTACTTTATTGTGATATTTGCTTTATTGCGGTATTCTGGAAGTGAACTTGAGGTATCTCTAAGGTGGGCCTGTATTTCATACATGAAGAAAGGCATAGAGACCAATATAATTAGTACCCATATTCTACCTCTCTGTTTTAGCTATAAATATAATTCCTCCCCTCCTTGTCCCAGAGGTAGCCACTAATTCCAGAGTTTGTGTGTTGAAGGGCACCTTTCCTGCCAGAAGCCCGTACCCTGGCTGTGCTGATAGATGGGGTCCACAAATTCTTTGTAGGATCCCCTTTTTAAAAAAAGCTTTACATAAATGTTATCATTTAAGGTAAACACCATTCTGTAACTTGATTTTCTTTAATAAAAGTCAGCATGATATTTTTGAGATGTATTGTTCTTACATGACCAGATATGGCCCCATACTTAATAGTTAAATCAGGAAATTGAAGCCAGACAGCTTGAAAACCTTCTTAAAGGAAAAAAATGCAAGAAGTGGGTGGGATAGAGTTTCTGTTGAATTTTTGTATAGAACATTGTCATTTGTGGGAAACTAGTTGATTTGAATTCTGTGTTATTTTGAATAGCCTAATAACAGCTTAATGAGGATTAATTGCATGTTGTATGGAAAGTTAATTGTTTTAATTTACTATGGGTGTAGTTACTGCAGTTTGGTTCAAACAGGTGAAAGTTAAGATTTGTAGCATAAAACAGGAAGCAGATGGGGGCTAATTAAAGTTCTGTTGATGATAAAAGGATGACTGATCAAGGAGCGAGCAGCTGGTTTCTCAATTTAAACACAATTTGTACTATTGTATGAAGACAGCCCTCTGCAAGTTCTCATGAGTATCTTTCAAAGGTGAAGGCATGTGTTCCAGCAACAAGTGTGAAGGCTGTTGTGGCCCTGTTTGTGCTCGCTCCCCTTTTTTGCCTTCAAGCAGTGTCACTTCAGGTTTTTCCGAAAAAGGGGGTTAAGGGATCACAAAACCTGGCCAGATTTTCAGTGATGCTCTCTGGACACCTGTTGTGTCCCAGAAAAGTCTAAAGCTCTTTCTGTCTCCAAGAAAAATGCCCAAGCATTTCATTTCCTTTTGTAGTTTTTCTTACTTATCTCAACTCCGTCTCTTGGCAGGCTTTCCAATGTTGTTGCCCTGACCATAACCCAAGAAGGCCCCCATCTAGCTAGCGGAAGCGCCGGGTATTTAAGTGTGTAGGCGAAGGCTAAGCAGTGCTGTAGATACTTTCCTGGAGCCTCACCTTGTTCTTCAGGGTCTTTGAGCTTCTGGCCATGAGATGTTAGGGACTTGAACTTATTTTGCTTGATTGTGTCCTGGATGACTTTCACCTTCAAATGACAGCATCTTTTGTTGCTACTGCTAATAGTGATTGCGTAAACATTAAGGACAAGTGTCCTCTATGTGTTTTGCTTAAGGAACATGCCAGCACTGGGTTTTCTTTGAATGTGTGCAGGGAGGTGACATGAGGTCAGATGAGGTGTGCCTTGCTTGGAGCCAGGGGCTAGATATTTGCTTGAGATTTTGTGCCCATAATATCTAATATTTATAAGTGCTTTGTAGGATTATCTCATTTTAGTCCTTACAAAAATGCTTTGGAATGGAAGTTGTTTATCCCCATTTTGTAGATGAGGAGATTGAAGCCTGGAGAGGTAAAGTGACTCAGCCAAGGTCTCACATTTGCTAAGTGCCAGTACTGGATGTAGATTCCAGGTTTGTGTGACAACAAGCCCACGCTCCTCAGCCACTAGTTTTGTGTAAAATTGTTGTTCTCTTTCCCCGTCTCCTGCTTAAGGAAAGATATATTGTTTCCTGGAAAAACAAAAATGTTAGCATATAGTTTGCAAACTACAACTTATTATTTGGTTATGCAGGTGTGTGTGTGTTGTATAAACATTATATATATTTCACTTGGATATATTCCACTTGATAGGAACTGCTTTGTTTTTGAATGAATATATGAGAAAGGAAAATGCCTGGGTTTTTGTTTGTTACCCCAATGTAGCAACATTATGAAAGGTAAAATGCTCTTTCTTTAACAGCAGCAGCAAAAAAGACAACATGCAAAGGTAATCTACAAAGTAAAAAGCCCCATTATATTCACCACCTGGAAGCAACATTATTATATTCATCAAAATTGTCTTGTAAAAGAAGTAATTGACCATACAGAGCTCGTATAATTGGTAATAAAGAGCACCCTGTATTTTAGTTGCAAATAGTGTGCAATAGGTTTCAGGGGTGTCATGATTGATGTTCATTGTCAGGTGTTGTAAATAAACTTTCCAATCCCAGATGGTGTTTTTGCCTAGTTAGGTTCTACACTGATCCCACCACATATTACACTAATGGGGAAACCTTGTGTACAGGCTCCTCATCTTCCAAGCTCTATTGTGGTGACCCTAGAAACTGCCTATGTGCTCACATCATGGCTCCTAACAGCATGAGGAGGAGTGTCACAGCCAAGGCTAGAGTGTTTTCCTGGCCTGGGAGAAGTCTTAGGATTGTACCGCCCCCGCCCCCTTTTTTTTTCATTCTGCTGCCTTCTCAGCAGTCAACTTCAGAATCACTCTTCTCCTGTCTTCTTTCCCCCTTCTTTGCTTGTTCCTTCCTATACCTTGCTTGTCTTTTTACAGAAGCATTTAAGGAGATGGAAAAGATTTGGCCCATTCTTCTCCTGTCATAACTCTGCCTGTGTATTTCTGAAGATGATGTTGACTGTTGGGGAATGGGATGTAGGAGAAAGAGGTCTACTGTGGCTCTTGCTTCGCACGGGGTAATCCGACCTGGCGTGGATTGTCTGGGCTCCTCCTTCATCCATCAAAGAGTAAGGCATGGTTCAATTACTTCTAGCAGCAAGTCCCACAGAACACCTGGGCTTTCTGAGCTACCTAGGGCAGGTGTGTTATTTGGTAGGAAGTTTGGGCAGCACTGGAGCTTTCAGTGAGAGCCCCTCCTTCTACCTTGGCATAATCATAAAATCTCACCAATACGTAGCCCTTTATGCTTTTTGAAGCACTTATACCCATTACAATTCTGTGGGGCATTTAGGACAAACATTGTTTTCCTACTTTATAGACAAGAAAGCTTAGACATAAAGGATGTAAAATGTGTCCAGTCAGAAAGATAGAGCCAGACTTAGATTTTCTTCCTCATTACCACCGTCTTGCCATTAGATCAGCATTTTCCAAAATGTGTGCTGCTGAACATCAGTTTCATGGTATAGTCTGTCAAGAAGCGCGGGCAAAGAAATGTGTATGTGTGTGGAGGGGTGTGCATGTGCATGCATGTGATCCCACCAACAAAACAAAACAAAGTCTAAGGGAACAGTTTTGCTCTTGTTTGTTTGTTTTGTGTACTCAAGGCTCTAAAAAACTGTGCAGTTAGGAATCCTGTTTAATTCTGTGTGGCCAGAGTGTCCCAAAGGTATTTTTTCAGTGAATTCAAATCACCCTAAAAGGAACCATTATTTTGTAGAGCACCTGCCGAAGAATGCTTTAGTAGGCCATAGTGTGCTGCTTTGTCCTGAAGCTACTTTGGAGGTGCTACAGGAGACCTCAATGGTTAGAGGAAAATCTGATCTTCAGGGAACTTGCAGGGAAGAGTCCAGAGGATGCTGATGCACAGTCAGTGGCTGGGGATGCTTTGGGAATAAAGACTGTCCCGAAGGTGGAGTGGGATGGGAGGCTGGCTGCAGGGAATCTTTGTCATAATGTCACTATAAGCACCATGCCTCGATTTCATACCGAGTAGGAATTTAACCAGAATGCACAAAAGTTCTCAATCTACAGGATCAGCATTCTAGGACCAGTTGTCAGCTTTGTTAGGTAAAGCTCCATGAACTGTAGCCTGAGTGACAGCTGCAGAGTTTATTGGCTTAGGGATGGTCTTAAGAAATTTGGACCCAGTACAGCCAGCATGCTGCTGCATCTTGGCCTGAAGTTTGACAAGGCACATTCCCTGAGTGAGGCCATCTGCATCAACCCCCGCTCCACTGCCCTTTCTTTAGTACTTAATGTTCAACTTTGCGTGCAGTTTTGCTTTTACTAGATGGCAGTTGAGGAAAGGGTGGAAGAGAAGTTGGTGGTAAAGGTGCCAGTCAGTGGGCACATTCTGCATCCATGTTCTTAATCAGCTCTTCTGTCTTTTAGCAGAAATAAAACTTGATAAAACTCTTTTATTTTGAAGTAAGTTTGTTCCAGCCAAGCAGAAAGGATAAATTATTTTGCATTGATACCTGAAACTAAGGAAGCAAGTCTAACCTCCTAAGAACTGGTCATGGATATCACCCTTGATCTATCTTTTCTCCTCTTCTGTTCATTCTGTTTCATTCTGTTATGTTCTGCTTGGCTCTGTTCTGTTCTAGGCATTGAGTATAGATCAAAAAGTTCATGTATAATATTTTTAAACCCCGACGACAAAAACTTTAGATTAATGGAGGTGATTAGTTTACTTAGTTTGGGCTGGTGAGGAGAATAAAATGATCCTAGTAGGAGGAGTGGCTGGAAGAAGTGCTATGAAATAGGAAAAGTTAATAACCTAAGGTGTGGTGTTCCTGTCTGCAGTATCTGTTAGCTATATCCTCCATAAAGTGGTTTTATGTTCTTCTAAAGTGGACAGAGTATTAGACTCTGTGACCCATTCTACAAAATATTTGAACTGTCTGCTAAGGTTTCTTTGTTTGCTAGTAACTGTGAGTTTTAGACCCTGTCTTAAGTTGCATGGCACACACTTGGTTTGTAACAGGAAGGAAAGGAAGCAGTTAGAGGTCAGGGCATCTGGCTGGTGGAAGAAGAAAGGAGGATGGGATCTGTTGAGGGTAAGGTTAACATCACATAAAATGTTTATAATCGAATTCTGTTGTGGGGAGTGCTCAACCTTTTAAAAGTTTTCAAGAATTGGACCACTTGTCTTCTAGTATGCGTGTGGGTGGGGGGTAATCATGCCTTTCACATTGAGGAGGAGGGGTGGGTGGGTGGGGGGAGTCTGATGCCACTGCAGCTTATCCTCATGCCCCTGCAGTACCCCACGGCCTTGGCCCTGAATCTCCTGTGCATCCACCAGGGTACTGACTAATGCATGAGTATTTTGTTGCAGCTTTATCCATGTTTGTGTGGAACAATCCATGGTTACATTGTAGGCCATTATTTCCTTTAATTTCCTTTTAGCTGTTCAAAACAACCTGAAAGATGTTATAGTTGAGCCTAGACAATGACATCAAGGAACAAAAATAAACCTTCAAAACGTAAGAACCAAATTTTTATGCCAAATCTTGTGAATGATGGATAAAATGTATGAAAGCAGTCAGCTTCATGGAGGGAGACTTTTAAAATCTGTTTTCAAAACAAATGGTCCTGGCCCCAGCATCCTGCCCTCCTTTGGCTATGAAAATATCAGATTATGCCGTAAGTTTGAAAACAATCAAGTATCCTTCAAGTCATGAGACAGAAGCCAAAGCTTGAATCGAAAACCCTGTCATTTTCAGCGAGGGAGACAGCGAGGGAGACTTGTTTCTAGAGGCCCTTCTCTCAGCACTAGCTGCAGCAGCTTCCTGTTAGGTGGGAGAAGTACCACAGCCAAGGACAGCAGCTCCTGGAGATGCTTTTACTTATCAAGAACAATGTAGATGTATGCAAAAATACAGACACCCACACACAGTTACATTTGTGGATAATCAGAAATATCTTTCTGCTTTCCCAGCAGAGCCCAAACTCTCCTCCTATCATCCAGGTGGGAAGACAGGTTTGGCGCTTTGCTCTAGGTTCTGCATTATAACTTTACTCTGTTGTCCTCTGATCTTCCACTGGCTGTCCTGTGAGTTGCATGTAGGGTAAAAAACATGCTGCTGTGTTAAGGCCCCACCCACCGTACCTCCTCTCTCTCTCTCCTCCCTTTCTGTGTCTAAACTCATACATGGCCATACTGACCTCTTCTCTTTTCTCCAGACATACCTTACTAGTGTTTTTAAAAAAGTTTCCTCACAAACACTAATAGCTCATATTTATCGGACATTCTGCACAGTGGTCAGTAAGTACTGTTAGTATTTCCTTCTTGCACACAAGGGAACCAAGCCCAAATATCGCAAGCCATTTATCCAAGAGCACTCAGGCCGTAACTGGGTTTGAACTGGGCCAGTCTGGTTCTAGCACACATGTTCTGCACCACCACATAGTTTGTCTGTCAACATTGGTTCATGCTCTGCCCTACCTCAAGAATTCCCATCCCGTTTTATCTAGCAATCCAAGTCGTCCTTTGCTTCACGTCCCAATTCCAGCGTAGGGCCTTTCCTTTCTTGTTTTGCGTGTGCTGCACCTTAACGTTTCTGTGTTGTCAGCCTTCCGTACATATGTGTAAGACCATGGGAGGCAGGGAGAGCCTTGAGCCTTAATGCCTACTTGTTATTTCCACAGTATACAGTAGGGGCTTAGTAAATAATTGTTCATTGAAAATTACATTGATCGGTATTGATTTGACCAAATCAAAAGATCCTAATTTATGTTATTGAAATGTGAATGGAAATAAATTAACTTCTGAAATTGTCAGTTGATTGAAATACTTTACATTAGGTAGGCCCACAGATTTTCCAGTGACAAAAATGAAGATAAAAATTGATCTTTGGTTTGTATTCCCAATAAAAATAACTGACACAAGGTCCTTTGAGACCCTTCCTCCTTGGTGCCCTTCACTCCACCTACCCCCACCCCTGGCAAGTGCTCTAACACTGACTTGGGCAGGATGAACTGGACATGTTCTGTTCCAGTCCTGATTCTCTGAATGGTCCCTTATTTATTTATTTTTGTCACCCAGGCTAGAGTGCATTGTTGTGAACTTGGCTCATTCCAGGCTCAACTTCCTGGGCTCAAGCTATCCTCCTGCCTCTGCCTTCTGTGTTGCTGGGACTACAAATGTGCATCACCACACCTAACTTTTTGATTTGTTTTTTTTTTAATGTAGAGACAGGATGGTCTCATTGTGTTGCCCAGGCTGGTCTTAAACTCCTGTGCTCAAGCAATCCTCCCTCCTTTGCCTCCGAAAGTGCTGGGATTACCGGTGTGAGCCAACATGCCTGGCCCAAATGGTCCTTTTAAAGTCTGTCATATATTTCTGTCAGAGACTTCATGAAGATAGACCTCAATATATTGGATAACCATTTTAGTCTTCAAAGTAGCTATAAATTAAGCTAGGAATAGCAAGCAATTTTCGAACAAAATATTTCTTTAAAAGAGTTTTCTAGGTTTGGCTATTTATTATGTGTGATAGATTTTTTAAATGATTAAAATGTGAAACTTTTCTTTTTGGGGGTGGTAGGGTACCACTGAAGAATGATTGTTTTACACTTTGTTCAGTCAACAGCAGTTCTAAGTCATCCATTGCAATCTTAACTAGGCTGTCAGAATTTAGCTAAATTAGTTTTCTCAGTAATCAAAATGAAAATAAATTGAAATACCAGAGACTACATGTTGGTTCAGAGAAAAGTGATCTTTGAGAGTTGAAATGCTGAAGTAATCTGTTAGACTGACCTTACTGCTCATCTCTTTGTTATATAAGTATCTGTGACAGTAGAGCCAATAATTTCTAATAAAAACCTTGCATTTTGTTCTAGAATATCATGAGTTTATAGAATAATTCTCGAATATGCTTGAAATTGGTAGCATTCTTCACATGTATAATCTGTTTTATGTTTTCCAAACATGTTCTCATTTAATCTTCACAATGCACCATTGAGTTATTTGGTACGGAGACACCAGGGCATCATACAGCTCAGATTCACACGCGCAGTAATGATCTAACTTGGACACAAACATACACGCCCTGACTTCTAGTACTCTTCCTACTGGACCATATTGGCAACTTCGTAGTTTTAAGAGAAGTAGAGAAAAGGCATCTCCAAATGTGCTAATACATACATTGTGGTGGAAAACTAGCAGCAGGTCAGAGTATCCTTTTTAAAAATTTTTTATTTTACTTTAAGTCCTGGGATACATGTGCAGAGTATCCTTGAATAGTAGCTTGGAAGAGATAAAAAACCATTTGTACTTGTGTGCAAGATTCTAGCCACAATAGTTGATATTCAGTTCCCTTTTGGAGGAAATTGAAAGTGAAAACGCTGGAACAATGAGGACTAAAATTCCAAAGAGGAGTTCAAGGTGTACCATCGCAAATTATTGGCTTGTGTGGGAGATTCTAATTTTCTGTTGGTTTGAATCATCCTAAAAAATGGTTCATTTAATCATTCATTCCTTCTGCCTTTGCTCGTTTGCCCGAAGTTATTAAGATAAACTGTATATAATTATCTTTGTGTTTTCATCCTCAAACACAAATGTGTATTGCGCATAGCCAGTGTGTTTTAAAAGATCAAGACTTTTCTTAAAATGATGTCGATAACTTCCAAAGGCAACTGTGAGGTTTTTTTGTTTTGTTTGTTTGTTTGTCGTTTTCTTTTGTTTTGGTCTTTGGAGGTTTATAGTCTTGTCTTAATGTATGACAACAATATTATCCATGTTTCCAAAAAAGACATGATTCGAACTGCAGCATTAGAATAAAACATTTAATATTTAATACAAGGAACACTGTCCATATGGTAAGGTTTGCTTAGTCATTCAAGTGGGGACCCTCAGGTGGTTCAGGGATCCCTTTTTTCCTACCTGACATTCTCCCTTCTCTCTGGAGCCCAAAGAATTCCTAGTGGGATGTCCTCAAGTCATCTAAATGTGGTTCCAGGGCAGACTCAACTTGGAGCCTTCCAGAATTCCTTTAGCCCAGGAGTAATCTTGGGGAAGCACATTCTTCCTGGGCTGGCTTGCTTTGACCTGAGACTGCATTTAAGCTGAAAGTCCTGGTGGGCACCTCTGACACAGATGTGCCCACATCTGGTGGAGTGCCAGTGACTGCGCAGTGGTGAAAGCTGCTCTGCAGGCTTCTTTTCTGCTCAGCGGGTGCTAAGTTTTCAAACAGACATGAACATGCCCACTGGGGTGGAAATTTGGCCTTACAAATAAGCAAAATATAGGCTTCATTCATGTTAGGTGTGTGCTGATGGGGATGTGTGGCTTTAGTGTGGGCACATTGAGGAGGGCCAGGAGGAGTCGTGGAGGCTTTTTAGGTATGTTAATGAAAGCAGCATTACTGAAACATATATGTGAGCTGCTTTTGGAGTCCCCAAACACGCCTGGGCTTCTGGTGATGCTGAGGGAGCAGCAGTTTGTGAGGGGGACCATGTCTTTTGTATTATTTAGAAGGAAGGTGTGGACAGCAGGGCTGTTGCGCAGCAGACCTACTGTGTCTTAGAGTGTAATTGTGCTCTGCCTCCTCAGGTGGATCCCTGATGTCTGTGGGAAGCTGGGCCACAGCCCTGACTTGGGCTCAATCTCTGTGGTGGTGGGAGTTTCTCTTTAGCATAAACCTGGGCCCAAATAGTTTTGCTATTATTGGGTCAACCCATTTGGGAAGCTATTTGATTTGAGACAACCTTTGAATAATATTTGGGTGGTATATAAACAAACATATATATTCGGCAGTCTCGAGTCGTTGTTGCATTAGGCTTCCTAGAAAGAGTAATGGGCAAGCTGGTGTCAAGATTCTACGTAAACCCTACAGGAAAACCCAACATTGCAGGTAGTATAATTCAGAGTGTTACACTTTATTGCAGTTTGCTGTTGTTTTTGTAATCTGGATTATCATATCTAGGTCCCAAAATAGGAGAAAAAACACATAAATCTAGACTTGGTACTCTGTTTACTAAGGATTCTTAGTAAACAGACTATGCGAAAAAACACATAAATCTAGACTTTGTACTCTGTTTACTAAGAATTCTTAGTAAACAGACTATGTATCCAATAGATAAATTCTTCCCTAGATTTTCCAGATAGCAAACATATTTAGGATAAAAACAGTTCTACATAGTACATGCTATGGGTGGGATATTGTCCTAGGGATTTTAATCTGTCAAAGTTTCAGTGTTCTTGCTTCTGAATTTATATCCATAAAGTTTTTCACCGGCTTCTGTAAACAATTCGGGAACATACCTTGAATATACATTTACCTAGCATGAACAGGATTAACAGGCTCATCAATGTAACGCTGACAAAATACTTTAAAATTCACTTTAGTCCTTTAAAATTTTAGAAAGCTTTAAAATGGATCAAAGTATTGGTATGGCTATGCTTTATTTTATGCCTAATTTAAATTCTTCATCAGAAGAGAGTAGATCCTAATGCGTTCTCTGTTTTTGGTTTTAACTTTGTTGTGCCTTAGTCTTCTGGTAGCCAAATAGATAAGGTAGTTAATTGCGTTATAATGCTGTGCGTTTATAGGACCACTGCAGATTAGAAAAATTGTATGGCCTATAAAACAGACAAAGATTTTCATTAGGAACAGCAGAATTACTTCAGCGTCAAATGAGTTTCCTCTTAATATTCTCCTATGGTGGGGCCTTTTGCATCTGAGACAGCCATTAGGCGGAAGCAGCAAAAAGCATGGGTATTCCAGTAGTTAATTCAGTCGAAGTTTCAGGAAGGCCCCTTTAGGTCACTGATGGGCAAGATGGGGGAGTTGTGGCTGTCTGCTGTGGATTTGGCGGTACCTGGCCTCTGTGCCTCCCTGGGGAGGAGCTGGTGAGTGGGTTAAAGGGTCCCCAGGGGTAACTGCAGGCTGCATCAAAACTAAATCAATCCTAGGGGAAACAAGCTCCACTTTGAAATCCTTGGTAGCCTACAGATCTCTTTTTTTATTTATTTTTTTATTGTACTTCAAGTTCTAGGGTACATGTGCACAATGTGCAGGTTTGTTACATAGGTATACATGTGCCATGTTAGTGTGCTGCACCCATTTACTCGTCATTTACATTAGGTATATCTCCTAATGCTATCCCTCCCCCTTCCCCCCACCCCATGACAGGCCCCGGTGTGTGATGTTCCCCATCCGCCTACAGATCTCTTCAAACAAGGCATTTAGAAGAATTTTAGCTAGATGAAATTTAGTCTCTGGATATCCACCACAGGGACCTTATTAGCTAGGGTGATGACATTCATTTGAGAGCTGGCCTTGTTTGGGTTGTGTGGTATCATTAAACCCAAGCGTATGACAGTATGAGATAGTTTCTGTTTTCCAGGCTTTGCTTAAACAGGGGTCCACATTAGCACCTGATACAGAGGGGTTATAGAAGGAAAGTGATTAAGATGAATGCCTTGTGATCTGGAGCTGGTGTCTAAGGGGATTGCTCGTTTCTGCCTCACCTGGATTGTTTTGGGATTTGTCTTTCTGGGGTAGTTTGTTTCTGATAGTGCATAGAGCCCATAGTATTGAATGGTACAGGAGACTTCCATTTCACTTCCTGAAAATTAAAGGGCTTTGCCCTTCCTTTCACAAAACTGTAGATTCCTTTAATACAGGGTTCTCATGTGGGACACAGTGAAATTTTGTAGTGCTGCTTTTTAATTACTACCTTCTGAAATGCAAAAGCTTTGGTATGGTGTAATATCATTAAGTACATTTTCTGTTCTGTCCCTGAAGGGGTTTTCTTCAATCCTAAATGTATGAGGTTATTGGCTGAAATGTTACTCTGAAATATTTAGACCTTTGGCTAATAAAGATCAGACAAACCAGAGAACATCCTCCGTTGTAAAGCTTTCTGCCCCCGGTCTTGTGGGCTAGTGGCGGCCCCCTTCTTCCTTCTTTGTTCCTCAATACCATAGTCCCATTTACTTGTAACGCACCTCTTTTGTCCTGTAGTACGTTCTTATACTCCTTGACCTCCTCACCTCTTAGGGGTCTTTTTTAAATTTAATTTAATTTTTTTTTTGGAGACAGAGTCTTGCTCTGTTGCCGGGCTGGAGTGCAGTGGCGCGATCTTGGCTTACTGCAACCTCCGCCTCCCGAGTTCAAGCAATTTTCTTGCCTCAGCCTCCCAAGTACCTGGGATTACAGGCACGTGCCACCACACCCGGCCAATTTTTGTATTTTTAGTAGAGGCGGGGTTTCACCATGTTGGCCAGGATGGTCTCCATCTCTTCACCCTCGTGATCTGCCTGCCTCGGCCTCCCAAAGTGCTGTGATTACAGGCATGAGCCACTGCGCCTGGCCTAGGGGCTCTTTTAGAGTTTGTTTTCCATAAAGTAAATAGTCATGGGTGACTAGTGTTTGTGAAGAGATGAGAAAGAACATCATTCTAATAATCACCATCCTGGATATAATTTGTCATCAGTCCAGGTGCAGTGGTGCAGGCCTGTAATCCCAGCACTTTGGGAGGCTGAGGTGGGAGGATCAGTTGAGGCCAGGAGTTGGAGACCAGCATGGGCAGCATAGCAAAACCCAATCTATTTAAAAAATTGTTTAAAATTAAAAATTAATCTATTATCAGACAACTGCTGTATCTCCCTTAACTTGAACAACATCCTGGACACACGTGTTCTGACATAGGTCACCTCAAAAACCGACAGAATATGCTAGTTAAATGCTCAAATTCTTTCATTTAAAATTTTCTTAACAGGGAGAAAACACAATTTTTCTGTAAATGAAGGATTGCAGCTCAGTTGTGAGGACATTGGAAATAAGCCTGAGGAAGGCTGGCTGCCTTTAAACAGGAAGTTTGTGATGAGTGACTTTTAATCAAGTTACAACCATTCATAATGGCTTAAAAAATTGTTGTTTATGTATTCTTTCACTTCCTAAAACAAAATAGCCAGTGTTTATTGTCATTGTGTCAGGTGATGCACCAGGCAACTTCATGTATATCATGTATATCATGCCATCCGTACATGTAACTGTTTTACAGATGTGAAAACAGGCTTAGTGATGAGATCCAGGACCTACTCAGAAGGGCCCAGCAGTAACTCTGCCTCCAGAGCCGGCACCTCTGGTTCTGCCTCACAGTGTACTTCGCAAGTCCATGAAGCTTCTCCTGACACCTATGAGTTCTTCCATTTGTCTTTTTAGTACTATTTGACATGCAAGCATAATCTCCTACATTCCTTTTGCAGTGGATAGTCATATTTTTCCTTCCTTTGGAATGACTGACTAGCTAGTTAGAGATAAAGCTGTGTAACTAAATTTGTGTCTATAGCGGTTTGAGACCATAGGTAAGGATTGGCTTGGCTAGGGGAGGAATATTGCATGTTCTTGGTACTTGTTTTACATTTCTTCCAGTACTAAAGCTCCATGTGGTTCAATTTTTTGTAAATGAACACCCATAAGTTTCCCATCTGCGTTGTAATCTCTCTGAACTTTGTTTCCCTAACATAAAACAAGAGTGTTAGACCAGATGACCTTCGAAGTACCTTCCGGTTTTACCAGGCCACCAGTCTCTGTCCACAGCCCTGGGATCAGTGGAGATGCTTTAAGACCTCTGCACAGTGGAGGTAGCAGTGGGGGGTATAGTGGTCTTTGAGGATATTCAGGCAAGAAGGAAACGATTCTGGGAAATGAACCAGCCTTATGGAAGGATCTAGGGTGTAAGCGTGTAGATTAGCTATTCTCAGCAGATCTTGTGTTAAACACTTTCTAACATTGATCTACATACTGTCTATTGCTAACGTGTGTCTACTGACAACTCTTGAAAAAAAAAAGGGTTGGCAAAAAGTCATGTTTTCCTTCTGTTTGCAAACAAAATGGATTATTTTTAAAAGTTGTTGTTTTATTAGTAACTCTTAATGGGAACTCTGTTGAATAGATTTTCCTACTTCAGTTTGTTTTCACTTGTGGAAGTGCAGGAAGAGCTGGTGTAAAAGAGAGGAAGGAGGAGGAGGGAATAAAGGCCATGCCGGGAGCCTGCATAACAATCGCACACATTGAGAAAGTTCACAGAAATTAGATTAAATGCTTTGGAAAAATCTAGTTTGCCTAGCATTTTGAAAGAATTTCTAGAATTTCTGGGACAATGAGTTCATTTAATCATATGTTCCAGTTTCTGAGCGTGAAGTTCTTTTTGTTGGATTTGGTGGCTGTTGCTCACACCTTCACGCAGGGTGGTGGGCAGTTCCAGGTAGCTGGGGGTCTCTGGGGACCTTTCCGCTTTCCCTGTGAGTCCCCACAGGTTTTCCCTAGGATGATGCTCACATCTGAAATGCACGCTTCAGCTGCTATGGATTCCTGCCATAAAGAAGAACCCACTAGAATAAGAGCAAATCACATTGTGTAAATTTTTTTTTTTTTTTAAGACGGAGTCTCGCTCTGTTGCCCAGGCTAGAGTGCAGTGGCGCGATCTCGGCTCACTGCAACCTCTGCCTCCCAGGTTCAAGTGATTCTCCTGCCTCAGTCTCCCGAGTACCTGGGACTACAGGTGCCCACCACCATGCCCAGCTAATTTTTGTATCTTTAGTAGAGATGGGGTTTCACCATATTGCCCAGGCTGGTCTCGAACTGCTGATCTTGTGATCTGCCCTCCTCAGCCTCCCAAAGTGCCAGGATTACAGGTGTGAGCCACCACGCCCGCCCACATTGTGTAAATTTATCACCTGTTAAGGCAGAAAATGAGCTTTGTAAACTAGTAAGCAGAATTATTTCTGCTCCCTCAAGGTGCACACAAGTAACCTCAGCCTTAAGTATGTTCCTTTGATTCTTCTTAACAGTGGTGAAGGCAAGGGGATAGTTTTTTCAGCCAGCAGTGGGGTTGCAGGTAGAATCACAGAGCTTTGCTTTGAACCCTAACTGGACAGATCATTTCCTGAGTCTTAATTTTTCCTTTTCCATTTCTAAAGTGAAGCCAGTAATACCTGCCTTATAGGGCTGTTGCAAGGATGGAATGAGATGTATTGACAGCAGTAAACTATAAAATACATAGTTTATATAATAAACTATGAAATAAATATAAAAATATAAAACACGGGGTATGAAGGCCATCTAAGGGTTTCATGAGCAAGGTGTATTCAGCCTTAAGTTGAGGTTTTGCATTATTTTTGGTTAAATATAAAGACCAGGGTAATCATAGAACTGCCAAGCAGAAAGAAATGTAGAATGTAGCAGTGGTGTGGAGACCCCTGGCTGACAGGTGGTGGTCTTCATATAGGCTGAGGGACAGGCTAGATGCATGTCAAGTGGCAGCTCAGGTTGGAAGATAGGAGTTGGGGATGTGAGAGTCCAGGCCAGGGTGAAGAGAAGTGGCTGGGAAGGCAGCCAGGCTCAGCTCTTAGGAGGCAGAGAGCTGCAAGCAGAGGGTGGGACCAGGTCTCTTTTTTCAACCCAGTCTTGAGGGATGGGGGCAAAGTCAACCTAGACTTGATTTAGAGCTAGTTCTGTTCACTTGATCATCTTTATTGGGCCTTCAGGCTCCTAGAAGGCTACCGTGATAGACTGACTAGTGGTCTGTAAATGGTTTTTATTAAAAAAATCACATACCCTTTTTGATAAAACATGTATTTGTTTATACACTTTAAATATATTGTGTAATTATATAATACATTCACAAATAAGAATTTTAAAAGAATGAGATAAAAAATTTAAAGTAGGCCAGGCGCGGTGGCTCACGCCTGTAATCCCAGTGCTTTGTGGAGACTGAGGCAGGCAGATCACAAGGTCAGGAGTTCGAGACCAGCCTGGCCAACATGGTGAAACCCCGCCTGTACTAAAAATACAAATAATTAGCCAGGCGTGGTGACAGGTGCCTGTAATCCCAGCTACTCAGGAGGCTGAGGCAGGAGAATCACTTGAACCTGGGAGGCAGAGGTTGCAGTGAGCCAAGATCAAGCCACTGCACTCCAGCCTGGGCAACAGAGTGAGACTCTGTCTTTAAAAAAAAAAAAAAAATTAAAGTCAATGAAAGTTGTAAAGATTTCATCCTGCATTTCAGTGGCTGATGATTGCCTTAGACAGTGGGTCTGGGAGCATCCTGGGGAGGGCATGTGTCCTCAGGGGTCTCTGTTTATGTATGTCATAAACATTAGTCTTATTTCTTTATAACCACATGCTGCACTGCTCTCACTTAACATGAGGCTTTTTTATATGTTAATTACTGGAAAGATTGACTGGTTTGGGAAAAACAGTTCATTTTTCTCTTGACACTAGATATTGCCTCAGAACTGATTCAGATACTAAGGTGAGGCTGTCATACATAGGTCTGTAAAACACAGACATATGTTATTTTATGGATGCTATTATGCCAGTAGTGATAACAGTAACATTAGCTAATAGAGATTAAGGTAAGCCTTTCCACGCATACTATCTCATTTAATCTTTGCACCAACTTTGTAAATGTAGGAAATACTAATCTGTTCAACAGATACTTGAGTGCCCATATGGTGTTGGTGCTGTGAGGATACAGTGTACAAGAAGACAGACAAAGGTCCCTGTGCTCACTTGAGCAGCTCACAGTGTAGTGGGAAGTCAGGCATGCCCCCCCACCGCCCCAGGGATCAGACATAGTGGAATCATAAAGAGGGGTGAGTAAGTAAGGTCCCATGTTAGAGCTGCAGGATGGGATGAGGTCATCAAGAAATGCTTCTGGAGGGGACAGTTGGGCTGAGACAGAAGCTGGGGGCATGGAGGGCAGGGTGGCAGCCTTTGGAGAGAAAAGGTCCGTGTTCCTGGACAGTCTGTGGGTTGTGTCGTCCTATTAAGTGGCTCTTTACGTGTACTTATTTTCTCCCCAGGTAGATCAAAAGCTTCTGGAGGGCATGTTCTGTGTCTCATTCCTTCATGTCTTTCACTACTCCTTCCACAAAATAGTTTCCAGTAAATGTTAGTTGACATGAATTGGTACTCAAATGGATGGTTAAAAGATGTGTAGTGTGTAAGACACCATATCTTCCTTGTAATTTTTTTGGGGGTCAAGCAACAAACAGTTATTGAGGCTATGATATTAGAAATTAAAGACAAGCTTTAGCCCATTTGCTCTTTAAGGAACTCAGAATCTGAACATAGAACAGCCAGCAGAGCAGGTTGAACAAGCAAGTATACCATGTCGGGGTTCCCCGACTCCCCCATCTGTGGAGCTCATTGGGTCAGGCTTCCCAGGAAGCACATGCTGCACTGCTTGGGGTGGCCAGGCATGCAGATGGCAGATGGGGTGTGTGCAGAGGCTTGTGAGTGGGGCTGCAGAGAAACAAGCTAGTGGAGAGGAGATTGGCTGGCTTGTGTTTCTCTAGTGCCGTCATGTAGAAACGCTGGATTTGGGCAAGTGATTGACAGGGCATGAACCTCTGTCCTGACATCCTGCCTCTGTCCTCAGGTAATATTTGTTGAGAGTTCAAGGGCATAATATTTCAGAGCCCAGCAGTCCCACGCGGCTCTGCTGCGAAGTCCTTCTGGTGAACTGCTCTTCCATCCAGCCTCTCCTGTGGCCAGTAGGGGAGTGCAGACACAACGTCGTTAATAGCAACACATTTTTACAAAATTTACCTTTTCAAACCCCACCCCCTAGAAACCGTAGCTTCTTTAATGTCCCGCTGGCTGTGTGAAAAACAGGAATTTATGTAACAAGTCCTGCACAGCAAACCTTTTCCTGTTCGGAAAAAATTTTAATTGTTGGCAAAGTTAGGAGACAGCTCTGTTACTCAAAGAGCGACCTGAAATGTCCTCTTAGAAAAATATGTAATATGATGTTTTGATAAGTAGGAGACTGCTGTGGCTTTTTTTTTTTTAAAGTCTAAATTAGTATATGTCCCACCTGAGTTAGTGAACGCTTCTTGAATGTTTTAAAGATTTCCTTATTATGTCTCCTGCAGTCTTTTTAAAAATGACCCCCAGCTGGGCTTGCCAGTGATCTGACAGGCTTATCATGAATGTTAGAGAGCTTCACCCCCTCTCCCCAAGTCAATGCAACAACCAGGAAGCTTCTATCTGGGAAGATCTTTCTTCCCCCTTTATCATTAACTAAATGTGACAGGGACAGGAGTCAAGCTTCCTCTCCTCCAGAGATTTCATCGGAGCTTATCTGTGTGTCTATTGTGTTCAAAGAACAAAACTGTCATGATGGAATATTGTGCAAATGCCTGGACTTCCAGTGTATAGAAAATGTCAGGGTCAGACTGCAGGGCTGCATTCCAGTGCTACCCCAAGTGCGGGCCTGCTGATCTTAAGGAGGAATTAAGAACTCGGTTCGGCTGGGGTTGGTGGGTACAGCAGACAAGGCTGTGGCTCTGTGAGCATACATGTGTGTGTGTGGCGCCTTCCCATAGGAATTTGGGGATCTTAGGGGAATGCAATAGGATGGGAGGGAAATGTACTCCCTGGCCTCTTTTAGGGATTCTTGTACCGACTCTAAGCCCCTGGCCCTCCTCACAGCATGTCTCGAGGTGAGGGTAGATCTTGGGTGTGGAGGAAGGTGGGGATTCTTGGAAACAGGAGACAGTCACTGCCATCACCACACACCTGCTCCGCTGCAGCCGGGAATCTGGGACTCCGGTGGTGTCTTCCCCGCTCTCACACTTCACTGTATACTCTGGCAGGAGGGCTTGTCACGTAGCTGCTGTGTTGAAATCTTTAGGCGGAATGCAGTACAGAGAGTCAGAGGGCGTTTTGAAATGTGGATTTCTCAGCCCTGACTGCTGGGCCTTACCCTGACTTTTGCATCTCCCTTTAGAAAGTGAGACCCCTCCATTTTCTCTCTTCTACCACCTTTTAATGAGAGAAGACTTCTCTCCCAGTTTGTGTTGGAGCCAGGCCTCATCCTGCTGTGCAGAGGCTCTGCTCAGGCGCAGTGGTTGGCACTCGGGCCCGGGCGTCCCATGTCAATGGCATGAGGATGTGGGCGCTGTGGCTGCACCCCTGGGTGACCACAAATCCAGCCAGAGCCTTTTTGTGGTTGAGAAGAGGGGCCGCAGAGATGCAGGGGGCATGGTCAGCTGAGCCTTGCATCCAGTTGGCAGAGGAGGCCAAGAAAGCTGGGAGACTGTGCACATTCCAGGGTCTTAGGGCACCCAGAATCCCACTCCTTGGGAGCAGACCTCTGAGGAAAGAGGCTGCTGAATGAACAAGGTGTAGTGGCTGTGTGCCCTGTACTGTGCTGGGGGCCAGAAGCTATAAGACAAGGCCCTTCCTCCTGGGGAGCTCACAGCATTTCCCTCGTCTCCTTTTCCACGTGTCCCACGGACTCCCCTGAACGCCATCTTACCATGTGTTGTAGAGGAGGTGAATCAAACCATGGCTTTCTCATCTGCAGCCTGGCTCTGGTGTTTCTGCTGAAACTTGGAGAGACCACCTCTGGCCCCTTTCACCATATATTTGCAGTTGTGGGTTTGTATCTGTACTACTTCTAAGCTCCTATACATACCACACTGAATAGGAATAGAGAAGCAGGACTTTGGGGCGCAGGATACCACTATTCTAAGTTGGGGTCTAATATTCCCTTCATGGTGACTGCTTACATGCCAGGCACCGCTGAGCATTTTTATGTATCTCATTTAGTACATGTAACAACCCTGATAAGGCTCTGTAATTTATCCCTGCTTTACAGGTGAGGAAACTTAAGACACATTAGGGGCTAGGCAGCTTCCCAAGGTCACCTAGGTAAGTAAGTAGCAGAGCCACCCAGGAAGTACTCAAAAGAAAAATTGTTGGTTTTTCTTCCCTAGTTGGCTTAGGGATGATAAACATGGCATGATTAGTTATGAAGCTGCGGTAGCTTGAGTGTTAGAGCTCTTTGCGTCCTCTGTCATTTCTTCCCATCCCAGGTTGTCTGTTGGGACAGTGTAGCCCCTGGCTACCTGGAGGTGTGTCATGGAGTTAGTTGGTGCATCCTGCTCATACTACTGGTCATTGGTAGAACTGGAGGGTAGGGGCACTACTTGAATTAAAAAAAAATTTCTTTTGGCAGGTCAGCTTTCTCAAATACAAAAGCAATGACTCTGTTTTCCTTACATTCACTTGTATTTGCTTAATGGGCTTTAAAGGTGTGAATGAATCCAAGTCTTATTAATTTGGGGGCCTTTAATTCTTGATCAGCTCTATATTTCTATATTCTTTTTTTTTTTTTTTTGGCGACAGAGTGTTTAACTCTTGTCGCCCAGGCTGGAGTGATCTCAGCTCACCGCAGTCTCCTTCTCCTGCCTCAGCCTGCCAAGTAGCTGGGATTACTGGCGCCTGCCACCACACCCGACTAATTTTTGTATTTTTAGTAGAGATGGGGTTTCACCATGTTGGCTAGGCTGGTCTTGAACTCCTGACCTCAGGTGATCTGCCTGCCTTGGCCTCCTACAGTGCTGGGATTATAGGTGTGAACCACCATGCCTGGCCTATATTCTTTATTCTATATATTCTATATTCTTTTGTCTTTTTTGTTTCTGTAAGTATGTGGGCCCAGTAATATAAAACTTCTTTATGTAAATGGCACAGGTTCAAACTGAAGAGAATTGGCAGTAGTTTTAAGGATAGTAGAATGGAAGGGGTTTTTGATAGCACTTTGATACAGAGTACTATTGTAGCTAAGCAAAATTTAAGCGGTTATTAAAACCAATTCCTTTGATTTTTCCATAAAATGTAGCTGTATAAAAGAAGGTATTTACAATACTTTTTATTAAATTTTGTCCCTTCATTAAATTAAGATATAGAAATTTTTTTTTTTTTTTTTTTGAGATCGAGTCTCACTCTGTCTCCCAGGCTGGAGTGCAGTGGCACGATCTCGCCTCACTGCAAGCTCCGCCTCCCAGGTTCACGCCATTCTCCTGCCCCAGCCTCCTGAGTAGCTGGGACTACAGGTTTGCACCACCACGCCTGGCTAATTTTTTGTATTTTTAGTAGAGATGGGGTTTCACTGTGTTAGCCAGGATGCTCTTGATCTCCTGATCTCATGATCCGCTTGCCTGGGCCTCGCAAAGTGCTAGGATTACAGGCGTGAGCCACCGCACCCAGCCACAGATACTGTTTTTAAGATAAGATACTATTTATTCCTGTGCTATTTGAGATCTTTTGTAGTGGCTTCAGAGCCATTAGGACTGTTCAGATGGAAATCTGTAGCACACACTCTTAAGATTTTTTACTTGTTTTCCATGTAATACATGTAGAATAGGAAGTTTTGCAAGCAGAGAAGTATTGTACTTCTAATAAGATGTTTTGCCTTACAGAATTCAATTCGTCATAATCTGTCCCTACACAGCAAGTTCATTCGTGTGCAGAATGAAGGAACTGGAAAAAGTTCTTGGTGGATGCTCAATCCAGAGGGTGGCAAGAGCGGGAAATCTCCTAGGAGAAGAGCTGCATCCATGGACAACAACAGTAAATTTGCTAAGAGCCGAAGCCGAGCTGCCAAGAAGAAAGCATCTCTCCAGTCTGGCCAGGAGGGTGCTGGGGACAGCCCTGGATCGCAGTTTTCCAAATGGCCTGCAAGCCCTGGCTCTCACAGCAATGATGACTTTGATAACTGGAGTACATTTCGCCCTCGAACTAGCTCAAATGCTAGTACTATTAGTGGGAGACTCTCACCCATTATGACCGAACAGGATGATCTTGGAGAAGGGGATGTGCATTCTATGGTGTACCCGCCATCTGCCGCAAAGATGGCCTCTACTTTACCCAGTCTGTCTGAGATAAGCAATCCCGAAAACATGGAAAATCTTTTGGATAATCTCAACCTTCTCTCATCACCAACATCATTAACTGTTTCGACCCAGTCCTCACCTGGCACCATGATGCAGCAGACGCCGTGCTACTCGTTTGCGCCACCAAACACCAGTTTGAATTCACCCAGCCCAAACTACCAAAAATATACATATGGCCAATCCAGCATGAGCCCTTTGCCCCAGATGCCTATACAAACACTTCAGGACAATAAGTCGAGTTATGGAGGTATGAGTCAGTATAACTGTGCGCCTGGACTCTTGAAGGAGTTGCTGACTTCTGACTCTCCTCCCCATAATGACATTATGACACCAGTTGATCCTGGGGTAGCCCAGCCCAACAGCCGGGTTCTGGGCCAGAACGTCATGATGGGCCCTAATTCGGTCATGTCAACCTATGGCAGCCAGGCATCTCATAACAAAATGATGAATCCCAGCTCCCATACCCACCCTGGACATGCTCAGCAGACATCTGCAGTTAACGGGCGTCCCCTGCCCCACACGGTAAGCACCATGCCCCACACCTCGGGTATGAACCGCCTGACCCAAGTGAAGACACCTGTACAAGTGCCTCTGCCCCACCCCATGCAGATGAGTGCCCTGGGGGGCTACTCCTCCGTGAGCAGCTGCAATGGCTATGGCAGAATGGGCCTTCTCCACCAGGAGAAGCTCCCAAGTGACTTGGATGGCATGTTCATTGAGCGCTTAGACTGTGACATGGAATCCATCATTCGGAATGACCTCATGGATGGAGATACATTGGATTTTAACTTTGACAATGTGTTGCCCAACCAAAGCTTCCCGCACAGTGTCAAGACAACGACACATAGCTGGGTGTCAGGCTGAGGGTTAGTGAGCAGGTAAGTTCACCCCAATATCAAAAGACCTTTTGAAAAATAGAACTTAAAAGCGAGGAACACAGTAACTTGCCATGGTTAGCACATCTTTGATGTCAACTGACTGCCCCTTGCAGAGAGGGATCTTTTATCATTCATTCTCTGTCCTTTTTGCAGCTTACAGTTTTCCTTCTGAGCTTACACAGAAGGAGGCTTCCTTTAACTGCTTTAAAGATTTCTTTTTGACAGTTCGATGGCTGCATCTTTTTAGTAGCTCTTCAATAAATGAATACATTTGATATAAATCAAATGCTGAAGGGTTTTTTGTAAAGTAGAATTTTCCCCATTGAATGATTTTAGAGCTGTTTGAGAAAGCTCTAGCTTTTTGCCCCTAAGTATGTCTGTCACTCTTAACATGTTAAGTTGAATTGATTTTAATTTGGCTATATTTTCATTGTGTGTGTATGTGTGTGTGCGTATGTATGTGTTTTTTCCTAGGTTACACTTAAAAGTACTTCAGATTGTCTGACAGCAGGAACTGAGAGAAGCAGTCCAAAGATGTCTTTCACCAACTCCCTTTTAGTTTTCTTGGTTAAAAAAAAAAACAAAAAAAAAAACCCTCCTTTTTTCCTTTCGTCAGACTTGGCAGCAAAGACATTTTTCCTGTACAGGATGTTTGCCCAATGTGTGCAGGTTATGTGCTGCTGTAGATAAGGACTGTGCCATTGGAAATTTCATTACAATGAAGTGCCAAACTCACTACACCATATAATTGCAGAAAAGATTTTCAGATCCTGGTGTGCTTTCAAGTTTTGTATATAAGCAGTAGATACAGATTGTATTTGTGTGTGTTTTTGGTTTTTCTAAATATCCAATTGGTCCAAGGAACGTTTATACTCTTTTTGTAATACTGTGATGGGTCTCATGTCTTGATAAGTTAAACTTTTGTTTGTACTACCTGTTTTCTGCGGAACTGACAGATCACAAAGAACCGAATCTCCATTCTGCATCTCCATTGAACAGCCTTGGACCTGTTCACGTTGCCACAGAATTCACATGAGAACCAAGTAGCCTGTTATCAATCTGCTAAATTAATGGACTTGTTAAACTTTTGGAAAAAAAAGATTAAATGCCAGCTTTGTACAGGTCTTTTCTATTTTTTTTTTGTTTATTTTGTTATTTGCAAATTTGTACAAACATTTAAATGGTTCTAATTTCCAGATAAATGATTTTTGATGTTATTGTTGGGACTTAACATTTTTGGAATAGATATTGAACTGTAATAATGTTTTCTTAAAACTAGAGTCTACTTTGTTACATAGTCGGCTTGTAAATTTTGTGGAACCACAGGTATTTGGGGCAGCATTCATAATTTTCATTTTGTATTCTAACTGGATTAGTACTAATTTTATACATGCTTAACTGGTTTGTACACTTTGGGATGCTACTTAGTGATGTTTCTGACTAATCTTAAATCATTGTAATTAGTACTTGCATATTCAACGTTTCAGGCCCTGTTTGGGCAGGAAAGTGATGTATAGTTATGGACACTTTGCGTTTCTTATTTAGGATAACTTAATATGTTTTTATGTATGTATTTTAAAGAAATTTCATCTGCTTCTACTGAACTATGCGTACTGCATAGCATCAAGTCTTCTCTAGAGACCTCTGTAGTCCTGGGAGGCCTCATAATGTTTGTAGATCAGAAAAGGGAGATCTGCATCTAAAGCAATGGTCCTTTGTCAAACGAGGGATTTTGATCCACTTCACCATTTTGAGTTGAGCTTTAGCAAAAGTTTCCCCTCATAATTCTTTGCTCTTGTTTCAGTCCAGGTAGAGGTTGGTTTTGTAGTTCTGCCTTGAGGAATTATGTCAACACTCATACTTCATCCCATTCTCCCTTCTGCCCTGCAGATTAGATTACTTAGCACACTGTGGAAGTTTAAGTGGAAGGAGGGAATTTAAAAATGGGACTTGAGTGGTTTGTAGAATTTGTGTTCATAAGTTCAGATGGGTAGCAAATGGAATAGAACTTACTTAAAAATTGGGGAGATTTATTTGAAAACCAGCTGTAAGTTGTGCATTGAGATTATGTTAAAAGCCTTGGCTTAAGAATTTGAAAATTTCTTTAGCCTGTAGCAACCTAAACTGTAATTCCTATCATTATGTTTTATTACTTTCCAATTACCTGTAACTGACAGACCAAATTAATTGGCTTTGTGTCCTATTTAGTCCATCAGTATTTTTAAGTCATGTGGAAAGCCCAAAGTCATCACAATGAAGAGAACAGGTGCACAGCACTGTTCCTCTTGTGTTCTTGAGAAGGATCTAATTTTTCTGTATATAGCCCACATCACACTTGCTTTGTCTTGTATGTTAATTGCATCTTCATTGGCTTGGTATTTCCTAAATGTTTAACAAGAACACAAGTGTTCCTGATAAGATTTCCTACAGTAAGCCAGCTCTATTGTAAGCTTCCCACTGTGATGATCATTTTTTTGAAGATTCATTGAACAGCCACCACTCTATCATCCTCATTTTGGGGCAGTCCAAGACATAGCTGGTTTTAGAAACCCAAGTTCCTCTAAGCACAGCCTCCCGGGTATGTAACTGAACTTGGTGCCAAAGTACTTGTGTACTCATTTCTATTACTACGTACTGTCACTTTCCTCCCATGCCATTACTGCATCATAATACAAGGAACCTCAGAGCCCCCATTTGTTCATTAAAGAGGCAGCTACAGCCAAAATCACTGTTAAAATCTGACTACTTCATAGAGTAGCTCTTAGGAAAATGTATCTTCCTCCTGAGTCTGGGTAATTATACCTCCCCCAAGCCCCCATTGTGTGTTGAAATCCTGTCATGAATCCTTGGTAGCTCTCTGAGAACAGTGAAGTCCAGGGAAAGGCATCTGGTCTGTCTGGAAAGCAAACATTATGTGGCCTCTGGTAGTTTTTTTCCTGTAAGAATACTGACTTTCTGGAGTAATGAGTATATATCAGTTATTGTACATGATTGCTTTGTGAAATGTGCAAATGATATCACCTATGCAGCCTTGTTTGATTTATTTTCTCTGGTTTGTACTGTTATTAAAAGCATATTGTATTATAGAGCTATTCAGATATTTTAAATATAAAGATGTATTGTTTCCGTAATATAGACGTATGGAATATATTTAGGTAATAGATGTATTACTTGGAAAGTTCTGCTTTGACAAACTGACAAAGTCTAAATGAGCACATGTATCCCAGTGAGCAGTAAATCAATGGAACATCCCAAGAAGAGGATAAGGACGCTTAAAATGGAAATCATTCTCCAACGATATACAAATTGGACTTGTTCAACTGCTGGATATATGCTACCAATAACCCCAGCCCCAACTTAAAATTCTTACATTCAAGCTCCTAAGAGTTCTTAATTTATAACTAATTTTAAAAGAGAAGTTTCTTTTCTGGTTTTAGTTTGGGAATAATCATTCATTTAAAAAAATGTATTGTGGTTTATGCGAACAGACCAGCCTGGCATTACAGTTGGCCTCTCCTTGAGGTGGGCACAGCCTGGCAGTGTGGCCAGGGGTGGCCATGTAAGTCCCATCAGGACGTAGTCATGCCTCCTGCATTTCGCTACCCGAGTTTAGTAACAGTGCAGATTCCACGTTCTTGTTCCGATACTCTGAGAAGTGCCTGATGATGTTGATGTACTTACAGACACAAGAACAATCTTTGCTATAATTGTATAAAGCCATAAATGTACATACATTATGTTTAAATGGCTTGGTGTCTTTCTTTTCTAATTATGCAGAATAAGCTCTTTATTAGGAATTTTTTTGTGAAGCTATTAAATACTTAAGTCTTGTCAGCCACAATGTTGTCATTGGTTCAAATCTGGTATTTCCTTTGGAGGAAAAGGGGAACAGCCCCTCTGGGACCAAACCATAGTCCCCTGAGATGGAGAACAAGTACAATCCTTGATAACAATCCTGGAATACTTCATCTTTGGAATGTCTGAAAGTACATCCGGTTCAGTAATTACTAGGCATATTAAGTCTTATGTTAGAACAGACTCTGCTAAAGATAAAAACACCTTGAGGGCAAGTTAGGAGGGTCTGGCTAGGAGGTCACAGAGCAGATGCGGTGGATGGAGTGGCAGAACCCCATGGCTAAGGTCATAAGTCCTCCTCCAGTCACTACTGCACACCTTGCTGAAGGGGGAGGATCAGCCCTCCTTTAAGTGGCTGTAGGTGGGAAGTTTATGTTTGCTCTTTTCAGAAGATGTCTGAGGAATGAGCCAGGATTAGATTAAGATGGTTAAGATGCATTTTAAAATCATTGTGAAGCCCACTTTCTCCTAACTTCTGACTTTCTGACCAGACAAGTGAATGAGCTGGAGAAGCAAGGAAAAAGATTATTCTGTTTATCTGTGTAGACACTGAGGGTCCATCCCACTTTCAGAGTATTTTAAAATTTACCCACTTTTGGAAGTGGAAACCCTTTCTTTAAAAGACGTGATAGCCAGAAGCCCAGTGTATAGAAGAGATGAAAGTATCTACCCCCATCCCCTGGGGCTCATGCACAGTTCAGTGTGAAAACTGTAGATGTAGTCCAAATGAGGAAAAACCCCTTGCTTATACCCTGGAACTCTAACCAGCTAGCCTTTCATAACTCTGCACATATGTACAAAACTGCACATCCAATGTCATTACTTGAGGCCAGTTTCCAAGTTTTACATTAATTGATAAGCAACATATAGCAGGAAGGTTTCCCTGGGAGACCTCATAGGAGGAGCTCAGTGTTAGACTTTGTAGCCGGACAGGCTTCCTTCCTTGGACAGTTATCTAGGCCCTTGATGTGACCAGAGCAGATAGTAGAATCAGGATGTATACCTAGGCTTGTTTCTTGATCTGTGAATCGGCCACACTGGAAGACCTTTGCCTTGGCTATTGTTTCTCCATGTTTCAGGTGACCTATACCAATGACACTACACTGGTTGGTGGGTTAGGTAAGGTAGGTGGAGGGCTGTTCCGCTGGATATACCATGTTTAAAAGTGGCAGTCTCTGAAGCAGACATCATCACGTACACATCAAACCTTGTATCATCTAGTGGTGCTCATTCTGGGCCCAGGTGTATGAAGGTATATTCCTGGTAGGTTTCCTTATTACAGTTTGTTGTTTTGGTATAAAAGTTGCTTTGGTGAGAAATAGTTTAACACTTAAATTACACCCGTTACATTTATTGAGAAAATTATTGGGAAAAAGCGGATTGGGGTACAAGTCCACTTTTCAAATCATAGACTCTGGGGTGTTTTTTAGTTTAAGTAACTAGAAAAAAATGGAATTTCCAGTGGACTGGAAAGGGAGGTAACTATATGCAGGGATAAAGGAGAAGAACAAGTAGTCCTGGGTGGTGGTGGGTAATACATCAGGAAACCAGACGTGAAGTGGAGCCGTAGGCCTTGGGAGGAAGCTATGGAGTGTCGTGGGGGCATCCGAAAGCTAGAGAGCTTTTGAAGCCAACGGGGAGAGGGGGCTTTCTGTTCAAGTGCTTGGCTTTGGTGATGTGGCTGTGAGAGGAGGGAACTCTGTACTGAGAAGGCATTCACCTGTTAGAAGAAGCAGAGTAAAACAGTTGGGGCCAGCTTTTCTTCCTTGACTGGTGGCAGGACACTTTTCCACCCCTAGGCCCTGGCCCCCATATTTCCACGAACTCCAAGGCTGAAGGAAATTTCTTGCCTTTAGTACCTTACTTACACCATATCTCCCCAAAGTGACTCTTGTTTTCTTGGAAGCCACTGGTGGAAAGTAGAGATTTACATCCTTCAGGAAGAAGGTCGCTTGTTATTTGTCCTTTACATATTAACATCTGTGAGCTTAAATCCCCAAACAAGCAACTTTGGGAAAGAATTCCTACAAAAACATATTGCAGATGGCAGCATAGGAGCCCTGCTGTGTTCTTATAGTTGCTAGAGTTTCTGCAAACATACTTGGCTTGTACTAAAATTGCTGCCCAAGTCGGATGACCTTAGATGAGACAGCTGCTTAGAATAAGGCTCACATTTTAAACCAGATTTTTCTCCCCTGATGAATTGGGATAGAGAGGAGGTCCATTTGCAGTTTAGCACTTGGTCCCAGAATAAGCCAGAGATGCCCACTTCTTAGTCTGTGCTGGTGTCAGGGACACTTGCAGTGTTTGCAGAGTGGGAAGCTCTGATGCTTGGGCAGCAATTTCCCCACAGGTAAATTGAGGATACCTTCTGTTACCTGCCTCACAGGTTTGATAGGAGATTAGAGCGATGAGGTAATGTCTGCGAATGGTTTCCTGTGTCAGGGAGAAAGCCTGCACAGCTGAGTGGTGTCACCTTAGGTAATAGTAGGCCTTGGGATGTTTCCGTAGTGGGGCTTCTGACAGCATCTCCCTGCAGGATAAGTGAGAGAACTATTTGGTTCATCCCCAATGTTTTTCTGTTTTTTGTTTGTTTTGTTTTGTTTTGTTTGAGACAAAGTCTCACTCTGTCACCCGGGCTGGAATGCAGTGGTGCAATCTCCACTCACTGCAACCTCCACCTCCATGGTTTGGTTGATTGTCATGCTCCAGCCTCCCGAGTAGCTGGGACTACAGGCATGCACCACCACGTCTGGCTAATTTTTGTATTTTTAGTAGTGATGGTGTTTCACCATGTTGGCCAGGATGGTCTCAAACTCCTGCCTGCCTTGGCCTCCCAAGTGATCTGCCTGCCTTGGCCTCCCAAAGTGCTGGGATTACAGGCATGAGCCTCCGTGCCCGGCCGCCAGTGTTTTTCTGCTTTCATCTTTGCTGTGTTTCGTTTCTTAAGCAGGAGAGTGTAGACAGTTTACAGGGCCATTTCCAAGAGTGAGTAGGCCTGTTTTTCTTCAGCAACTCTAAAGTATTATCAGTAGTCAAACTGTAAACCTATATCTGCCCAATAAAAACTAGTATTGATATTTATTCCCCAAGAAGTTCCCCAACATGGACCCGTACTAAGGAAATTTACAGACATTTAAGCTTTCTTGACCTTGACCTCATCTCAGTCTAGAATAGACTCTGTGGGACTCCATCTGTAAGATAGGGAGAGAGGAGAGGAGAGGAAAAGCCTGAGGTCGATGGGGCCACAGTAGTGTGTGTTGCAGCCCAGTCACCTGGTCCACAAAAATGAATGGTTAAACTTGCAGAAGTTTTGTGAGCCAATTTTAAATACCTTCATTATCAACAAGTCAGATAAACTATTATATTTAAAAACAAAGATAGTCCTCAAAACTCTTCACTTTGTAATTATTGTATTCATGTTAGTCTTGTCCACCATCGAGGTTGTTGGCAGCGACTGTGTTGCATGGTGAGGATGCTGTGTAATGGTGTGCTACCATAACTGACCCCAGGTGTGTCTGCTCACTGCTTGAAAGCCAGATTCGAGAGACAAGTGTTGGTGGGAGGAAAAGCAGGATTAATTGGAAAGCCAGCAAACCGAGAAGATGGGGAACTAGCCTTCTAAAGTACCATCTTCAGTACAAATTTTAGGCTCTTTTTATGTTAAGGGCAGAAGGAAGGGGAGGGGATTGAGATCAAGAGGTAACAGATAACCACCGACATCTGGGTGCCAGCAAGCGTTCAAGGAACTTCTTTGTCCTTGGTCAGGTCACAACGCTCCTATAAATCTTTAACAAAAACATAGTTGTTTACATACTTCTCCTTTAATCCCAGAGTTAGTTTTTAAAACTACATGATTGCTGTTTTTGCATATTAATAGTACTCTAAAATTATCCTTGCCTATGTGCAGAAATGGGTAAGGGCCACTTAAACCAAAATGGAGTTAGTTATGTTAGCTCTTGTGCTGTTTCACTGTTACACTGCTGCTGTGCTGACGCTAAGCAGAGTTTCAGCTTCACTAATATAATTTGGGTGAGAGTGAGAAATGGTTTAACAGTTAAATCACATCAGTTGATTGAGAAAGTCCCCTAATCTGAGAAAAAAAATGGATTGGGATGCAAGTCCATTTGTCAAGTCCTGGTTGGATCGCCACCATATGTTGGCTACGGATAAAAGTTGACCATAAAAATCAATGAATTCTGTGAGAATCAATTGACCTAATATAATTTACAGTAGAGAGTATTGTATGTTTTATTATTTGTAAATTGTTACTCATCTTTTATATCAGTAAATTCTTAATTTATGTACGTAAATACAGGCAGACGTTATTTCCCCACAGAGCAGGTTGTTAAACATTGGCCAACACATCACCAACTGGGTGTATGAAGGCATTAAAGGACTAATGATTTTGGTGACAGTAACAGGCAGAATGGGAGTAAGGGAAAGATAGAATAGGAGGTTGAGGGAGGGTCTGGGGTGAGGTCATGGCAGCAGGTGTCTGAGAAGCTGTGAAGTCCAGGGCCCTAGAGTAGAAGAGGTTAGGGGATGATAGGGCCTCAAGATTGAATGTAGCATGCAAATTAGATTTCAGAGCTAACCAAGGGACTTGGGGCGGAGAGGAGTCACATTTAAGTGCCAGTGCCTTTAATTTGGGGGAGAAATGCAGAGCCAGTAGCTGCTAGATGTCAGTGACTGGGAAGGGCACACAGAAGGTTAGGCTGATGCTGTAAGCATGGATACAGCTTTTAACATGAGGGTACAAGAGGAAGATTCTGGAACTGGAAAAGGAATGCAAAGGATGCCAGTTCTGCTTTTTAGACTCATTTTTGATGGGAGGAATTATACCTGCATACTGGGGTTACTGTGGAAATTAAATAACCTGAGTTAACCCCCTATGGTAGTGCTTGGCATATAGAAAGGGCTCACAAAATGAGAGCAATCAAATGTTCTGATTTGCTTAGGTAAAGATGTTGTCCCAGCACAGTTATGGTTAAGTTCCTCTTGTTACTCAAAGTGTTCAGGTTTGGGTGATTAATTATATGTTCACCCTATTAACAAATGACTGCTTTTTAATTACTCCCTGGAACCCTCATCTCACAATGGACATACCAAGAGCACCCAGTGGGTGAGAGGACTCAGAGGCCCCCTGGAAGAATCTTTCACAGGCTGGAGGGTTATTCTTCTGAAGGAATGTTAGCCTGGTGTCTCAGCATAAACTTGAATCTATGACACATACTACCATCTGAATGTTTGTGTACCTCCACCGCCCCATTTAAATGTTGCAAATGTTGAAATCCTGACCCCTGTGGTGATGGGGTTAGGAGGTGGGGCCTTTGGGAGGTAATTCGGTCATGAGAGTGGAGCCCTCATGAATAGGATTAGTGCCCTCACAAAAGAAACCCAAAAGAGGTACCTAGCTCTAGGTACCTCTTCCTAGAAAGTGCCATCTGTGAACCAGGAAAGGGAGAGGCCTTGGTCTTGGATTTCCCAGCCTCTAAAACAGGGAAATAAATTTCTGTGGTTTCTAAGCCACCTGGATTATGGTATTTTATTATAGCAGCCTGAAGGTACTCAGACAGCATGCAAGGTCCTTCCCAACCAACCTTTGCCTTTGCATCTCCACCATATGCACCAGTCACACTCCATTCCCTTTTATGCTTCCAGCCTTTTTGCATGCTGGAAGGTCTGTTTATCCAGAATGTCTGTTTATCTGGAATGTCTTTCTCCTCCCTTCCTTATCAAAGTCCAGCTCAAAGCCTTCCCCTATCATTAAAGTCCACCCCAACCCCTAGTGTCAGAGTAGTTACACTGGTGAACTGGAAGCATTTAAGACTCCTTTCCGAAATATAGCCTTGTGGCTGTGTTTAGCCCTGGCTAAATACTAACAATTCTCCTGAGGCAGCCCTGTAGCCATCCTAACAAGAAGTTTGGAGCCAGGCCTGCCTGTCTTTGGGTCATCAACAGCCTTCCACTGAGCCTGAAGCAACTGGCCAGTGCAGTTGACCACTGGACACAGCCAAAGACATTCTTCTTTGGTGAGCCAGCCCACATCTGCCAACATTCCACCAAATTAAAAGCAGACCAAGAACCCCCAAGTATTTTGACAAGTCTGGAGCTGCTATTACTTCAACCGAGGCAAGTACAATGGCAAGAGAGAAAGGTATGGGCAATGATGAAATGTCTAAAAGGGATCATTGGCCTGCCCTCCAGCCAGCCATCTCCAGGGCTGCAGAATCCTTTCTTTACATATAGATTTTTCTCTGGGCTCCAGGGACAGGGTCAGCCCTTTCACTTAGCTCCTACTTCCAAAATTGCCATTAACAAGACTGAAATGCCAGTTTATCTACTTTCCCCCAGAAAGTGTTGCATGTCTATAGACACAGCTAGGATGTGCTCATCTTGGGACAGTTATAGTCTCTGAGTTTGTTCGTTCATTTTTTAACAAGACAACTGGCCACCCTTAATTAAATAGATATGTGATTTGTTTTCAAGCCACCTCATCTGAGAAGGACACCGCAGTGTTATTTGTAGTTTTTGCCTCGGTTGTGTGATGGGGGTGTGTCTCCATCTCTCCCCAGCCTAATGGGATTGGATAAAATATGTGGATTTCATGTTCTGACTTTTAAAAAAAATTTAATTTGAAACACTTGAAATATTCAAATATTTTTGAAATATTTTAGAATTAAATATTATTTTGAAAGGAAAATAATTAATTCTCCTTTGCAAGACAGAAAAGTTTTTCCTGTTTTATTTCCCTACACCTACCAAAACAATGTCTTGGTGAAAAGGAGGACCTCCTGAGGTCAAGCAATTCTGTTTAGAAATAATTGGAAGTCGTGATAAAACATACCCTGAATTGGTTGGGCACAGTGGCTCACGCCTGTAGTCCCAGCACTTTGGGAGGCAGAGGCAGGCAGATCACTTGAGGTCAGGAGTTCCAGACCAGCCTGGCCAACACGGCAAAACCCCGTCTCTACCAAAAATATGAAAATTAGCCAGGCGCGGTGGTGCATGCCTATAATCCTAGCTACTCGGGAGGCTGAAGCAGGAGAATTGCTTGAACTCGGGAGGCAGAGGTTGTAGTGAGCTGAGATCGCACCACTGCACTCCAGCCTCAGCATCAGAGCGAGACTCCATCTCAAAACAAAAACAAAAACAAACAAAAAACCTCCCAAAAAACCTGAATAGAAAACTTCATGTGTACTTGTAAACACATCTTCTGAGACTCAAAAGTTCTTAGAGCCCTATGAGCTATATTTTTTAAATCAATATTATCTGTAAGTTTCTAGTTCCCCTCTGACTCCATTTTTCTGTCTTCAATAATTGTTATTCCATTAAAAACATGGCTATAATTTTCAAAATCCTGGATAGGACTGGCTGGAAGCATTTAACAGCTGTATGGAATCTCATCTAACCATCATGTGCCTTTTTTTTGGAAACAACAATCTGAGCAATTGTCCTTGTCTTTTGTAAGAAAATCACATGATTAAAAAAATAGATGACTAGCAATATTGTTGTCACTTGGTTACTGGCAGGAGTAGGGAGAGGGAGGAAGACATAGGAAAAATGCTTTCTTGGATCCCTCAGCCACACCAATCTGCAAACCTTTCTGGAGTAAATAATTTCCTTTGTCATTTCTGGATAACTAAAAAAAGACTTTGGAATGTTTCCAGGCCTGGGCATTCTATCATGTAATACTTCCAGCGTTTGAGTTACCTTTCCTTGCTCAAAGAGTTGGCTCAAAACTCAGCCATGATCCCCCCTGCTGGATCTGAGTGTTGGGGAGACTGCTATGAATTGTATGAATGAAAGTTCCGTGTTCGTTACGGACAATAATGGCCCCTCTGGGATTAGAAGACATTTGAATCAGCTCCCAAAGGTGCTGCTTTGACCTTAGTAAGCATTCTGAAACCAAGCTTCCCACTGCCTCCAATGTGTCATCCAGAAAGAGAGCTGCAGGCTTACCCCTGACAGGGAGGCGCCTGTCATCTTGTAGACTATAGAGAATAGAGGCCCCATATATGAAATGTTTGGAAGCAGCAAGGCTGGACATTGACCAGCATAAAGCAAGTGTTGGAATTCGTTGTTTCTCTGCAAAATAAGCTGATTTTTTTTTCCAGGGTACTTCTAAGACTTGTAGAAGAAAAACTATGATTACGAAAAGTGGATGGATTATTAAGAAAGGCTTTTTATTCAAAAGGTTTTGTGATTTTAATAGCGCTTTGCATTTATAATACCTTCCATCCAAGGATACCAGCCACCTCTGCCAACGCTAATTCCTCAGCCTCTCCTTGAATTTAAAAGAGTAGAGCAAACCTATTCGCTGTGGACCATGCAGAAGTGAAAAGTGAGTCCCCTGGGCGGGGGGAGTTTAGTTACCCAAGACCCTGAGGGAACCTGTTGTAAGGGAACTTCAGAGATAAGACTTTCTCAAAATGTGAGCTACTAACCGTTGGCAACAGAATTACTTGGAAAGATTTGTAAAAAATGCAAATTCCAGAACCTCTGAGAAGCAGAAACAGAATCTTGGATCGGGTTGTGATGGTGGAGAAATCTGTATTTTAATTATTCCGGGTGATTTTTATGAACACTGAAATTTGAGAACTGCTCTTAGACTACAGAAATGCTGTAATATTTTCTGCCATTCATTCATTCAATAATTACATTTACCTACTGAGTATCCGCTGTGTAGCAGGCCCTATGCAAGATGCTGGGGACATCCTATGTGGTGATCGGGACAGACGCGCTGTCTTTCCTCATGAGGCTTGCAGTCTTTTGCTGCTCTTTAGTGTGTAGTGTGGGTTAGCAGAAAGATGTCATGAAGTATTCTGTAAAAATAGGCTCCTTGGATCAAATAAATACTGGGCTGATAGCAGGCCATGAAACTGAAAATCCCATCATTCATCAGAGGCTTTTCCCTGCCTAACCTACTGTGGGTGCTGCATAAGTGAGTTGGACAGCCTGGCCTCCTGCTCCAGGAGCTTGCGCATCTGGGCCTGGTTTGGCCTCTCCTCTGGTCTTGCCAGCACAAGGATCAATCCCTGAATAACACTGTGGAGTGGCATTGAAACCGTTTGAGCGAAAGGCAGATCTGGAAACCGGCTTATTTGATCCGGGGGGACCACATGGCTGAGTTAAATGCATCCAGGTCTGAGGAAAATAACAACCCAGCCCCCGCGGAGGGTCTGTTTTCCATTGGAAATGGGCCTCTCTTTTCTTAAAGCTGCGAAAGAGAAGCAACTCCTCTTGCAAGATCTTTGAGGGAGCATAAGCTAGACCCAGTTGTTGGTGCTGGGATGAGTTTCCCATACTCCAGGCTGGGCAGACACCACCTTGCTCCAGGCCAACTCCAGGGCAGAGGCAGCTCCAGGGCAACTTCCAAACCCCTGGTGAGGGAGCAGCAGCCGAGGTCGGAGCCGCCTGGGGCAGGGCCAGACACTCCATGATGATAACACTTTGACACTTCATTTGGGTGGTGTCCTCAGGCCGAGCTCTGTTTCATGCTACAAACGCTGAGGAACACTTGAAGGAGGATGCCTGGATTTTTTGTATGTTGTTTGTAAAGTGTCCCCCAAAGTGGACATAAATCAATCTCTGTTGCAAAAAGAATCAAGGATCATATCCAATACAATCTGACCTTTCCTGATGCCTCAGGGGCGTCATTAGGAACATCTGTGATGGCGCAGAGTTGGTGTTCAGCGATGTCCTCAGGGCTGTGGAGGTCGCTCCTGTTTTTGGACTCTGTCCTACCCCCTTCCCTTGCCTCCTCTCTCTCCTCTCCCCCCTTCCTTCCCTCCCTTTCTCCCTTCCTTCCTCTCTTCCTCCCTCAATCCTTCCAACTCCCTACTCTCTCTCTGTCTCTCACTTATTCTTTATCATGGAAAATTTGAAACATTAAAAAAAGGTAGAAAGAATTAAAAATATAATAAAGCCCCATGAGTTCTTCTTCTTTTTTTTTTTTTTGAGACAGAGTTTCGCTCTTGTTGCTGAGGCTGGAGTGCAGTGGTGTGATCTTGGCTCACTGCAACCTCTGCCTCCCTGGTTCAAGCGATTCTCCTGCCTCAGCCTCCTGAGTAGCTGGGATTACAGGCATGCGCCACCACACCTGGCTAATTTTTTGTATTTTTAATAGAGACAGGGTTTCTCCATGTTGGTTAGGCTGGTCTTGAACTCCTGACCTCAGGTGATCCGCCTGCCTTGGCCTCCCAAAGTGCTGGGAGTTCTCCTTACTTGGGTTGAATAATTATCAGCTCATGGCTAAACTTGCTTCATACACAGTCAAGCGTCGCTTAACAACAGGGATGTGTTCTGAGAAATGTATGGTTAAGCAAATCTGTTGTTACGTGGACATCGTAGAGTGCACTTGGACAAATCTAGATGGTATAGCCTACTACACACCTGGGGTATAATGGTACGGCCTGTGGCTCCTAGGCTACACACCTGTACAGCATATTACTGTACTGAATACTGTAGGCAACTATAGCACAGTGGTATTTGTTATCTAAACATATCTAAACATAGCATAGAAAAGGTACAGTAAAAATATGGTATAAAAGACAAAAATGGTACACCTCTATAGGGCACTTAACATGCATGGAGCTTGCAGGACCGGCAGTTGCTCTGGTGAGTGAGTGAGTGAGTGGTGAGTGAATGTGAAGGCCCGGGATATTACTGTATACTTCTGGAGACTTGATAGATGCTGTGCACATTTATACCAGATAGTTTCCCTCTTCAATAATAAATTAGCCTTAGCTTACTGTACCTTTATTAACTTTAAATTTTTTTTGGCTTTTTGACTCTTTTAACAACACTTAATGCATACATTGTATAGCTGTCTAAAATACTTTCTTTGTATCCTTATTCCATAAGGTTTTTTCTATTCTTAAATTGTTTAATTTTTTAACTTTTTTTTTGGGTGGAGACAAGTTCTCACTACATTACCCAAGTTGGTCTTGAACTCCTGGCCTCAAGCAATCCTCCTGTCTTGGCCTCCTAAGGTGTTGGGATTACAAGTGTGAGCCACTGTACCTGGCCTATATTTATACTTTTTAAATGTTTTTGTTAAAAACGAAGACACAAACACACACATTAGCCTAGGCCTTCACAGGGTCAGGATCATCAATATCACTGTCTTTCGTCTCCACATCTTGTCCCACTGGAAGGTCTGCAGGGGCAATTACATGCATAGAGCTGTCATCTCCTATTATGATAACAAGGCCTTCTTCTGGATACCTCCTGCAGGACCTGCCTGAGGCTGTCTTACAGTTAACATTTAAAATATATATATATGTAGAAGGAGTACACTCTAAACCATAAAAAACAGTAACATGGTCATTTATTATCATTATCAAGGATTATGTATTGTACATAATTGTATGTGCTGTACTTTTGTATGACTGGCAGTGCGGTAGGTTGGTTCATACAAGCATCACCACAAACACACAAGTATGCATTGCTCTAGGACAGTACAACAGCTACCATGTTACCAGGTGATAGACAATGTTCAGCTCTATTATCTTGTAAGATCACTGTCATGTGTGGTCCATCTCTGACCAAAACATTATGCAGTACGTGACTGTATCCTCATCCTCAATAATCCTTAGTTATTATTCTAGAATTTCAAATAAACAGAATCATATCATTTACTATGTACATTTTTTTGCTTCTGGCTTCTTTTACTTGAGTATTATTTTTGAAATTCGTTCATGTTGTTGCTTGTATCAATAATTTGGTCCTTTTTATTTATTTTTATTATTATTGTTTTGAGATGAAGTCTCATTCTGTTGCCCAGCTTGGGTACAAGGGTGCGAACTCAGCTCACTGCAAGCTCTGCCCCCTGGGTTCAAGGGATTCTCCTGCCTCAGCCTCCCAAGTAGCTGGGATTACAGGCATGCACCACCACACCCAGCTAATTTTCTTATTTTTAGTATAGACTAAAATTTTTCTTATTTTTAGTCTATACTAAAAATTTTCTTATTTTTAGTATAGACTATGTTGGCCAGGCTGGTCTCAAACTCCTGACCTCAAGTGATCCACTCACCTCAGCCTCCCAAAGTGCTGGGATTACAGGCGTGAGCCACCACGCCCAGCTAGGTCCTTTTTATTTTTAAGTAGTATTGCAATGTGTAGATATACCAGTTGGTTTATCCATTCTTCTGTTGATAGACATCTGGGCTATTTCCAATTTTTGACTATTATGGATAAAGGTGCTATACACACTTTTGTACACATTTTTTTTGTGGGCATTATATTTTCATTTCTCTTGAGTGGGATACTTAGGAATGTGATTGCAGGATCATGGGTATATTCAATTTTTTAAGAAAATGCCAAATGGTTTTCCAAAGTGGCTGTACCAGTTTACACTCCCACCAGCAATGCATGAGAGTTCTAGTTGTTCCATGTCCTCTCCAAAATCTGGTATTTTTCATCTTGTTAATTTTAGCTATTTTAGTGTTTGTAGTGGTATCTTATTATGATTTTAACTTGCATTTCCCTGATGATTATGATGGTGAATGCTTTTTCATGTGCTTATTGACCATTTGTATGTCTTGTGAAGTGTCTATTCAAGTATTTTATCCATGTTTAAATTGCATTGTCTTTTTATTATTTTATTATTTTTTGTCTTTTTATTGAGTTGTAGGAGGTCTGTATATATTCTGCATATAAGCTATAGGAATGTGTGTGTATATAAGTATGTAATATCTTTGTACATGATATAGATTAGATATAATATGTATTCAGACACAGGTGTTGCACATATTTTCTCCTAATGTTACCTATTTTCTTGAGTGCCTTTTGATGAACAATTTTAAATTTTGATGAAGTTCAATTTATTACTTTTTTTCTTTTGTGATTTGTGCTGTGTCTTCATCAAGAAATCTTTACTTTCCCCTGTATTCTCTTATGTTTTCTTCTAATGACATTGTGTTTATATATGTGCACAGAAACTAAAAAAAGCAACAACAAGAAAAGCATAACCACAAAACGCAGCATAATACATAAAGAATAAAATTTCTTAATATTATCAAATACCCAGTTAGCACAATGTTCACATTTTCTCACTTACTTTTTAGGTTTTTCTTATGATTTGTTAATACAAATTAGAATGCAGATAACATCCATATTATAATACATTGCTTTTTTTTTTTTTTTTCTGAGACAGAGTCTTATTCTGTCATCCAGGCTGGAGTGCAGTGGTACAATCTCGGCTCACTGCAACCTCCGCCTTCCAGGTTCAAGCAATTCTCCTGCCTTAACCTCCCGAGTAGCTGGGATTACAGGTGCACGCCTGGCTAATTTTTTTGTATTTTTAGTAGAGACAGGGTTTCACCATGTTGGCCAGGCTGGTCTTGAACTCCTGACCTCGTGATCTGCCTGCCTTGGCCTCCCAAAGTGCTGGGATTACAGGCGTGAGCCACTATGCCTGGCAATACATTGCTTTTTTTGATATGTATTCTAAGAGTTTTTCTTAGTGTATAGGTCACCCCCATTTTTTTTTTGGTACTGTTTTTAAGAAACTGTGTCATTTGTAGTGTGTCTCATAGTTTGGACTTTGCTGATTTTATCCTCATGGTGCCATTAGTATATTTTTCTGCCCCTGTGTAACCTGAAAACTAGATCTAGAGGCTTGGTCATATTTAGGTCCAGTCTTTTTTTTCTTTTTTTTTTCTTTCTTTTTTGGAGATGGAGTCTTGCTCTTGTCACCCAGGCTGGAGTGCAATGGTAAGCTCTCAGCTCACTGCAACCTCCACCTCCCAGGTTCAAGCGATTCTCCTGCCTCAGCCTCCTGAGTAGCTGGGATTACAGGCACCTGCCACTACACCCAGCTAATTGATGTATTTTTAGTAGAGACAGGGTTTCGCCATGTTGGTCAGGCTGGTCTCGTACTCCTGACTTCAGGTGATCCACCTGCCTTGGCCTCCCAAGTGCTGGGATTACAGGCGTGAGCCACTGCGCCCAGCCTAAGTCCAGTCTTTATCAAGAATACTTTATAGTATTCTGTGACTAGACAGGGTGGGAAGCACATGATGTCCACTTGCCTTTTGTATGATATTAGCAGCCATTGATGACCATTGTTATTGTCATTATTTCATGAAGATTACAAAATGGTGATATTCTAGTTCTACCATTTCTTCTTCTTTTTTTTTGTTTGAGACAGAGTCTTGGTCTGTCTCCCAGGCTGGAGAGCACTGGCATGATCTCAGCTCACTGCAACCTCTGCCTCCTGGGTTCCAGCTTCAAGCGATTCTCGTGCCTCAGCCTCCCAAGTAGCTGGGACTACAGGCACATGCCAGCACACCCAGCTAATTTTTGTATTTTGAATAGAGATGGGTGTCCGCCATGTTGGCCAGGCTGGTCTTGAACTCCTGACCTCAGGTGATCCGCCTGCCTCAGTCAAAGTGCTGGGATTACAGGCATGAGCCACCATGCCTGGCCCAGTTCTACCATTTCTTCTAAATTCATTAGCTGAAAACTTTTGTGGTTATAATTCCTTGAAATGACTATTTGGATGCCCTATCCTCTATCTTGAATAGCTCCAGGAATGCCCGGAATAATTTCTAGAGTTATTTATCTGCTTTGTATCACTAGTTTTTAAGTTTTCCGCACAGTGTTAGGCTACAGTTGTTGCTTATTAATATTTACAACAACAAGAAAAATAATCATTATGTTCTGAGCACTCTGGGGGCAGGGTCTGACTGAAGCACTCATCAGATCCTCTGAGCTGGAAATTATTATTCATAGACACTATGGCTTTCCACATAAGGTGACAGATTTATCAAACAATCTCTGATCTTCTGTACGGGTTTCTTCCACGCCGTTGTCTCCAGTATGGATATGTGGAAGATTTTCCTCTCCTTTAACTTTTTAGGTTTGAAAATATTTCTACCATTAAATGCCTTTCGCTGTGTGAAATAATATGAACCCAGGATAAACATTCAAATAATAGGATGTTGACTATTCCCATTAAAGTTGAAAGAGGAGGCCCATAGCTACAGCATGAGTCATCCCCACTCTGGCCGCTTACTGCGTCAAGTCAGGAATTTAAACAGATCCTTTGCCCCTCACAAAGGCTCCGTTTCCTCCTCAGTAGAATGGGAAAAAATAATACTGGGTCATGACTTTGTGCCAAAGAGGTGTTTCCCACTATAGACCAACTGGAGACAGCTTGGGCAGATGCTGGGGTCTGAAACCTTTTCCAAATAAATATAGGAGAACACCATCAGAGGGAACACACCCTCCCTGGTGAGATTCCCCATTTTACCTTCTTCGTGGCTTAGTGTCTTCTAAAAGGAAATGATCTAAGTGACTAGATGTGTGAAGGAAATTATTAAACAGAATACTCAAAATTGGCCTTGACATGAGAGAAGAAAGTGTTTAGGGTTTGAAAGACTAATGAGTTTATACGACATACTAGTCCCTTTCGCAGGAACAGATACTTTTCAGCTGGTTCATAGGCAGGTTTGCATTCTCTCTTGATTGGACGAGGGGGATTATTTCTTGTATATTAGGCTGCTTATGGCTTCTGCTTCCTAGCCCTTGATTCTCTTTCACAATTATCTTCCACAAGCCAGCAGTTTCTATTCCTTTGCACATTTAACTCAGCTATAAGATGATCTGTTTCCCCTCAAAACCCCACCAAAGATTGCTGTTGATTTTCTCGAAGATACAGATACTTTCAGTAAATGTTGACCAGTCTCTGTTGTTTTGAGCTGGAGAGTCAATTTTACACATAGAGTGACTGTGCATCCCAGTTTTCCCAGGACAAACTTACGCTTGTTGCCATACTGTAGTTATTAACAGTACCCTCTTTCACTTTCAAAAGTGTCCTGGTTTGAATGACAAATCACGTGGACACCCTGTTTATACACAATAGTTACCCGTTACTTTTCTTCTATTGCATAAGAGGGAAATGGAAGATCACCCTTAAAATATCACAGTAATAATTGCCTTAGAAAGATCTACTGATGAATGGTAAGTTGGAGGGCAAAAGGGAGAAATAGGATATCTACATAATCAAAGCATCTCCAAATCTACAAAGCATCTCCCCTCAAATATTTTCTAATTATAAAGGGGGAAAAGAATGAGATTACAGTGGAAAAACCTGGAAGATACCACTTTTGCCAAATGATCAAGATTATCATCACCAGTGGTAAAATAAATCGACATCATGTACTTTTTTTTTCAGACAGGGTCTCACTCTGTTGCCCAGGCTGGAGTGCAGTGGTGCCATCTCAGCTCACTGCAACCTCCGACTCTCTGGTTCAAGCGATTCTCGTGCCTCAGCCTCCCTAGTAGCTGGGATTACAGGCACATGCCACCACGCCTAGCTAATTTTTGTATTTTTAGTAGAGTCAGGGTTTCACCATGTTGGACAGGCTGGTCTTGAACTCCTGGCCTCAAATGATCCACCCTACTTGGCCTCCCAAAGTGTTGGGATTACAGGCGTGAGCCACCGCGCCTGGCCTGTATATCCATATTGTACCTGCAATAATATAGCACACTGTGTTTCATGTATTACATAACCTGTATATTGCTTAAAGTATGGTTTCTGCGTTCTGGAAGTTAGGGAAAGGTAAAAAGACCAACGCCTTTTTAGTTGTGCAAACTTGAGTACCAGCTCTGTCCATTATTAGCCATTTGCCTTTGAGGAAATTATTTAAGCTCTTGGGCCTCAGTTTCCTCATATACTTTCTTATATGATGCACTGAGAAGGGCACGTCACCTCTGTGGGAATCTTGCCAGAAATGTATAACCTGTTTAATGGTGAGAAAACACATCAGACAAACCCAAGTTAAGGGATATCCTACAAAATATCTGACTAGGACTCTTACAAATTGTCAAGGTCCTGAAGGACAAGAAAACACAGAGGAACTGTCTCAGCTTGCAGAGCACATGAGGATAAATGCAGCAAAGGATCCTGGATTGGATCTTGAAACAGAAAAAGAAGACATTAGTGGAGAATCTGGTGAAATCCAAGTATAGGTAACAGTATCATACCAGAGTTAATTTCTTGGTTTTGATTATTGTACTATCAGTATGTAAGTCATTAACAGTAGGAGAAGCTGGATGAAGGGTATGTAAAAACTCTCTTTCCTACTTTTTTTTTTCCCAAGAGACAGAGTCTCACTCTGTTGCCCCAGCTGGAGTTCAGTGTCACTGTCATGGCTCACTGCAGACTCAAACTCCTGCACTCAATGGATTCTCCTGCCCCAGCCTCCCAAGTATCTGGCATTACAGGTACGCACCACCACACCCAATAATCTTTTTTTTTTTTTTTGAGAGGGAGTCTCGCTCTGTTGCCCAGGCTGGAATGCAGTGGCGTGATCTCAACTCGCTGCAATCTCTGCCTCCTGGGTTCAAGCAATTCTCCTGCCTCAGCCTCCCAAGTAGCTGGGACTACAGGAGCCCACCACCACACTTGGATGATTTTTGTATTTTTAGTAGAAATGGGGTTTCACCATGTTGGCCAGGCTTGTCTCGAACTCCTGACCTCAGATGATCTGCCTGCCTCAGCTTCCCAAAGTGCTAGGATTACAGGCATGAATCACCACGTCTGGCCCCAATAATCTTTTATATATATATAATAATAATAATTATTATTATTATACTTTAAGTTCTAGGGTACATGTGCACAATGTGTGGGTTTGTTACATATGTATACATGTGCCATATTGGTATGCTGCACCCACCCAATAATCTTTCTATTTTAATTTTTTTTGCAGAGATGGGAGTCTCTCTATGTTGGCCAGGCTGGTCTCGAACTCCTGGGCTCAAGAGATCCTCTGGTCTTGACCTCCCAAAGTGCCAGGATTACAAGCATGAGCCCCCGTGCCAGCTCTTTTAAAAATCAGGAAAGCACAGGAAAAGAGTGAGTGGGTACGCTTGGCTGGAAGTCAAGGGCCTGGCATGGGGTTGTGGAGCCAGGCTCTTCATGGCGGCGGGGCTGTGGGGAGCTGGATGGCTGGACTGAGGTTACTGAGAGCCCTCCTCAGCTGAGCAGCAGGGGATTTACCCATCAAAGTAATCAGGGACAGAGTCTGAACCTGTCCCCATTGGCTCAAGATAATTAAAAGGGGATGGAAAAAATGTTATCTTTTAAAGGGCTTTGGGAGGTTGAGGCCTTCGCAGGAGAATGGCCAGGAGACTAGTGTGTGCAAAGAGGCAGGCGGATGATCCCCATCCTACAGGGGCATTTATTTTGTGGACACCGGGGTCACCTGGGAAGCAGGTCTGGCCTCAGTTCTCCGGCCTGGGGCACTGTTTGTTCTGTGTCTCGCTTGTGGAATAAAGAGGAATCCTGTTTCAGTGAGGAACCACACTTGCTCAGAGGGAAAATACTCTGCTTGTCAGAATCTTTCACTTTCTGTGAACCAGCTCCTTGGCCTGATAGGGTCACAGGGCCCAGGAGTGGTCAAGGAAGCTTCTGTGAATGTATTGAACGTCAAGAGTGTCCAGGGGGATGTGTGGTGTTTGGCCCAATTCCTGTCATTGCCAGTGGAAATGCCATCTCTGGAGCTTGCCCCAGGTGTTTGTGAAGCAGGTTGGGATTCGGAGCTGAACGCTCCTCTAAAGATATGTGCTGGCTTCTTATGTCATGGCTAGACAGCCCCTGCTGGGCCTGTTTGCTGTCCCTTTCTCTTTGCCCCTGAGTTGTGTCAGGAGATTTGAGGAACTTCTGACTCATCTTAGCAAGTGGCTATGGCCTTTTTGCAAAAAGCTGTGTCCCAAGGGAAGAGGCAAATGTGACCCAGGTAGGTGCCAGCAGTCACATGGCTTGCAGGGATGACAAGCGCAAACAGGACTTGATGGCTGAGTGTGATGGAAACCATAACACATGATTCTTGGGAGCAGGTCCGTGCTGGCTGGCAGGATATTTGGCTCTGTTTGTGTTTGAACAGTCTGACAGCAGCCATAAAGCCTAGCAGCTGTGAGGTATTTCAGGTACCGGAGGACTTTTGGACTTCGGTTAACCTTGGGGTCTTGGGAGTAGAACTTTAGCTTTGAATAATTTAAGGGCTTGGCCTGTAACCTCACGCCTGTAACCCCAGCACTTTGGGAGGCCAAGGTGGGCGGATCACTTGAGGTCAGGAATTAGAGACCAGCCTGGGAAACATAGCGAAACCCCCTCTCTACAAAAAAAAAAAAAAAAAAAAAAGAAAGAAAGAAAGAAAAAAAAAAAGAGCCAGGTGTGGGGGCACGTGCCTGTGGTCTTAGCTACTTGGGAGCTGAGGAAGGAGGATTGTGTGAGCCCAGGAGGTCCAGGCTACAGTGAGCCATGATTGTGCCACTGCACTCCGGCCTGGGTGGCAAAGCAAGACCCTGTCTCACACACAAAAAAATAAAAAAATAAAAAAATAAAAAAAGGAAGCAGTGAGACAGCTCTTACTTAGAAAAGGAACCCTTAAGCCCTCTGCATATTCAGTTCTGGAGACTCTGCTAAGAGCAGCCCTTCCATTCATTAATTTCCTGAAGAAATGGATTTAGATATATTGCTGTATTTTTTTCTTCCAGAAGTTGATCCCTAGATGCCAGATAAACATCCCCTTGATCTTCTGGGAGCCTAAGGTTTTTACTTGGTCCCATGGGATGCAATAGGGCTAAGGCCTTCATGGAAAGTTGGAAGTCAAACTCCGGAGGGAGATTAGCCTAGCCTCAGCGACCCCTCCTCTTTGGACCTGTGATAGAGATTAATGAAATCCAGGGATTAGTACCTAAAATATCGTGTGCTGGCATGAGCGCGGGCTCTGGGCCTTTCTGGGTCCCAGGCTGGGAGCTGGCTGAGGCGCTGGAGAGGAGCAGTAAGGAAGGTTGGCATCTGGGTGGACCCGATGTCAGGCCTGGCCCGCGCACCCACCAGTTATGTAACCTTGGGCAAATGTCCTCCCTGAGCTGAGCCTTTCTTTCCTCATGGACTAAACAGGGTAAGACGACCTTGTTTTCCAGATGGTGTGGGGCCGGAACAGCACAGGGAGTGTCGGCACCCAGCTTGGCGCTGGCGTTAGCGTCCGCAGCTCTGCGGCTGGGCTTTCTGCTCATCTCCTCGAAGGAGATCTTAGGGTCTTCATTTTGAAAAGGGGAGATGGAGGGGAGCTGCTGGGCCCGGGTGCGGAGGTGGTGGTTTCGTGCGTGGGCGCGAGGCCGGCTTTGGCAGCCCTTTCCGTGCCCTTTCCATGGTGCCAGGCCGGTTCTGGAGGTGACAGGGCTGACCGGCCTGTGTGGGCTCGAGAGACGGCCGCAGCCCTTTGAAGCTCTTTTAAACTTCTTCATCATTTCAGAATCATCACTGGAAAATTCTGTTCATCAGATGTGTGCCCTGCCAGGTCATCTGGCAGCTCAAGTGCTCTATTTTTTTATTTTTATTTTTAATATTTTTTGAGACGAAGTCTCGCTCTGTCACCCAGGCTGGAGTGCAGTGGCACGATCTCGGCTCACTGCAACCTCCGCCTCCCGGGTTCAAGCGATTCTCCTGCCTCAGCCTCCTGAGTAGCTGGGACTACAGGCATGTGCCACCACGCCCAGCTAATTTTTGTATTTTTAGTAGAGATGGGATTTCACCATTTTGGTCAAGCTGGTCTTGAACTCCTGACTTCGTGATCTGCCCACCTTGGCCTCCCAAAGTGCTGGGATTACAGGCATGAGGCACTGTGCCCGGCCTATTTTTAATTTTTTTTGGCCAGTGAAACACGCTGCAAGTCCCCCTTTTGTTCAGTCTCCTTGTGCAAGCCTTGGTGTTAGAAGCAATCATAGCCACTGGTTTGGGTTGAAATCTTAGATGCCAAACTTTACTGCATTACCTCATTTAATCCCTGCATCTATCCTGCAAGGAAGGTGTTTTTATTCCTGTTTTCCTGAAGAGGAGTCTGGGATTGGAAAGGTTAAGCATTTACTTAAGCTTGCTGAACACAGCCCATCTGTCCAACCCCGAAGGCCACGTTCTTTACCACCATGCTATGTTGCGTCACTCAGATAAATCCAGAGAATGTGTTCAGCATTTTCTTTGGCTCTGTGTCCAGAGCAAGCGACTGATATCCACACTCAGATATGAAAAAACCCGTTACTCACCTGACAGGTGTCACTTTCAATTTTTAGGAAGTGCCTTTTTTGTTTAACAGCTTTATTGAAGTATAATTTACATATCATAAATTCACCCATTTTTAGTGTAAACTTAAATAACATTACTCGTGAATATGTAAGCTTTGATGTTCATGCAACCATTTATTTATTTATTTATTTTTGAGACGGAGTCTCGTTCTGTTGCCCAGGCTGAAGTGCAGTGGCGCGATCTCGGCTCGCTGCAACCTTGACCTCCTGGGTTCGAGCAATTCTTCTGCCTCAGCCTCTTGAGCAGCCGAGACTACAGGCACACGCCACCACACCTGGCTAATTTTTTGTATTTTTAGTAGAGACGGAGTTTCACCATGTTGGCCAGGTTGGTCTTGAACTCCTGGCCTCAAGTGATCCACCCGCCTCGGCCTCCCAAAGTGTTGGGATTACAGGTGTGAGCCACCTCGCCCAGCCGTGTGTAGCAACGTAAAGTATTTTCTTTAAAAATAAGCTGTTTAATGGATCTGATTTCACTGGGTTGACTATTATAAATGGTGGTGGGATGCCAAGGCACCGGCTGTGTGCAGCACCACAGTGGTCACAAACCATGACTAAAACACCTCCAGATCCCTGCTCAGCACGTCCTCTCCCATGTGTGGGTCATATCCTTGTGTTGGTGGTTGGTTTCCATTTCCTTTGCAACATCCCAGGGATGGGAGGCAGCAGTTCCACGCTCTGTATGGGTTTGAAGACGCGGGATGTAAGTTATGGTTATTTGGTTTTTATATTATTATAAAAATTTATTTATTATTATTTGTATGCCATCTATTTCCACACATCAATTGTGTTAATAGCAAAGGTAGAAAGCTGAGTGCTAAGTAAATTAAGAGAGAGCAAAGTAATTAATTAAAAGGCTTTCTCTCTTCCTTACTGTTTCTCTTTTCTTGTTTTCAAATTGTCTTTTAATGCTCTACTATTATTTATTTATTTATTTATTTTTGAGACGGAGTTTTGCTCTGTCACCCAGGCTGCAGTGCGGCGAAGCAATTCTTCTGCCTCAGCCTCCCGGGTAGCTGGGACCACAGGCCGTGCCACCACGCCTGGCTAATTTTTGTATTTTTATTAGAGACAGGGTTTCATCATGTTGGCCAGGCTGGTCTTGAACTCCTGACCTCAGATGTTCTGCATGCCTTGGCCTCCCGAAGTGCTGGAATTACAGCTGTGAGCCACCGCGCCCAGCCGCTCCACTTTTTATTATGGAACATTTCGAATGTGCACAAATGTAGAATAGTGTAATAATGCCTGTGTGTGCTCATTACCTTTTGTCCGCATCGCCTCCACACCAGAATGTTTGGAAACAAATGGTTTGAATTATCTGCAAATATTTGTAAATACTTCAGTATTTGTCTTTAAAAGATAAGAAGTATTTAAAAAAAAACCACAATATGATAATGCCTTAAAAATCAACAATAATTCCTTATTGTTCATTAGTCTTCATATTTCCCTGATAGCCTGACACAGTTTTATTGAGGTATAATTTACAAGCTGTAAACTTCACCCATTGTAAATATACCGTTTGATTGTTAGTAATTTTTTTTTTCTTTGAGACATAATCTTGCTCTGTCTCCAGGCTGGAGTGCTGTGGTGCAATCTCGGCTAACTGTAACCTCTGCCTCCCGGGTTCAAGCCATTCTCCTGCCTCAGCCTCCCCAGTAGCTGGGACTACAAGTGTGCGCCACCATGCCCAGCTAATTTTTCTATTTTTAGTAGAGGCGGGATTTCACCATGCTGGCCAGGATGGTCTCCATCTCTTGACCTTGTGATCCACCCGCCTCGGCCTCCCAAAGTGTTGGGATTACAGGCGTGAGCCACCACGCCGGCCTATTGTTAGTAAATTTAAACAGTTGTGCAAACATCGCCACAATCCAGGTTTAGAGCACTTATGTATTTTAAATGGTTTGTTTGCATCAGAATTTTATTAGGGCTCGTGTGCTGTGATTGGTTGTCTTTTCAGTCTCTTTTAATCTATTGGTTTGCCCTCTCATTTTTCCATGCTTTTTTTTCAGTGTAGAAATGTGTCTTTGTCTTTAGAATTTCCAAAAGTCTAGATTTTGTCAACTGCATCATTGTAGTGCTATTTAACATGTCCCTCTGCCCCTTATTTCCTGTAAATTGGGTTTGGAGGCTCGATCAGATTGAGGTTAAATTTTTTTTTAGCACATACATCATAGAGGGTGTTGTGTACTTCAGATAGGATGCCATGTTGTGTGATTATTTCTCTCTTCTGGATGTTAGCAGTCTTTGATAATTATTGCCCAAGTTCATTATTTCATTAGGGTTGTAAAATAGTAAAATGGTGATTTTCTTTTCTTTTTCTTTCTTTTTTTCCTTTTTTTTTTTTTTTTTTTTTTTTTTTTGAGATGGAGTCTCGCCCTGTTGCCCAGGCTGCAGTGCAGTGGTACGATCTCAGCTCACTGCAATCTCCACTTCCTGGCTTCAAGTGATTCTCCTGCCTCAGCCTCCCAAGTAGCCACCACGCCTGCCTAGTTTTTGTTTTTTGTGTTTAGTAGAGACGGGGTTTTGCCATGTTGGCAAGGCTGGTTTTGAATTCCTGACCTCGTGATCCACCGGCCTTGGCCTCCCAAAGTGCTAAGATTACAGGTGTGAGCCACCACACCCAGCCCAAAATGGTGATTTTCTAATTTCACCTTTCCTTCTTGCTTTATTACCTGGATCATTTCTCTAAAGATAAACTTCTCCTTTTAAACCATTCAGTTATTCTAACATTTAATTTGAATATGTAAGGCAAGATGAATGTTTAATTCTACCATTTTTCAAAATAATGAGTTGATTTCCCAGCATCGTTCCAAGGCAACCAGTGGGTTTTGTTTTGTTTTTTAGTGTCATTATAAAGCCGGAGATTTAAGCATACTGAAAGTGTTTCAGTCGATTGCGGTTATTATTCTTTTTGATGCTTACTTAGTTGTTCCATCTTTGACCAGTGGGAATCTAGTCAAGTTGGTGGCACCTCAGTTCTTTTGGACATGACGCTAGTAGTTTTTGGTAGTTTCTTTTCTTTGTGGTTAGACAAACATTTCATGACTTATCTGGTACATTTTGTATCACAGATCTAGAATCGATCACTTCTTCAAGAAGCATTGGTTCTTTTCAGTGGAAAATCGTATTAGAGACCACAGTTTGGGTGCTAGGGGGCTCATAAATACTGGGTAGGTCATTTTTCACTAGGACTTTTAGTAGACAAAGTTAAAAAAAATGTTTAAGATAAAATACATCAGTTGTTTATACTGTTACTTTCGATTCCAATTCAGGACCATAAGTTTTTATTTAGCCCAACTGATCTTACATTTGTATCCTAGTCCTCCACTCTGAATGTTCTCATTTTCAACCACACCAATATGATCACTTATTTACTTGATCAGCACACACAGAAGTCTTAGAAAAACTATACCAGTACTACTACAAACAATATGCTTACTGAAAACAGTTTAAGCTTTTTAAAGGTTTTTGTTGTTGTTGTTGTTGTTGTTGTTGTTGTTTCCCAGGATCTTCTACTAGGGAGTGTACAGAAAGTTTTTTGTGTTTGTTTTTTAAATTTAGAAATGGGGGGGTCTCACTGTTGCCCAGGCTGGACTTAAACTCCTGGGCTCAAGGGATCTTCCTGCCTCAGCCTGAAGTAGCTGAGACTACAGGCACGTGCCACCATGCCCAGCAACAACGCTGAGTTTTAGATCATTAAAGATAAATGTTTCAGTGTTTGCTTTAGTTCACTTTCAACTTTTAGGAAGTGCCTTTTTTGTTTAACAGCTTTATTGAGGCATAATTTATATATCATAAATTCTCCCATTTTAAGTTTAAGTTAAATAACTATTAATAAACTTAATAGAGTGGTACAACCATCACCAGAATTAGATTTTGAACATTTCCATTGCCCCCAAAAGCACCCAGCACCATTTGTTGAAAAGGCCATCTTTTTCCAATGGAATTGCCTTGGTGTTTTTGTTGAAAATTAATTGAACATGAGCATAGGATTTCTTGACTCTTAATTTACCTTCATTCATGTTTAGTCCTATTTTTACACCAACCTATCTTGGTTACTACAGTTTCATAATAAGTTTTGAAAATGGGAGATGTAAGTCTTCAACTTTGTTATTTTTCAGTGTTGTTTTGGGTACTCCAGATCCTTTGCATTTCCATATAAGTTTTAAAATCAGCTTGACAATTTCTGCAAAAGTGTCTGCTGGGATTTCTGCTAGGGTTTGCATCGAATCTGAGATGACTAGGTAGTGTTGCCATCTTAACAATATTGAGTCTTCCTATCCATGAGCATGTAATGCCTCTCCATTTATTTAGACCTTCTTTGATTTCTCTCAGCAATATTTCATAGTTTTAGTGTACACATCTTGAACTTTCTTGCTAAATTTATTCCTATTTTATTCATTTTTCATGCTAGTGTGAATATAACAGTTTTTTTAGTTTTATTTTCAGATGGTTCCTAGTATATAGAAATACAACTGACTTTTGTATATTGATCATATTCTGTGACCTGGATGAACTTGTTTATTAAATCTAGTAGGGGTGTGTGTGTGTGTGTGTGTGTGTGTGTATTCCTTAGAATTCTATACAGGCTGTATTGACTATAAAAAACAGTTTTACCTCTTCCTCCCCAGCGTACATGCCTTTACTTTCTTTCCTTCTGTACCCTTCTCGGCTGCCCTTCTCTCCTCCTCCCTCCTTCTCTGTCTCTTTGCCTCATTACACTGGTTAGAACCTCTAGTGCAAAGTTGAGAAGACAGTACGGAGAGCTTCCATATACCCCACACCCTGTTTTCCCTGTTATTAACACCTTACATTCGCGTAGCACATTTGTTATAATTAGTGAACTAATATTGGTATACTATTAGTATCATTAGCTGAAGTCCAAACTTTATTCAGATTTTGTTAGTTTTTACCTAAAGTACATTTTCTGTTCCAGGATCCCATTCAGCATATCATATGACCTATATTTGTTTTTATTTATTTATTTTTTTTGAGATGGAGTTTCGCTCTTGTTGCCCAGGCTGGAGTGCAATGGCTTAATCTCGGCTCACCGCAACCTCTGTCTCCCCGGTTCAAGCAATTCTCCTGCCTCAGCCTCCCGAGTAGCTGGGATTACAGGCATGTGCCACCACACCCGGCTAATTTTGTATTTTTAGTAGAGACGGGGTTTCTCCATGTTGGTCAGGCTGGTCTCAAACTCCCGACCTCAGGTGATCCGCCCGCCTCGGCCTCCCAAAGTGCTGAGATTACAGGCATGAGCCACTGTGCCCGGCCTCATACGACCTTTAGTTGCCATGTCCCCTTAGCCTCCTCTTGACCGCGACAGTTTCTCAGACTTTCTTTGTTTTTAAGACGTTGACAGCTTTGAAGAGCACGAGTAAGGTTGTAAAATGTTATTCACTTGGGAGTTGTCTGATGTTTTTCTCATGTTTAGACTGGGATTATGGGATTATGGGTTTGGAGAGGAAAACCACAGAAGTGCCATTCTCATCACATCATATCAAGGGTATGTACTAGCAACAGGAATTATCACTGTTGATTTTGACCTTGGTGACCTAACTGAGATAGTGTTTGTCAGGCTTTTCCACAGTAAAGCTACTCTTCCCACCCCCCCTGTTTTCTATACTGTGTTCTTTAGAAGGAGGTCACTCTGTACAGTCCACGCATAAGAAGTGGAGAGTGATGCTCCATGTCTTTAAGGGTGGAATATCTACATAAGTTATTATTAAATTATTCTGCATAGGAGATTTCTCTCCTCTCCATTTATTCATTTAGTCATTTATCTATATTAGAATGGACTGATAGATATTTCTTTTATACTTTGGATTATAATCAGTACTATTTTATTTATTTTGTTGCTCAAATTATTTCAGCTTTGGCTGTTGGGAGCTCTTTCACTTGGCTTCTATGTCCCTTTGACATACCCCAGTCATTTTTTAAAAAGCACTTCCTTACTCAATGGCACTATAAAATGTCCAGGTTCATCTCATCTATTTCCTGCTCCAGTTCTACAATCAGCCATTTTTCTAAGAAACACTGGTTCTATTTATTGGAGAATGGTATTAGAAACCAATACCTAGGCAATAGGTGTGCTTACTGATTCTGGTGTGTTATTACTTTTCTCAGCTGACAAAGCAAGGAAATACATGTGTACACTAACCAGTGTATATAAGAACATCTATTAAATAATTCTTTATGTAACCACATGTGTTCATATTAAGCTAAACATGGATTCATACATACCTCTCCAACTCTAGCCATTACCACACACACAGATCATTCCAGCATCCTCCTGTTGCTTGTCTGTAATCTCCCACTACACCAGCCATCCATTTGCTTATTCATTTCCAGTATACATACATAGCACTATCAGAATTGTTAACCAGCATGCATGTGGGAAGCAACTTTATCAGCCAGAATACAGTGCTTATGTGTAGTTTCTTTGCTGTTAGTCTTACAGATTACACTCATTTCCAAAGTTTTTTAGGACAACAACTTTTTCCCACATCTACTTCAGTGAGGTCATTTGATGCATTTTTAATACAGTTAGATTCTTTTGTCACTTACTGCATTCCATCCAAGAATTCCCCAGGCTCCTAAATGATATTTTAAAAATTTCATAGCTTAAGGCTTATTCTTTGTGCTGTTAAGTTCAGTGGGTCTTGATAAATGAGGTCATGTATCCACAATTACAGTGTCATACAGAGTAGTTTCACCACTCTAAAAAAAAAAATCTCCTGTGCAACACCTATTAATCCCTCCTTTCCTACACTAAACCTCTGGAAACCACTGATCTTTTTTTTTCTTTTTCTTTTTTTTTTTGGAGACGGATGGAGTTTTGCTCTTGCTGCCCAGGCTTGGGGGCAATGGTGCAATCTTGGCTCACTGCAACCTCCACTTCCCGAGTTCAAGCGATTCTCCTGCCTCAGCCTCTCAAGTAGCTGGGATTACAGGCGTGTGCCACCATGCCTGGCTAATTTTTCTAATATTAGTAGAGATGGGGTTTCACCATGTTGGCCAGCTGGTCTCGAACTCCTGACCTCAGGTGATCCATCCACCTCTGCTTCCCAAAGTGCTGGGATTGCAGGCATGAGCCACCACGCTCAGCCAACCACTAATCTTTTTATTGCATTTATAGATTTGCCTTTTCCAAACTAGCTTCTTTCACTTGACAATATGTACTTAAGATTTGTCCATGTCTTTTTGTAGCTTGATATCTCATTTCTTTTCAGCGCTGAATAATATTCCATTGCATGGATATGCAAAAGTTTGTTTATGCACTCACTATTCAAAGACATACTGGATGCTTCCAGTTTATGGTGATTATGAATAAAGCTGCTATAAACATTCACATGCACATTTTTGTGTGGATATAAGTTGTCTTTATTTTTTTTGAGACAGCGTCTCACTGTCACCCAGGCTGGAGTGCAGTGGTGTGATCTCAGCTCACTACAACCTCCACCTCCTGGGTTCAAGTGATTCTCGTTCCTCAGCCTCCCGAGTAGCTGAGACTACAGGCATGTGCCACCACGCCTGGCTAATTTTTGTGTTTTTAGTAGAGATGGGGTTTCACCATGTTAGCCAGGCTGGCCTTGAACTCCTGGGCTCAGACGATCCACCCACCTCTGCCTCCCAAATTGCTGGGACTACAGGTGTGGGCCATTGTGTGAATATAAGTTTCCAAATCGGTTTGGTAACTGTCTAGAAGTGCAGTTGCTGGATTGTTGGGTGAGACTATGTTTGAATTTTTAAGAACTTGCCCAACTATCTTTGAAAGTGTCTGTTCCATTTTGCGTTCCTAGCAGCAATGAATGAGAGTGCCTATTGCTCACATGCTCATCAACAATTAGTTCAGTTTTTTTTCTAATTTTAGCTATTCTAATAAGTATGTAGTAGTATCTCGTTTTAATTTCCAATGCCCTTATGACAAATGATGTTTATAATTTTTTCACTTGCTTATTTTTCATGTATATATTTACTTTAGTGGGGAGTCTGTTCAGATTTTTTGCCATTTTAAAAATTGGGCTGTTTATTTTCTTATTGTTCAGTTTTTAGAGTTCTTTGTATGTTTGCATGTAAGACTGTTATCAGATATGTGTTTTACAAATATTTTTTCCTAGTCTGTGGCATGGCTTTCACTTGTCTTAACAGTGTCTTTTGAAGAACAGAAGTTTTTTGTTTTTGTTTTTGTTTTTCAGACAGAGTCTCAGTCTGTTGGCCAGGCTAGACTGCAGTGGTGTGATCTCAGTTCACTGCAACCTCCACATCCCAGGTTCAAGCGATTCTCCTGCCTCAGCCTCCCAAGTAGCTGGGATTACAGGCACACGCCACCATGCCCAGCTAATTTTTGTATTTTTAGTAGAGACGGGGTTTCACCATGTTCGCCAGGATGGTCTTGAACACCTGACCTCGTGATCTGCTCGCCTCGGCCTCCCAAAGTGCTGGGATTACAGGCGTGAGCCACTGTGCCGGCCTAGAACAGAAGTTTTTAACTTTAAAAATGTCTAATTTATTATTTTTTCCCCATGGATCATGCTTTTAGTGTTGTATCTAAAAACTCATTGCCAAAATCAAGATCACCTAGACTATTTCTATGTTTCCTTCTAGATTTTTTTTAGTTTCATTTTAGATACAGGTCTCTAATTGATTTTGAGTTAATTTTCATGAAAGGTATTAGATCTAGGTCCATGTTTTTGCATATGGATGTTCATTTTTTTCCAGCACCATTTCGCAAAAAGACTATCCTTTCTCTACTGAACTGCCTTTGCTCCTTTGTCAAAGATCAGTTGGTTATGTTTGTGTTAATCTATTTCTGGGCTCTCTATTCTGTTCTATTGATCTATGTTTCTGCTCTTTTGCCAATACCATGCTGTCTTCATTACTGTAGCTTTAAAGTAATGTTGAAATCAGGTTGTGTGAGTTTTCCCAATTAGTCTTCCTTCTAGGTTTTTGCCTTTTTAAAATGTATTTTATTTTATTTTGAGACAGAGTCTCACTCTGTCACCCAGGCTGGAGTGCAGTGGCATGATCTCGGCTCACTGCAACCTCTGCCTCCCGGGCTTAAGCAATCCTCCTACTTCAGCCCCTCGTGTAGCTGGGACCACAGGTGCATGCCATCACGCCTGGCTAATTTTTTGTATTTTTGGTAGGGAAGGGGTTTCACCATGTTGCCCATGCTGGTCTTGAGCTCCTGAGCTCAAGTGATTCACCCGCCTTGGCTTCCTAAAGTGGTGGGATTACAGGCATAAGCCACCCACTTTGCCCAGCCAGGTCTTTGCCTTTCCATATAAACTTTGGAATCATTATGTCAACATCTACAAAGTAGCTTACTGGGAATTTTTGATTGGGATTGCATTAAATCTATAGATCATGTTTGGAAGAATTGACATCTTAACAATATTGAGTCTTCCAATCTGTGAACATGGAATCTCTCCATTTATTTTTCTCTTTGATTTCTTTCATCACAGTTTTATAGTTTTCTGCATATAGACTATGTACATATTTTGTCAGAGTTATACATAAATTTTCTTTTTTTAGTGCTATTGTAAATTGTATTGTTTTTTTCAACTTCAAATTATGATTTTTTAATTGCTGGTATAGAAAAACAATGGACTGTTCTATAGTAAGTCTGCAAACTTGCTATATTAGCTTGTTAGTCCTAAGAGATTTTTAGTGATTCTTTGGGATTTTCTATATAGACAATTATGTCATCTGTGAACAAAGACAGTTTTATTTCCTCCTTCATATTCTACATACCTTTTCTTTCCTTTTCCTGTCTTATTGCACTAGCTAAGTCTTCTAGTACAATGCTGATTATGAGTAATGAGAAAGGACACCCTTACCTTGTTCCCAAGGTACTTAGAGGAAAGTGTCTAGTTTTTCATCATTAAATATAATAGCTGCAGGATTTTTGAGGGTTTTTTTTTATTTATCAAGTTGAGGTAGTTTCTCTCTGTTCCCAGTTTGCTGAGAGTTTTAAAAATCATAAGTGAGTGTTGGGTTTTGTCAAATGACTTTTATCCATCAATTAATAAAATCTTATGATTTTTCTTCTTTAGTCTGTTAATATGGTAAATTACATTGGTTGAGTTTTGAATGTTGAACCAGCCTTGCATATCTGGAGGAAGAAGTCCCGCTTGGCCATGGTTTATAATCCTTTTTATACATTGTCGAATTCAATTTACTAATGTTTTATTGAGGATTTTTGCATCTGTGTTCATGGGAGATACTGGTCTGTATCTGGTAATCTGTATTCCTTTCTGGTAATATCTTTTTTTCATTAAATTTTTTTTATTGACAATAATAATTATACATATTTATGGGCTACATATTGAAGTTGCAATACATATAATATATAATGATCAGATCAGGGTAATTAGCATTCCATTATCTCAAAGATCATTTCCTTGTATTGGGAACCTTCAATATCCTCCTTCTAGCTATTTTAAACTATATATTATTGTTAACTATAGTCATCCTACAGTGTTAGAGAATACTAGAACTTATTCCTCCTTAAGGTAATGTTGACTTTTTAGAATGAGTTAGGAAGTGTTCTCTCTGCTTCAGTTTTTCTGGAAGAGATTGTGGAGAATTAATATCATTTCTTCCTGACATGTTTGGTAGAATTCACCATCTGGGCCTAGTGCTTTCGTTGTAGAAGGTTATTAATTATTTATTCAATTTATCTTATAGATATAAATGTATTCAGATTATCTGTTTCTCCTTTGTGAAATATGATAGTTTGTGTCTTTAAGGAATTGGTACATTTCATCTAAGTTATCAAGTTTGTGGGCATAAAATTTTTCATAACATTCCTTTATTGTCCTTTTAATTTCCATGGTATTAATAGTGACAATTCTTACCATTTTTAAATGGACTTCTAAATTTTATCATTAGTAGTTGTAAAGAATTAACTTTCTATATATTGTAAAATGTATTGCTTTTGCTGAAAAATTAAATGATTATATATTTTCTTAAAATGAATCTAATGGGCCAGGTGCGGCGGCTCACGCCTGTAATCCCAGCACTTTTGGAGGCCAGGGCGGGCAGGTCACAAGGTCAGGAGATCTAGACCATCCTGGCCAATGGTGAAACCCCGTGTCTACTAAAAATACAAAAATTAGCTGGGCGTGGTGGCATGTGCCTGTAGTCCCAGCTACTCAGGAGGCTGAGGCAAGAGAATCCCTTGAACCCAGGAGACGGAAGTTGCAGTGAGCTGAGATCGCACCACTGCGCTCCAGCCTAGTGACAAAGTGAGACTCCTTCTCAAAAAAAAAAAAAAAAGTATCTAATGGAATCTAAATGTCATATTAATTTAATATCTACCATCATCTATTTATCTATTTATTTAAAAAGCTCATAAACAAGGTCATCTTTATTGGAAATATTACATCAGTTTTCTTTTATTTTACTTTAAATTGATAAATAAAATTATATCTAGTTATCGTGTACAACATGATTTGAAACATGTATACATTGTGGAATGGCTCAGTTGAGCTAATTAAAATATGCATTATCTCACATACTTACCATTTTTAGTGGTGAGAACACCTAACATCATCCCATGTTCTCTCCGAACTTGTATTTCCATTTTACTCCTCCCCCAGATTTTTATCTTAATATAACTTATTTTTATGCTTAGACCTTAATAATTTCTTGTAACATAAAAAGCACAATTTCATTGGAAATGCATCTTGTTATGAAATAGTCTAGGTCTCCCTTTTAAATCATAATTAGTTCATATACCCATGGCTGAGTATGACTTACTGCTTGAATGATACAAGGCTCAACACCAATTATATTACTATCTTGGTTTTTGTAGATGGAAGTCCTAAAGAAATCTTGTCTGCATCCCTAAGAAGATAAGCATGGAAAGTTTCTGTTAGAGCAGTGTTACTCAAGTCTCTGAATTCCTTCTGAGTTAAACGCCAGAAATCACTTGGTGATCTTTCATCAAAATTATTTTTAGGTATCTATCATGAAAAACTCTATTAGAGACTCCTTTCATTTTGTTGAAAGTAATGAGTTAGAAACTACTTGAATTGCAAAAAGATATTTTATTAGTCATCAGAGTCATTGCACTTTCTCAAAAACAACCTCAACATTCAAATAAACCTTTGCCAGTCACCCTGGAGGTTTTGCATAGACAATGCATCATTATAAGATTTGAAATGAGGGTCAGGTAAATATTTCTTTTGTAAAGTGGGACAAGGATCTATTATGAAAGCAGGGGTGAGAAATGGGAGCTTGTAAGATACTTGACCGTAGTGATACTCAAATTTAGGAATGAATGCAGGCAGAGCTTGAGGCTCATGAAAATTATTTCCCTTAAACTACCTAAGTGCCCAGGTACTCCTTGGAAAGATTTTGTGAACTGAGGAGCAAGCACCCTATTTTGAAGACCCATCTATGGAAAAGGCAGGAAGGCATCCTTGATAAGATGGCATTTGATAATAGACCTGAAGGAGATGCAGGTGAAACCATGTGGCTACTGGGGGAAGAGAAATCCAGGCAGAAGAAACCTCAAGGGCAAAAACACTGAGGCAGGAGTGGTCTTGGAATGTTCTGGAAACAGCAAGAAGACCAGTGTTGGTTGTAGCAGACTGAATAAGGGAAAGAGTGGTAGAATATGAGGTCAGAGAGATAAGCAGCAGCATGTTAGGTTTTGGAGTCCAAGGTAGAAGTTTGGGATTATATTATGAGTGAGATGAGAAGAACGACTTTCCACTGGAGGGTTTTGAGTTTGGGGGTGACATGACCTGGCTTTAATTTTAAAAGGCTCACTCTGGCTGCTGTGTTACTTAGTACATGGAAATATTGTTGCCTTTATCATTTCTGGGTAGTTTTGCTGACATTCTTTTTCTGGGTTCACAACTGTGATGGCAGTTTTAGCTGTGCAGGATTATGAAAATGATCTGACCCCTGACGAATTTGGGATATCAGTTTGGCCTGGGTGTGGTTCTCTTCTGCTTTGTGGGCTCAGAACTCTTGTATTCCAAAGGAAGCCATCTTCTTTCTGGCTGCCAGCCCATTGCATTTGAGCCATAAATGTTGGGGTTTGGGCACCAGATAAATGTAGTAGGGTCTCGGCTGATGACCTGCAGAAGCAGATCATGGAATTATAGAAGCTATTGTAGGTCAGTTCCCAGGAAACAGACTGAAACTCAGATTTGTGTGTGAGAAGTTTATTGGGGAGTGCTCTTTTGAACATTACCTGTAAGGAGTAAGGAAAGCAGTAGTGCGCAGAGGGGAGTACTGGACTCTGATACAGTTGCAGCAGAGCCCCTGACCATCCTAAAGAGGGATGGCCTTTTAGAATTGTCTCAAATGAAGCATGAGGCCTGGGCCTTAACACCTTCCACATCAACTAGTCAATGGTTGTGGGTGGGCCCTGGAAAAGGGATGTGCTTGGGCCAAGAGTCATTCTTGGGGAGAAACTTAACTGTGAGCCATCAGCTGCCAAGACTCCAGGCAACCTGGGAAATGAGTGTCTCAGTCTTGAAGGGGTGTCTGGGTGGCACACCATGGTAATTCACTACTCATGATTAACTGGAAGATCCCTTTAAAGATCATCACCAACACCTCGACACCAGACACCACCATTTCGAAGCTAAAGAAACTGAGGCCTGGGAGTGTACAAATATTGTTTATCCTTGCATCATCTTCTCATGTGTTAATTACAAAACACAAAAATGACGTCAACACGTATGCCTTATTTTCTAAAGGAGGGAGAGTATAAAACTGATTGTTAATTTTTTAAAGTATTTGCAAATATCAACTAATTGCCATTATTGTTGCTGCTGCATATACTGTTTTTATTTTTTAAGAAACAGTTCTTTTACTTCAGAACAACTGCATGGACTGTTAAGGTGATCACCAAGTTCACTTCACACCCGTTCCACGCACATTCTGTTTCCCTCGTTGGTGCACACAGTCTTCATTACAAGGAAAATCCGCTCTGTGCCTACCGCAAGAATAGGAATCAATTCTTAATGCTGAAATAATTTCAACTAACATGAAGTACGCTGCTTGGATACTGTAGTTTGATTTGCTTGGGTGGTTCTGTCTTCCTACATTCATTGTGAAAGAAATCTCTTAGAGCACCCAGCAATCATGTTCCCGTATTTACAAAATATTTTTTACATAAAAGAAATTGCACAGGACTAAAACAACCAAATTTTGTAATATGTGGACCAGATTCAAACCAACTATAAGGAGACATTTTGGAGACAACTGGGGAAAAATCAAACACATTAAGGAATTATTACTTTTCTTAAGAGTGATAGTGGACTTGCGGTCGTGTTAAATTTAAGTCATTATGTATTAGGGTCAATACTGAAATGTTTATAGGTGAAATGATTTGAGGTCTGGGATTACCTAAAATATTCCAGAAAATAGGAGGAATAGATGAAACAAGAATGGTAAAATGCTGATGGTAGTTGAAGGTGGGTTATGGCACAGGGGGGATAACTTTTACCATTCTCTTAACTTTGGTGTGTATTTGAAAATTTCCATAATAAAAAGTTAACAAAACCCACATTTTTTCATGTCTGGTTTTAAAACTTTTATTTTACTGGATGGAAGCTAAGAAAATGGGTTGTCTAGCCTAATTTTGAACTTCTGGCAGTATAACTGTCCCAGATTAGGGAAGAGGCACAGCCCAGCCTGCAAAAATGCCGGGCTGGACCTCATGTGATCACACCCATTCGCCACGGCAGGCAGTGTCACCTCCTCTGGGTCTCATGGTGAATAACCGCAGCACGGCTGACAGAACAGGTAGCCTTGGTTCAAACCTGGAGCCCACCTTTCTTTAGCCTCTGTGATCTTACACTTCATGTGAGCTCTCTCAATCTCATTTATAAACTGGGACTTGTTTGAGGGTTAGAAGTGATGCAGAGAAGGTATCTAGTGCATAGTTGATATCCAACACAATGGTAGTCATTATTGATAAAAAGCTGTTTGTTCTCCTCTCCTGGGAAATAGTCCTGCTTTGTCTCCAGGTTGTAGAAGTTTTCCCTGGGAGTTTATCTTGGTCCGGGAGGAACAAGTCCCTATCTCTAGATTTCATTCATGGGGTCCCATGTCACCCTGAACCTTCTACCTTTAAATGCTTGTCTGCAAGTTTATTTATAGTCTGTCTTTTGGACTTGGGCTAAGAATTTGTAATATATGTAAAACACGAGGATTTGAGAGGAAGCCTAAAATGTCTCTAAGAAATCTTTTCATTGTTGGGCAGCTCTGGTATTTTTTATTCCTTTGTGATTTGCTGCCCTGAAGCAAACATGGCTAATCAAATAAGAGTCACCTACAGATCCTGATTCCTTGGCCAGGCCTCCATCCCCTAAAATGGGGAAATTGCTCGCTGGTGCTAAGTGGAGGCAAATTAATAATAATAAATTGCATTAATACTTTTCAATAGCATTTTAATTAAACTTTTTTAGCAACAGTATGAAAATCTGCCTTATTCTTTTATGTACTATTTTATTAATCTACTCCATGAGCACTTTTTCTGTTTTCAAATGTATGTATTTATCATTTCATTTGATTTATTCTAACAACATGCCTGTGAACTAGAGGGGTGGAAACAGTATCACTTGGAGACAGAGAAGGCCAAGGTGAAGGACTTCATTCCAAACATAGGATCTCACTTCCACCCAGAGTGCTGTCCCTTAATTAGACCCAGGTTTTTCTGTGGGCAGATTACAATCTACCCATTGATCTTAAAGTCACGCCGGGTTAATTTCCCAGTTGACAACTGCCACCTGCTCCCTCCCTATGGGAATTTCCCAAGGGGAACGTGGCCAGCCCTGACTCAGCCAGCCCACACCTCGCCTAGACTTCCAGCAGCCACCCTTCACCCACCTTGATCACACTTGAAGGAAATCAAAAGTAACACCTTCTTGGGAAAGGGCTGGGGCCTCTCGCCGGAGATGGTGCTGCCTCCCACTCAGCAGCTGCTGTCTTGTCCATTTAGACTCACAGATGGGGTTGAGTCTCAGAAGCCTCTATGTGGATCAGAACTGGGGTGGGGGAATCTGAGGGAAGAGGCTCATTTCCTGGTGCTCTGTGGGAGTGACAGACTTTGAGTCTTGCAACAATCCCTCACTTCTTTGTTTGAGGATAGCAACAAAGAAAGAAGACAACACTTGTTCTTCTTCCATGGAGTCCACAATAGGTTTCTGAAGGCAGACATTTTAGCAGATACCCTTTCGTTGTCTAGCAGTGCTTCCTTGTCATTACCAGTTTGAGCTGAATATTCATAAAAGCTACCATTTACTGAGCAGAAGCCATGCGCCGGGCACCATGCTGAACGAGATAGTCTGAGCCCCAGGGAATACAGTTGTGAATAAAGCTTTCCTGAAGCTTACAATTTACTGGGTTATGGCTACTGAACAACTGCTTAAGTTGAATGATTAGAAGGGGATGCAGGGTTTGGAAGGGGAAGTCCAGGGTGCTTCAGGAGTCTATAGCTGACATTATTTGATTTAATCCTGACAGTAGCTCTGGGAAGTAGTATCACTATTTCTCATTTTTCAGACAAGACAACCGAGGCTGAGAAGTTTAAGTACATTTCTCATTGAAAGGAAAGTGCTGGGATTTGACTTGGTGAGCTTCTACTCTGTACTCAATGCTCATACACAGAAACAAAACTACTCACCAATGTTGGAAGTGTACCTCTTCTGTAAGTTTAAATTTGGACAGATCATTGTTCGATTAGAAGATCAAAGGTTCTTACCTCTATGGAGAGGCTTCAGGGGGTTGTGAAACCCCTGAAACTGTATGCAAATTTCAGTGAGTATCTGCATGTGTCTCCTGGGGAGAAAGTCCCTAGGTCACACCATGTTCTTTGAGGATCAATGACACCAAAATGTTAATAACCACTGCATTGGCTCATGTATTCATGACTGCACCTGACTTTGTTCTCAGCCCACTCAGCAGGCAGCTGAACAAGCCCAGTGCAAAAAGAGGTTAGTGGGTGTTTGTTGGTCCCCACATTTTTACAAGTTGTCGATGGTGATGGCTGAGGGTCTGTTCACCTCTCAGCCTTGCTCCTTCCCCTCACCTGCTAAGCCGTCTGGTTGGGATAGGTAGGACAGGTGGTGGGGGTCTCTTCTGGGGCACCAAGAGCCTTCTCCCAATATACCTCTCCGAAGGGTCCAGTTGTGCCATAGAAGCCAGTATTTCAGATTTTTAGACATTAGATTAGTTTCCTGGGCTGCTGTAACAAAGTACAACAAACTGGGTGGCTTAAAACAACAGAAATGCATTCTCTCATGGTTCTGGAGGCCAGAAGTCTGAAATCAAAGTGTCTAAAGGCTCTAGGGAAGAATCCTTTCTTGCCTGTCCCTAGCTTCTGGTGTTGCGGGCAATCCTTAGTATTCCTCAGCTGCATCACTCCAATTTCCATCTCTTCATGCAGCTGTCTTTTCTCTGTCTCTGTGTCTTTCATGATCTTTTTATAAAGATACCAGTCATTGGACTTAGAGTCCCCCCAGTCCAGTATGATCCCATCTTAACTAACATCTGCAAAGACCCTTTTTCCAAATAAGGTCACCTTCTGAGGTTGGGGGGAAGCAAATTTTGGGACTACACTATTCAATCCAATACTGATATAGTCTTCCACCTTGTCTTCTGTTAACAAAATAAGTGCTTCTCAGTAAAAGAGCAATAACCTCAGAAGCCTTGTCAGTGGTTTATGTAGGAGTGTAAATGAATTTATCAGGTATTTTTCCAAAGGCAGATTCTGCTTGGGCAAGTAGATATGCAGTTCCTAGGTAGCTGGATGGGAAGAGGTAAACTCCTAGCAGGGGAGGGCAACTGGCTAGGAGGCTGGAGACACTAAAGACAAATTTTCTTCACTTTATAGTGTTCCTAGGTTGGCTCTTGATGTAGAATTCATTCATTATTTTGATGTAGAATTCATTCATTTAGTGACCCATTCATTCATTCTAAAAATATAGAATGTTTGATGTGTTAAGACTTTTTTTTTTTTTATTTTTTATGGAGTTTTGCTCTTATCGCCCTGGCTGGAGTACAATGGCATGATCTCGGCTCACTGCAACCTCCGCCTCCCAGGTTCAAGGGATTCTCCTGCCTCAGCCTCCCAAGTAGCTGGGATTACAGGCATGCGCCACCATGCCCGGCTAATTTCGTATTTTTAGTAGAGACGGGGTTTCTCCATGTTGGTCAGGCTGGTCTCGAACTCCCGACCTCAGGTGATCCACCCCCCTTGGCCTCCCAAAGTGCTGGGATTACGGGCATGAGCCACCATGCCCTGCCTGATGTGTTAAGAAATTTTAAGGGCAAACAAAATGAATCAGTTACGGCCCCTGCCCTAAATGAACCTGCAATCTCACAGGGGAAAGGAACGGGCATGGACTACCTGTATGCAGGTCAGAAAGTGAGGAGTGTTCCCTGTCCATAACACTTAGAGCCCTGCTGGCGAGAAGCAGTTGAGAATGCTGTGCATATATCTACCCTAGGGTAGATCAGAAAAGGCCTCATGAAAGTGGAGATACTGGAACTGGGTTTTCAAGGATGGATATGATGGAAACATGGAGAAGTAGGAGAGAGACAAGTGGAATCACAGAACAAAGACACTTGTGTGGGAGATCAGGAGACATGAATGGGAAATGGCATAGCTTGGCTGGAGTGTCATGAACAGGAAGCATCTGGATTGTGGGGGCTTTGACTGCCAGGCTAAGGAAGTCAGGCTCTAGATTATTATTATTATTATTATTATTATTATTATTATTTTTTTTTTTTGAGAGAGAGTCTCACTGTTCCCCAGGCTGGAGTACAGTGGCATGATACAGGTTCACTGCCTCTTGGGTTCAAGCAATTCTCCTGCCTCAGACTCCTGAGCTGCTGGGACTACAGGCACGCACCACCATGCCCAGCTAATTTTTTGTATTTTTAATAGAGATGGGGTTTCTTCCATGTTGGCCAGGCTGGTCTCAAACTCCTGGCCTCAAGTTATCTGCCCGCTTCGGCCTCCTAAAGTGCTGGGATTACAGAGATGAGCCACTGTGCCCAGCCTGGGCTCTAGATTTTAATGCTGGGGCCATGAGGGGCTCTGAAAGAGACTGAGCTGTGAAAGGCAGGATTAGAATGGTGTTTAAGAAGGCTAACTGGGTGGGGTGTGGTGGCTTATGCGTATAATCACAGCACTTTGGGAGATGGAGGTGAGAGGATCCCTTGAGCCTAGGAGTTTGAGTCTAGCCTGGGCAATAAAACGAGAACTCTGTCTCTATAAAATTTTTTAAAAATTTAGCTGGGTATGGTGGTGCACACCTGTGGTCCCAGCTACATGGGAGGCTGAGGTGGGAGGATCCTTGAGCCCAGGAGGTTGAGGCTGCAGTGAGCAATAATGGCACCACCGCATTTCAGCCTGATCGACAGAGCAAGACCCTGTCTCAAAAAGAAAAAAAAAAAAAAAGAAGGCTAAGAAGGCTAACTGGACAGCAGAACATGTCATGGGAAGAAGAAATGGGTACAGGAAACCAGTTAGGCCACAGCAAGAGGGGACCAGCACTGGAAGTTGGATAGAGCCACGTGATCGGGGCAAGAATGGAGAAGTCAGCATGAAACAAAATATATAGTGAGGGCAGGGCAGGGCAACTCATTGGATGGGGCCAAGTGGTTCTTGTTTTTTTTTTTTAAGTTAGAAATGTTTATTAACCTAACATTTATTTTTAGTCATTTTTTTGCTATGCAATATTTTATACACACAAAGGAACATAGGTAATGTATATGTAAGTTAGGAAGTGTAATAGTCAAATGAGCACCCTCGAACTTAGAATTCACTACCTGTGGGCCTGACCTCATCTGCTGCCCTACACTGAATTTCTTACTGATCATTCTCTTGCTTTTTTCTCATAATTTTACCATGTATGTTTGTATCCCTGAAACATAGGGAGGGAGATATCACCTCCTGTGGATGACACCTGGGAGGTATTTCAGAGGCACTAGATTAACCTTCTTCTCTCTGTTCCAGCCCTGCCCCGAAGAGCAGCTGCTGCTCTTGGGGGCAGGCCCCATAGTGACACATTCTGTGGCAGGAGGTTCTGTCAGATGATGGTGACTTACAGATTAGAGACTTTTTAAGGAGTGACGGAGGAGCTGAAGATTTATACTTCAGAGAAGAGCTTACTTTCTCCTGGCCTAGGGGAGGACACTCTTCCAGTCATATGGCTCTGTAATATTCACTCCAAAACGTGGTGGCTTAAAAACATTTATTTTGCTCACAAATCTTCAGTCTGGGCAAGGATAGCTTGTTGCTATTCCACTTAGTATTGAATAGGGTGGCTTGAAGGCTGAAGTTGGAGTCCTCTGAAGGCTCACTCACTCATATGTCTGGTGACTGGGCTGGGAAGACACAAAGAGTTGGGGGCTGGAACAGCTGGGGCTCCTTGGCACTCTCTATGTGCTGTCTCCATATTGTCTCTCCCTCATAGTAGCTTTGAGGGCCAAATGTCTTACATGGTGGCTAATGAATACAAGTTCATATGTCCCAAGAGAAGGAGATCCAAATGGAAGCTGTATTGCCTTTGATATCCTAACCTCAGAGATCACATAGCCATACTTTATTGGTAGAGGAGTCACGTCCAAAGGGAGGGAACATAGACCCCATTTCTTGATGCCAAACTTACACACACAAAATTTTAGTAGGTTCTTAGGAGGAATCTGCGGTAATACTATGTGTAGACAATGTTTTTCACATGGTAAGAATGGATCCACAAAAATGTGGCTATCTTTGGAAAATACAGTCTGACCCAGTCTCTGACTTAGAAGAATGAAATGCTTTGATGTGTTTTCACAGGATTAGCCTTGGAAAGAATAGGAATACACATATGAACAGGTAACAGCTTGGAAAATAACCAGTTAAACATAAGGGCTAGGGTCTAAGGTACATCCCTCAGAGGACTTCTGTTTCAAAACCCAAGGAAATGGCATCAACCCACAGAAATTGGTCTCGAGCTCTGTAACTGATGATCACTGTGCTGTAGCATTTAATTCAAACAAGAGTAATTATTTTTGAGCTCCCATTTCATGTGAGGTGCCACGGTAGGTATCAGCATACAGAGACAGAGAGACACACATTTTCTGAGATGCTCACAAGCTGCTTACTGAAACATCTTGTGACCAGACATGACAGAGCAAGGTGATTGCAAGCCAGAAAAGGGAAAGAGAGGCAAAGGAAGAAAGAAGACGTGAAACCCAAGAAAGAAAGGAGTAATAGAAAGTGAGAAAGAAGATTTAAAAAAATTTTCCATTTCTATTTGAGTCTCTTATCTTTTCTGCTCTAATATTGTGCTCTTTTCCTGCAACCTCACACACACAAAATTTTAACTAGTAGGTTCTTAGGAGGAATCTGCAGTAATACTATGTGTAGACAGTGTTTTACACAAAGCCTTGGGACTCCTTTTTGACGTAAGCTTCGAATACCCCAGCAGAGATCTTCACAGTTTGCACACTGTTGACCAGTGGCTCACTGCTAGTTTCCTCACCTTCAACTCCCTTGGGATGCCATCCTCCAAAGCACAGTCTACCTTGTGGCGCTCTCCTGCGGATTCTTACAGGTAGATGGGATTCATGGGATGGAGCTTGAGCAAGGAAGATGAATGACTACTTGTGGTGTGACCAGTTCTATTTTACTGGGGGAAAGAGGGCTGGGTGCTCAGTTTATCTGCATCTCCATACTTCATTCACCCGTGAAACTGAACAACCTTTCACCCATGAAACTGAAGAAGGGAAAGGGTGCAGGGAACTTGCACACATTCAGCAACTGGTCTGGAATCTCTCCCAGGTTCTCTCCATCTCGGGGGCCTTCCAGACAGTCCTATTGTCAGCCCCTACTGCTTATGCTGGGATATGGCCTGGGCCCATCTGAAGGTCTACAGAATTGATCCTCCAAGCTGAAGAGGCTTCCGAGAATTTCCATTGTTAATTTTTTATTTATAACAGCTTTTTAATTTTTTTGTCTTTTAAAAAATATTAATTTTATTTTATTTTAAGTTCCTGGATACATGTGCAGGCCGTGCAAGATTGTTACTTAGGTAAATGTGTGCCATGGTGGTTTGCTGCACCTACCAACCCATCACCTAGGTATTCAGCCCAGCATCCATTAGCTATCCTTCCTGATGTTCTCCTTCCCCCTGCCCCCGGACAGGCCCCAGTGTGTAATGTTCCCCTCCCTGTGTCCATGTATTCTCATTGTTCAACTCCCACTTATAAGTGAGAACATGTGTGGTGTTTGGTTTTCTGTCCCTGTGTTACTTTGCTGAGCTTAATGGCTTCCAGCTTCATCCATGTCCCTGCAAAGGACATGATCTCGTTCCTTTTTATGGCTGTACAGTATTCCACGTATTTGTACCACATTTTCTTTATCCAGTCTATCACTGATGGGCATTTGGGTTGAATCTATGTCTTTGCTATTGTGAATAGTGTTGCAATGAACATACATGTGCATGTATATTTATAATAGAATGATTTATATTCCTTTATGGACCAGTGGAACAGAATAGAGATCTCAGAAATAAGACTGCACATCTACAACCATCTGATCTTCAACAAACCTGACAATAACAAGCAATGGGGAAAGGATTCCCTATTTAATAAATGGTGCTGGGAAAACTGGCTAGCCATACGCAGGAAATGGAAACTGGACCCCTTCCTTACACCTTATGCAAAAATTAACTTTATATGGATTAAAGACTTAAATGTAAAACCCCAAACTATAAAAACCCTAGAAGAAAATCTAGGCAGTACCATTCAGGATATAGGCATGGGCAAAGATTTCATGACGAAAACTTCAAAAGCAATTGCAACAAAAGCCAAAATTGACAAATGGTATCTAATTAAAGAGCTTCTGCACAGCAAAAAAAAAAAAAAAAAAAAAGTATCATCAGAGTAAACAGACAACCTACAGAATGGGAGAAAATTTTTGCAATCTATCCATCTGACAAAGGGCTAATATTCAGAATCTACAAGAAGCTTAAACAAATTTATAAGAAAAAAAAACAAACAACCCCATTAAACTGTGAGCAAAGGACATGAACAGACACTTCTCAAAATAAGACATTTATGCGGCCAACAAACATGAAAAAAATCTCAACATCACCAATCATTAGAGAAATGCAAATCAAACCACAATGAGATACCATCTCACGCCAGTCGGAATGGCAGTTATTAAAAAACCAAGAAACAACAGATGCTGGTGAGGCTGTGGAGAAATAGGAACGCTTTTACACTGTTGGTGGGAGTGTAAATTAGCTCAACCATTGTGGAAAACAGTTGGTGATTCCTCAGAAACCTAGAACCAGAAATATCATTTGACCCAGCAATCCCATTACTGGGTATAACAGCTTTTAAAAGATAATTCACATGCCATACAATTCACTCATTTAAAGTGTACAATTCAGTGGTTGTTAGTATATTCACAATTGTGTAGTCATTGCCACGATCAGTTTTAGAGCATTTTCGTCACTCCAGAAGGAAACCCTGTACCTATCAGCAGTCATTCCCCATTTCCCATAATCAGTATCCCCCATACCCCCACCTCTAGGAAACAACTGATTTACTTCCTCCTGCTGATGGATTTGCCTATCCTGATGGATTGTTTGATTTCGTGGAATCATACAATTTGTGTGGTCTTTTGTGACTGGCTTCTTTCAAGATTTTCAAGTTTCAGTCATACTGCAGCATTTATTAGCATTTCATTCCTTTTTATTGTTGAATACTATTCCATTTTCTGGATATAGTACATTTATTCATCAGTTGGTGGAAATTTTAGTTGTTTACACTTTTTGATAATTATGAATAATGCTGCTAAGAGGATTTGTGTACAATATTTGTATGGACATGTTTTTAGTTCTCTTGGGTATGTAACTAGGGCTTGAATTGCTGGATCATATGGTAACTCTATGTTTAACTTTTTGAGGAACTGTCAAGACTGTTTTCCAAACAAATGGCTGCATCATTTTATATTCCCATTAGCAATGTAAATGAGTGTTCCAATTTCTCCACATTCTCACCAACACTTGTTATTTCTGTCTTTTTTATTGTATTCATCCTGGTGGTATGAAGTGATATCACTGTGGCTTTGATTTGCCTTTCCCTAAGAGCTAATGATGTTGAGAATCTAGTCATGTGCTTATTAACCATTAATATATCTCCTTTGGAGAAATATCTAGTCAGATCCTTTGCCCGTTTATTAATTGGGTAATTTGTGTTTTTATTAAGGAGTTGTAAAAGTTATTTATATATGCTGGATACAAGTCCCTTATCAGATATATGATTTGCTAATATTTTCTCCCATTCTGTAGGTTTTTTTTTTTTTTAACCTTCTCGATGGTGTCCTCTGAAGGGTAAAAGTTGTAATTTTGATCATGTCCGGTTTATGTATTTTTTGTGGTTGTTATTTGTGCTTTTGGCATAATAGCTAAGACACTATTGCTTAATCCAAGGCCACAAAGACTTATGCCTATGTTTCTTCTAAGAGTTTAATAGTTTAGCTTTTACATTTAGGTCTTTGACTCATTTTGAGGTAATTTTTGCATAAGTGTGAGGAAAGGGTCCAACTTCATTCGTTTGCATGTGGCTATCCAATTTTCCCAGCATTATTTGTTGAAAAGACTATTTTTTCCCTCATTGAAATGTCGTGATAGCCGACGTTTTCTTTTTCCAATGTAAATATGTTGTAGTAAAATATATATAACATAAAATTTACCATCTTAACCATTTATTGTTTGGGTTTTTTTGTTTGTTTGTTTGTTTTTGAGACAAGGTCTCACTCTGTTGCCTAGGCTGGAGTGCGATGGCATGATCATGGCTCACTGCAGCCTTGACCTACTGGGCTCAGGTGATTCTCCCACCTCAGCCTCCCAAGTAGCTGGGACTACAGGTGTACACCACCAAGCCCAGGTAATTTTTAAATTTTTTGTAGAGAAAGGGTTTCACTTTGTTGCCCAGGCTGCTCTCGAACTCCTGGGCTCTAGCAATCCTCCCACCAAGATTACAGGCATGAGGCACCGTGACTGGCTCATTGTTAGTTTTTATGGCATGGAAAAGCAGTGAGAAACTATTAATAGGGAAATTGCAGAGAAATTTCTTGATGAATCCTGGACAGTAGAGATTTGTGACAGCTATGTTGTGCTGTGCATTTCACAAGCATTATCTCATTTAATCCTCACAACTCTATGAGGTATTATATGATTATTCCCATCTTATTGATGAAAAACTGAGACTTAGAGGGAGGTTAAGAAGCTTGCACAGAGGTCAACTGCTAATAACCAGTGGTGCTGGGCTTTGAATCCAGGCCCATCTGACTCTAGCACTGGTATTAACAATTATGGGCTCATGCTGAAATAACAACAGCTGCTAACTATGTGTCAGCCACTCTTCTAAGCATATTACTAACTCATTTCATTCCTACAGTAATCATACTCACATACAGATGGATAAACAGAGATGCAGAGTTTCAATAGCACCCCAACCAATCAGTGGTAAAGACAGAATTTGAACCCAGAGTCTTTGATTTTAATGTTTTTAGCCACCACACTATATTCTTCAAAGCTTTGTTGCTGCGGTTTTTAGGTTTCATCTGCAGCTTCTTTTGTCAGATTTTTTTTTTTTTTAAGTCTACTCACTTGTGATTTCTACAAACAAGTTGCTTTAATTTTGCCTGGTCTCTTTGATTCCAAGGTTGCTCGCTGTAATAGCCTTAAAGAAATTTCTAGGAGATATTTTTGTCTTAATGAGATGAGCCGTTCTCATAATGCTGAGCTTCTGCTTTTCTAAGCCAGGAGAGTTACTTGTAATAACTGGGGCATCAACAGCTTATGGGAACCCAACCAATCCCACTGTGGATTTTATTTAAGGCAAGATGGGCGACTTTCACCCTTTAGGCCTGTGGATCACTGTTCATGGCTCTTAAATGAATGCTGCCGTTCAAAAAGATGACTGGCACGATGCTCCCAGTTTTTACTATTTCTTTTGAAACATGAAATGTCAGAGCTTATTAATTCTACTTGTTCTTTCTGCAGATGAAAAAAACTCTGACCGCCCCAAAGGTTATGAGACTTGCCCAGGACTTCTGATCCTAGTCCAGGGAATTTCCTGGCCTCTAGGCTGCCTCTTGGCGATGTCGGTATATTTGTTTTTTGTGTTTTGGGGGGTGAACTGTCCCAGGGTGTCTGCTGCTCATGTCTTCATAGTGGAATGCAGGATGATATAATGCTTTTCAGCTGTTTCATTGTGAATTTACTCCAGATAGTTTTTGTTTAATCACAACAATATTTCCTGGGTTGCCAGGCAACATGGTGATGAAGTTTCAGTCTTTATTGCCAGCCAATGAAATGGAAAGGGTTCTATCTTTTGTTTCCAGATGAAGTTCTCTCTCTCTCTTTCTAGATTTGTGTTCGCTTTGTGTTGAGATGAAAAAATCAAAAAGGCATAAGGAGAAAAAGCTAATTAAAGAGGGAATGGGCTGGGCGCAGTGGCTCACGCCTGGAATCTCAGCACTTTGGGAGGCCGAGGCGGGTGGATCACAAGTTCAAGAGATTGAGACCATCCTGGCAAACACGATGAAACCCTGTCTCTACTAAAAATACCAAAAATTAGCTGGGCGTGGTGGTGCATGCTTGTAATCCCAGCTACTCGGGAGGCTGAGGCAGGAGAATCGCTTGAACCCGGGAGGTGGAAGTTGCAGTGAGCCGAGATCGCACAATTGCACTCCAGCCTGGTGACAGAATGAGACTCTGTCTCAAAAAAAAAAAAAAAAAAAAAAAAAAGGGAATGAACATCCTTCCTTCTGGTTCTTTTACTTGAATAAGTGGAAGGTGTGGACATTTAATTTGTGTGTGACAGTAGGTTGGGGGGAATGTTGGCACCTTGGAGAGTTACCTTAAAACTCAACATAGACCTGGATAATTGGGAAAGGAAACACGTTTAATTAAGACAAAATTAGAAAGTCACAACTCCAGGGTAATTCACATAGGTAAAATATGCATCCATCTGAGGAAGAACTACTGGGTGCATGTAAGCTACAAATTCATAATGAAATGTGTGTGTGTGCTCCTCCCTCGCTGCTTTCAGGTCTGGTTCTAACCCAATGAACACTTTTGTTAAGTTGAGGAATCCTCAGTGGAAATGGGAGGATGGCAATCCCGGAAGACACTAAAGAAAATTAATGAATGATTTGTGGTTAGAGGAAAGACGAAAAGAACCCGTGTTGTGTTGATGAGTTGGCGGAGGCAGAATGCTGCTTGCCACCCACCAGGACCTTCTGGCGCATTCTCATTCCACTGTTGCCATCTGTGGGTGCTGCATGTTGCTTCCCCTCCCGTTACCTGGTGCCTCTGATGCCTCCCTTCTGATGTCTCTCTGATGGTGTCGCTCATTTTTACCAGGAAGCTCATTTGCTTGTGCTGGTGTTGTGGCCCGTGAGGTAAGCATTTCCCTACAGGAGACCAAGGTCCAGGACCCTGCATCATACAAGCCCACTAAGTCACCAGCTTCAGGAAGGCCTTTTGTCATCCTCATCTAGACACATCCCTGTTCTGCCTCTTGCACCCCGCCTCCAGCTCTCTTCTTCTTTTCTTTGGGTCCCAGCCTCTCTTTTTGGATACCTTCTTTTATAAAATAAAACCCAGATGTTTGGCCCTGTTCAGAACTGCAGTTCCTGTCCCCCTCACTCCCTATATCCTGTAGCATGCATCCACAATGAGTTTCCTTCATAAACAACATGCTTCCGGAATTTCTCTGATCTGATTTCCTCTGCATCACCTTTGCCAGAATCACACTTGCCAAGGTTTCCAGTGACTCCTAATCATCAACAATCCTAACCGTCAACAAAACAGACCATTCTCCATGTTTTGTCATTCATTCATTCATTCATTCATTCATTTGATAAAGCTGATTGCACATGTACCATGCTGGACACATGAGATGAAGGATGCAGGTCCTGCTATCAACACACGTGCATTCCAGTAGAGGAGAAACCAACACACAAACACCAATGTCTGGCTCCTGACCTGATCTGAGGGCAGGAAATGCTTCCTAGGACTCTCGGTGGCTTGGTTGGTTGGCTCATCAGTTGACTGCTTAATACCTTCCTTTACCTGATCTACATGTTTTGCCCTTTAATCCAAGCTATTCTTACATCCTCCTTTGGAGATAGATATGTTCTGTAATCCTGTCGTTATAAAGCCCCTTAGTATACACCACATATTTAAAAATACCTACTGTGCACAGATCAAGGCTTCAATAACATAAAAATGAAAGAGGTTGAGACCACAGCAAATGAGCATTTAAAGGAAGGCAAGAAGGAACTGTTTAATGAAAGAAAAAAAATGGCAAAACAACTTGAAACAACTTAGAGTGAGAACCTAACCTTTATTCATAAACACCTACAGATGCTTATGACCGTCAGTAGTCAACATTCAGGGATGCTTGGATTTTGCCCTTTCATCCAAGCTATTCTTACACCCTCCTTTGTAGAGAGATATATTCTGTGATCCCAGAAAGCCCCTTAATACATACCACATATTTAAAAATGCCTAAATGTACAGATCAAGGCTGCAATAACATATAATGAAAGAAAAGGATGGCAAAACAGAACTTAAAACAAGTTAGAGTGAGAACCTAGTGTTTAGTCATAAACACGTACAGATGTTTATGAATGTTAGCAGTCAACATTCAGGGATGCTTGTTCAGCCAGTAGGTGCCGGGTAATGGAGCTGATTGCTCATCAGCTACATCTGTTCTGATTGACAGAGTGGATTTCCCATAAAGATAATCAAAGCCTCGGGTCAGGCTCCTTCACCTTCACAGCCATGTGAGGGTCCAGTAAACTGTTCACATGCTTATAGGTTTTTGTAAAATTTATACAAGTAAGATAAATGATCTATAATTGGTTAAGACCACAGTCTCTTTCTAGTGCGATTTCCTCTCCAATATACTCCCTTCTTGAATTGGTGACTGCAGGCATTTTTGGGATCAGAATAAGGGAAGCGGAGTCAAGCAGACATTTAGTTTGGATTAGAGGTATATATTTATGAGGTTCACAGTTGCTTCTGTGTATAGTTAACTATTTGTAGCCACTCGTGTGAGTAGTTTACAGAAATGCTTCTAATGCCGATTGTGCTGACTCAACCAGTTCCATGACTGAGCTGAGGTGAACAGGCATTTAAGGACCTGGCACCAGAAGTGTGTGGGTAATAGAAGATGATCAAGGTTTGACATGGAAGGGGCCAGAAGCTATTCTGTGACAAATTCTTCCCATCATCAGATATGTAAAATTTTAAGCTGAAGATTCAACTGTCATCAATGCCTTGTCAAAATATAAGCTGTCTCTTGTCCAGTATATACTTGATAATGCAGCCTACGAAACTGTAAATGCACCGCAGAAAGAATTATTTTCATATCTTTCCATAGGAAATCCATAGAAATATTCAGATATTAACAAGTAATCTATAACAAAAAATTCAATCATAAAAGCAGTAACAGATAAAGAAGATAAAATCTTTGAAAAGAAGTAATGGATACACTCTTGAATTCTTGGCAATCAAATTAATGAAGAGGTATGAATCTAGTCACCCCAGAACCCCAGCGAAATGGGCCCCAGTCCTGAGTCTGTGCTCTAGGGGACCCAGTTATAGCTTTCCTCCTTGTTCCATTCCAAGGGTGCGGAGTCCCTGGGGAGTGAGGAGACACTTGCCTGTCAGTGGTGTTAGCCTCTGGCAGTTTTGACAAGAAGTCTACACCTGTTTCTCCACACTGGAGCCTCGTATCTGGAAAGCACATTCGGGAAAGAAATTTGTAAATCACACTGGAGAGAGAGTAGCAAACCAGAACATATAGCCAGTGTATTGGAGAAGGCCAGATGGTAGAAAACCAAGTGCAATTTTGTGACATGTAAAAAGTAGCCACCCACTTAGGCTACCCCACAGGAACAAGGGAGAGCCAAGTGCCTCAGAATAATAGGTTGAAGAGGAAGTTGGCTGGAGAGAGAGGCCCTTGGAAAGAAGAATGCTGTTGAGATGGGTGGATCTTGGCTGGCAAGGCCCTGAGGGTGACAGGCCATGGCTCTGCCTTCCAGAGCCAGCAGGAATGTGTGGTGACCCTTGTATCCTGCCCGCCTGCCTGGCTGAGGCTGCAGCCAGACTACGAACTAAAATGAAAATATCCTTCTAAGGGTATTTCAGGTTCAAAATCCAGTTGGCTAGTGGGAGGAAAAGGATATTATCTGATGACAGATAGTGGTAGCCAGTGTCTGATGGTTACTCATAGAATCAACATAGACTGGGAATTCCAGGGAGGTGCATTCCAGAAAGCCTGCATCCTAGTACTTGACTCTGGTTTAGGGAAACAATGGGGTGTCATGGAGGGAGTGTGTGTGTGTGTGTGTGTGTCTGTGTGTTCCTGTGTGTGCTGAACATTCATCTCTAGTCATGATGTGACTGGAGTTAGAAGGTCATTCCTCCATTCTTCAAAAGCTTGGGGATTCCTGAGAACACTAAGCTCAGGAGGATGATGTTTGCTTTTCCTCATGTTGCAAATATCTATGGTGAGCTTGCTCTATACCAGCCATTTGTGCTAAGAACTGGAATGTAAAGATAGAGGAGATAGGCTCCCTCCCTCTAGGATTCTGAAAATTTAACAGGGGGCTTACAGAATTATGTTCTGATAAAGAATGATCTAGCAGAAACTAGCAGCTACTCGTTAATTCTCTGGACGTCGGCATTGGCTGAGTTATGTTGGATGACTTTTGGACTGGGAGCAAAGATGGATGTTTGCAGTAAGTTAATTTTGGGCTATAAGACCTTCTGTCTCATAACAGATCTATTTCCATTTCACTCTACTTTTCAGCACATCAGTTTCGGCTACTCACAGCCTCGTAGGTCCCTGGATGAGTATAAGTACAAAGAGCATTCAGTAAGGTCACTACTCTCTGTTGCTCCTCTTGTAACTGTCTTCTAAGTATAAAGCTGACCAGTGGCTCCTTCCAAATTGGTCCATTGCTGTATGGGTGGTAAGGATGGCTCATCTACAGTAATGGCCCTTAATCTGGGGACCGAAGCACTAGCTGTTGGGAGCCAGAGTCCATCGTGTGCATTGGTTGACCCTGAGAGCTAACCTGCTGGTTCTGCTGTAGAAACCTATGCTCTTCACTCAAGGAAGCCATTTGGGCCAAAACAGTAGAATGTTTTCAGGGCTGTAATGTGAGTAAGTTATGAAACAAATGGCAGTGAAGTCAGTGCTTTGTCTTCTTCCAAAGAAGAAGAAACATGAAAGCTATTCTATGCTTTAAAGTTTAATGGTTTGCAGCAATAGCACAGAACATTCCTACATTACGAGGTATGAGCCATTCTGTATGATAATAAACAAGAGTAGCTGACATGACTCCATGTTTGGTGAAAAAGGGAGGATATCCCAGAACAAAGAACCAGAGAAGTGGATAAAATTCCATAGAAAGTTGCCATTGAGGGTGATGGTGACGTGGGATGTCATAGAGGGGAGGGTGTGTGTGTTTGTGTGTGTGTGTGTGTGTAGTTGAACATTCATCTCTAATCCTGATATTTAGCTATAGTGTTGCCCCTATGAACTTGGAAATTAAAGGAGCAGAAGTAAGACTATGATGGTTGTAAGCTTCTCATCCAATGGGACTGTGGCCAGCCCCTAAGAAACAACTAACTTAAGCATAGGAGCAACCAGCGAACAAATGTCCAGGCAAATGGCTGCTTCCTTGTGCCTCCTTGCTTTCTAAACTAGTTAGTTCGCATTATTTGTATAGTTAAAAGATAATGCTTATGTTATGCAATTTGCTTGTAGTTTAGAAAAGTGATTATACTGATAGTTTTTCCTGGATATCTTTAAATCCATTGTTATACTTGACAAATACCTCTCAAATCTCTCAAACATTCTTCCTAAAAAGAACTGTGAACATCTCTCAGTGCCTTGGGCAGGTCTTTGAATGTAGCAGGCGATTGGAAGTTTGCGGTTGTTGATGGCTGATGATGATGATGATGATGATAATGTTTTATATGCTCACTATGCATGAGGTTCTTTATCCTGCACTTGGCTTTCATGAAGTCATTTCATTGCCAATACTCTGAGTCAGGTGTTGGCAATAAGAGGATAAGTAACTAGTCTGTGTCCACACGGTGCATGAGTGGCTGAACTGGGAAAGGGACCCTAGTGTTTCAGACTCTAAAGTCTAAGCTCTTAATTGCTCCACTGTACTGATTCCATGATACTCATGAGCACTGACTACCCGCTACTCCTCTCCTTACCAGATATAAGTCAAACCATATAAATAAACCAGATGTTTTTTCCCTAGACAAAGATGCTATTATTGCTTGAGAAGATGAATATCAGAGATTTTTATAAAAGCAAAATTGGGAATCCGGTTTTCTTTCAATGGGATATTTGCTGCCAGGTCCTGGGAGAATATATTTTTTCTTTTCATTTTATTTTTAGTTGACACATAATAATTGTACATATTTCTGGGGTACAGGTGATATTTCAACATATGGTGTGCAATACTCAAATCAGAATAGTTAGCGTTTCCATCACCTCAAACATTTATCATTTCTTTGTGTTGTGAACATTCAAAATCCTTTCTTCTAGCTTTTGAAAATAACACTAAATTATTGTTAACCGTATTCACCCTACCCAGTGCTACAGAACACTAGAATTTATTCCTCCCATCTGGCTGTAACTTTGTGTCCATTAGCCAACCTCTCCCTATCCTCCCTTCCCCACTACCATTCCCACCCTAATCTCCACAACTCTACTCTCTGCTTCTCTAAGCTCAATCTTTTTTTTTTTAAATATGGAATTTATTTTTCTGTGCCTAACTTATTTTACTTAAAATTATGTCCTCCAGGCTTATTCACATTGCTGCCAATGACAAGATTTCATTCTTTTTTTTATGACTGAATACTATTCCATTGTGTATATATACCCTGTTTTCTTTATCCACTCATCTGTTGGTGGACACTTAGGTTGCTTCCAAATCTTGGCTATTGTGAATAGTGCTGCAATAAACATGGGGGTGTAGGTATCTCTTCGGTATATCAATTTCCTTTCTTTAGAATAAATGCCCTGGGGAGTATCTTAAAGATGGTGTTCACTTTGTTATTAACAGATATGTTCCCTGCCATCTTCTTAGCTACTGAAAAAAAGTGGATGCCTGGTCCAGTGGACTAAGCAGGTCTGGCATGGAGCTTCTAGTTCTAGCCTGACCATCCTCACTCACAGGCTGTGGGATTAAATCCAAGATACTTGATGATCCATTGTATTAGTCTGTTCTCACGCTGCTAGTAAAGACATACCCAAGACTGGGTAATTTATAAAAAGAGATTTAATTGACTCACAGTTCTGCAGGGCTGGGGAGGCCTCAGGAAACTTACAATTATGATGGAAGGGAAAGCAAATACGTCCTTCTTCACATGGCAGCAGCAAGGAGAAGTGCCAAGCAAAGGGGGAAAAGTCTCTTATAAAAGCATCAGATCTTGTGAGAAGTCACTTACTACCATGAGAACAGCATGGAGGTAATCGCCTCCATGATTCAATTACTTCCCACTGGGTCCCTCCCACAACACATGGGGATTATGGGAACTACAATTCAAGATGAGATTTGGGTGAGGACACAGCCAAACCATATCATCCATGGTGCAGAAGACTCATGGATTTGAGACAATTTGCCTCCTACCTAGCAGGGATGTAATGGGATTTAATATAGGTGAAATTGATTTTTAGTCTCTCTATTGGAAGATGTAAGCCAATAGATGATGTGGCTCTTTATGTCCTAAAACTTGTTAAGAAAATAATTCTCCAGATTGGGCAATCAAATGCTTCTTTAAAATGATTTTTGAGATACCCCTCCCTAAAAAATAATATGACAAAGTACAAACAAAAACATGTATGTTTAGGAAAGATCATGTAGTTTTAGGGTCCCGTTCAGCTGGTGATTTTTGCCTGTTAGTGTAAAATGTCAGTGCCGTTCAGGGTTGATACCTGAAGGAGGGATGGGCAGAAAGCACTGAAGCTTGGGAATCAGTCCTGCCTGATGAGGATGGAGGACAGCATTTGGAGGGCAGCCTGCAGGGAAGGGAGAATCCACACAAGGATGGCTGTACTCACAGGGACAGGGCAGGGACTGCAAGGGATAGGGGAATGGCTGCTACTGGCACATTATTAGTAATCCTAACCCCTCTGCCGCTTGTTATCATGGTGACTTTAGTCTTTTATTTTTATTTTATTTTATTTTTTTGAGATGGAGTATTGCTCTGTCGCCCAGGCTGGAGTACAGTGGCCCAATCTCGGCTCACTTCAAGCTCCGCCTCCTGGGTTCATGCCATTCCCCTGCCTCAGTCTCCCGAGTAGCTGGGACTACAGGCCTCTGCCACCACGCCCAGCTAATTTTTTGTATTTTTAGTAGAGACAGGGTTTCACCGTGTTAGCCAGGATGGTCTCGATCTCCTGACCTCACGATCTGCCCGCCTCGGCCTCCCAAAGTGCTGGGATGACAGGTGTGAGCCACTGCACCTGGCCTAGCCTTTTACTTTTTAAAGCAAGTGTACATATGTTGTCTTTTTTCCCCCTTTTACTGGAAAGCTGTGGGGGGGTGCAGAGATGATCTCATTACAGTCAAAGCAGTGGAGGTTCAACGAGTGCCACTGACTTGCTGAGAGAGTTACTTTACTGTGTGGATTGGGATTTGAGGCTCCTTGGCTGTGAGTTTGCTGCTTGTCTACATCTTCAGTGTCACAATAGTGCCCGGATGGCTAACATTATTTCTAAAACATTGGCTCTTGGAGAGTTATAGTGAAAGAAACAGTTTTCGAATTGAATGATTTAAAATGCATTTGGGCATAGAGTCCTACAAATGTGCAATTTGTTCCTGCTAGTGAGCCTAGAGATTAAGGGATTTGGGGTTTTTTTTTTTTTTAGACAGAGTTTCACTCTCGTTGCCCAGGCTGGAGTGCAATGGCATGATCTTGGCTCACTGCAGCCTCTGCCTCCCAGGTTCAAGCGATTCTCCTGCCTCAGCCTCCTAAGTAGTTGGGATTACAGGCATGTGCCACAACACCTGACTAATTTTGTATCCTTAGTAGAGATGGGGTTTCGCTATGTTGGTCAGCCTGGTCTCGAACTCCGACCTCTGGTGATCCACCCACCTCAGCCTCTCAAAGTGCCGAGATTACAGGTGTGAGCCACCAGGCCTGGCCCTACTTTTTTTTTTAAAATCTATTTGGAGATTTAAAAAAAAGTCACCAGGAAGCCTATTATTTTTCCATGTTTCTCCCACAATGAAAATAGATTTCTGTTTTTTTTAAAAATTTTTTTGAATGTGTGAGACATTCTCATTACATAAAATTTAAATAATATAAAAAAAAATAAAGAAGACAGTACAGGCATCCCGAGGTAATCACATTCAGTTTGAAGATTGGCATTTGCAGGCATGTACTCTTTGTGACTGCTTGGAGTTTCCTTGTTAAAGAAACCAAGGCTAGCAGCCTTTTATAAAGAGCAACAATCACCCTTACTTTTTTTTTTTTTTTTTTAACAATGCAGACTTTTCCTAACACCAGTTTTACTTAATGTGCAGCACAACTGTGCTGAATACTCACCTTGCGAAGTAGAGAAAATGGGCACATTTGGGGCAAGCCAGAATTCTGAAGGGGAAGGAGGTAGAGAGTGGAGGACATGCAGAAAATAGCTGGTGTGGATGCCGAAGAGGCAGTTCGGTCTGTTCAGGTCAACAAGCTTAACTTGAGTTCCTATACTGTGCCAGGCATGAGAGACACAGAAAAAGAAAAGATGCTCTCCTGCCTGCAGGGGCATGGCAGGGCAGTGATGGCAGACACTTCCGAATAATAAGAGGTGTGGTAAAGGCAAGTCTGAGTGCTGTGGAAACCAGGCTGCGGGCAGGAAGTTGCTGTAGTCCAGCTTCTGTTGGCAAGCAAATCTTCCTGAAGGAGAAAACACCTTAATTGGATCTTGAAGGAGTTAACCTGGTGTAGGAAAGATAAGCCACGTCAGATGGAAGGAGCTTTGTGGGGAATGGCATGGAGGTAGGAGTAATGTGGTGGATGAGGAAAAACCAAGCACAGTTCAGCATCATCAGAATGATGTGTGCATGTGGCATGTGCATGTGTGCACAGGTCTGTGCGTGTATGCATGCATGTGTGCATGTGTGTGTGTGCATATGTGTATAATTGTGGGGAGGGGCTATCAAGAAAAGAAGCCAGGCTAGGGGAGGGATAGCATTAGGAGAGATACCTAATGTAGATCATGGGTCGATGGGTGTGGCAAACTACCATGGCACATGCATACCTGTGTAACAAACCTACACATTCTGCACATGTATCCTAGAACTTAAAAAAAAAAAAAAAAAGAAAAGAAGCTGAAGAGGTCAGCACGGCCAGATCAAGAGAGTCTTAAGAATGTGACTCTCATCGTGGAAACAATGGGTGAACCAGGCACATGGGAGGTTTGCATCTAGAAAAATCTCTAGGGCAGCAGGAGGGGCGCAGGGTGGATTTGTGGGGGCAAGACTGGGGATGGTGGGATGCTGTGGCCATGGTCCGGGTGAAGGGCAAGAAGGGCATGGGCAGGAACAGAGGGTTGGAAAGGAGAGGGGGATGGAGAGAGAAGGCAGAGGCACCAGGAAGAGGGCAGCTGGAGCAGACAGGAAGAGGCTCACCCCAGGCTCTAGCGGCAGAACTCACCCCCAGGGCACCTTTCCAGAGGTCACAGCTCTGAAGATCCAGGGAAACAATTTTCCTGATTTGTTCTCAGGTAAGTAGAGGCAGTGGAGAGAAAGCTTGTTATCTTTATTGAGAAAGAGGAAAGAATGAATTGAAAAATGAATACTGGGATCTTTAGAAGAAGAATGTAGGAAAAATGTACAAAATTGACTTGACTTCTCCTTGGACCCAATTTAGAGGTTTTATAAGATAGGAGAGCTACAGAAAGAAAACTGGAGTTAAGCCTAATGGATGCCGGAGTGCACTGCCCAATTCCCCAGCTGCGGGGCGGCAGACAGCTCTCAGCTGAGTCCCTCCCTGGGATTCGCGTGGGCCAAGGTCAGATCTGCTTCCTGGGGCAGTCTGCATCCAGTGCCTGGTTGGTGTGGGGTACAAAGGCACGGTCTCCTTGACTTAACTTGGGCCATTTTCAGTGTTCCCATTGGGTACACTGAGGCTTGAACTCTGACTGCACTGAAGTTCAACATCCCCCTGCACCCAGTCCTTTCTTTACTCCCCCACTGGTTGTGATCCGCACATCACTCCTTAGGAACTGTCCTGGACCCAAGTCTGTATCTGAAGTCGGCTTCCTGAGAGCTTGATTTGCAGTGTTAGAGGAGTGAAATTAAGTGAACCGTCTGAGAGGAGGACCAAACTGGGTTCTTCTTTTCTAGGAAGATCGGTGATAAGCATTTGTCTTATCAGGGAGGTGGGCGAAGGTCTTTTCTGGGACTTTGGGGCTGGAAAAGTGGTCTGGCCAAGTCCCCAGAGAATGGGCTCTGATGTCAGAGAGACCTGAGTTCGAATTCCTGCTCCAATTGATCAACTCTGGGATTTTGAGGTCCTATCAGCTTTCTGCCCCTCAGGTGCTTCTGTAAAACAGGAATGATAGTCATACTTACGTTGCAGTCATATTTATTTTCCCAAACATCGTGGGGCCAAACAAAATGGTGCTCTTGCTGTAATTCCCAGTGCTTGGTGCGTAGTACAGTCCTCAGTGTCAAAGGAATGGCCGGTGAGCAACGTTGATAGGAGGAGTCGTTCAGGCGGCGTTGCCAGTAATCCAGGTGAAGAATGATTGGAAAATGTATTGTGGTGGAATGAGGAGGTTATTGCTGCCAGGACCTAGCTGAGCAGACTGATCCAACCCACACATATCCAATTCCTGAAATAGATCCTAGCAAGTCAGCTCAATCGAGAATGTTTTGAGTCATCCACTACAGATGAGATGCTGGCAGTGGGGGACCCAGCATGTTGGCCATTTTCTGGAGAACCCTAATTTACGACTCTGTTAGTGGCTGAGTTAGAGAATTTATTTTGTGAGTTAAAGAATTTTAATTTATGTCATCATTAAGTACAGTCATGGCATAGAATAGGTGTTCAGAAGATATTTACTGAATGAAATATGTTATATAAGACACTTCAAGTGCTTAAGGGCAGTAGAATTTATCTCATACAAGAGTGAGATATTTAAAAAACAAAGATGATATGTCCCAGAAGTTAGCCAGATGAAAAACAGGAATTCACTGAGACAGAATGAAGTATGTAACCCAGGAGCATTCTGAAGTCTCCCTGGGATCAGTGAGAGATAGGATGGGTAAAAGATAAGGCACAGAGAATTCTCAATGGACTTGACCCTGCTTATCAATGCTCACAAAATGAGCTAACAGAAGGCAGAACACAAAGCAGAGGTGCTCCCTAAGGAATTTCCATATTTATGTTTGAGTGGCTTTTGGTGCTATCTATCTATTATCCTGTTTATATTGGTTCCAGTTTTGCATTTCCTGAGTACACACCAGCTAATAATAAGGGGCCAGAGCCGATTATATATCGGGGAAGCTGTCCTCCCTGGGATTAAAATTGTGGCCATGAATAATCCACAGAGAGGAGAGACTGAAAGCTCTACCCTGAGAGGAAGCAAGTCATTGTGGATATCTTTTGGATTCAGATAGTTTTCCCATCCTAGGTGAGACACCACCCTGGGGATTGGAAGTTCAAATGTCCACGGGGCAAGGCAGGTCAGATAAATGAGGAAACCGTCTGGGAAAAAAGCAAAAAAGAACGGTGCCTGTGTCCTCCAGTGGGTGGCTGGGTAAACAAACTACCATGGACTATTACTGGCCAGTAAAAGCAACGCACTATTGATACCTGCAACAAGATGGATCAATCTACGGGGAATTACGATGAGTGAAAAAACCAACCCCAAAGGCCACATACTGCATGATTTCATTTCGATAACATTCTCCATTTGACAAAATTATAGAATTGGAGAAGAGATTAGTGTTTGCCTTTGCCTGGGGCTGAGGAGGAGCAGGATAAGGATGGGTGTGCCTATCCCGCGGGATCCTGCTGGTGACTAAACTGTCTGTGTCTTGACTGTCCTTGTCAATATCCTGGTTGTGATCTTGTATTAGAGTTCTGCAAGATGTTACAATTAGGGGGAGACTGGGTAAAAAGAACATGGGATCTCTCTGAATTATCTTGTACAATTGCATGTGAACCTACCATCATCTTAAAACAAAAATTCAATATGAAGAAGGAAGGGTGGGGACTGTGGTGAACTAGACAGCACATGACTCTTTTAAAGGGCAACTGTGTTTTTTTAGAAAACCAACATATAGTACAAACCCAAAATAACAAGCACCTCCCCCTCGACTAACCAATCAACCAACCAACAAAGAAATAAAAATATCTGTCTACCCACTTAAGCTCTCAAACTTTTTTTCTAAAGTAACCATTTTAGACGTAAATCTTTAAAAAATGTAGCACATATTCCTCCACCTTTTAAAATGTCGTCTACTGAATGTAGCAAATCTTCTCAGCTGCTCATTGAATCAAGATTTCTTCATCTGCAAATCATTGATAACCTTGCTGGAAATGGCTTAACCACCAAGAGAAGGCTATTTGTATAATAAAAAGTCGGGATAGAGGATGAAGATGTTTAGGGCTGTTTGAACATTATTCCATGAAGCCCTGCTGCTGTGCTTTGTAAGTTTTAGAATTGATTTTAGGGTTTTTCTGTCTCCTCTTTTACTGCCAGGCTCATAGTAATGTTTTCTTAATACTGTCAGCATGCTTGCATGCAGCGAACTATCATTTCCTTCTCACTTACTGGGAGCTTGAAAGTGGATGACAAAACTCTGTGTGTGTGTGTGTGTGTGTGTGTGTGTGTGTGTGTAAGTAAGAGAGAGAGGAAGGGAGGGAGAGACAGAAGGAGGGAGATAGAGAGAGATTGAGTAAATAGGCATTGAGTGGGAATCGGAGGGACTGAATATTCACGCTTTTGTGTATAGTCTTTGTAACATCCATTTTGACTGCTCAAAGGCCTTATTGATTTCAAATAGTCAAGACTTCTGAGACACTGCATTTTGAGAAGGTAAAATGAAACTTAAAAGTGGAAATTGCATGTTGCTTATTTCAGACTGGCCAGAATAACACTTTTGAGAGGCAGCTTGTGAGAGGGTTAAAAACCTAGACTCTGGAGCCAGACTGTCTGGGTTTAAATCCTGGCCCTACTTCATACAAGCTGTGTGACTTCTTCAGGCAAGTTATCTAACCTCTCTGTGCCTCGGTTTCTTTACCTGTAAACTAGGGTTGATGATAATAGTACCTATCTCATAGTGTTGTTGGAATTAAATGAACTGATAGATGTAAAACATGTAGAAGGGTATCTAACACATAGGAAATGCTACATATGTTTGTAAATATGAAGTGGTAGATGTTGCCAGCCACTACTCTCCATCTTCCTGTAACTTTCTCTCCCAGCAGGTCTGGCAGATTTTTGACCATAGGTGAGGACACATGAAGCAGTTTTCTTTAGGTTCCTGGATTATTATCACTTGGCCGTATGGGAGACCCCAGCCTTCCTCTAGACCCTGTCTCCTTGGAAGCCATGAATTTAGGATGTGGAAGGGAGAGTGGGAGATGCAGATGGCTTCATGTGATTTTCCTGTGCCTGAACCTGCCATTCCTCTGTTCTCACGATGGCTCTGGATGCCCCTTCTATCCCTTCTGTCATCTGTCCCTCTAGGTGCAAGTTTTAGATTCCCTGGAGAGACCATCTGACTGGCCCAGCTTGGCCAGGCGTGGGCATCAGTTCGAGCCTGGGGAGTCTCAAGTGGTATAAGCAGTGTAAGGGGCTCACGATAGAAGGCATGGGGCAGGGATGAAGTCACTGTCCTGAGCTGGGCAGGTGCTCAGAAACGGCTCATTACATTCATGCGTCAGACCAGATACTGCGCTAGGGAGACCTGGGGCTGCAGTTAGCTGCTTACTAGCGGGGTGTCTTTAGGGAATCCATTTTACCACCTTATCCTTCAGTCTCCTCATTGGAAATGGGGAAGTTGGTAATACCTGTATTTCTTACCTCACCAGTCTAGGACCAGCTACATAGTTTGCCGGCTCCAGTACGAAATGAAAACATGGGGCACTTTTTTCCAGCATGATTATTAAGACAGCAACAGCAGAGCATTAAACCAAGTGTGGGGTCCTTTTAAATGTAAAGTCCTAGGGAGGTTGCACACCCAAGAAGCTGCCCTGCACAACATGGTGATAATGATCTCATGCAAAGCCATATAGCACAAGCATCATACATCTTCCGCTTGTGTGTTTCGTCATTTAATCTTAAAATGTTCTTTATTTTTATTTATTTACTTATTTTTGAGACGGAGTCTCTCGCTCTTTCGCCCAGGCTGGAGTGCAGCGGCACGATCTCGGCTCACTGCAACCTCTGCCTCCCGGGTTCAAGCAATTCTCGTGCCTCAGCCTCTGGAGTAGCTGGGATTACAGGCGCCGCCACCATGCCTGGCTAATTTTTGTGTTTTTAGTAGAAGCGGGGTTTTGCCATGTTGGCCAGGCTGGTCTCAAACTCCTGATCTTAGGGGATCTGCCTGCCTCGGCCTCCCAAATTGTTGGGATTACAGGCGTGAGCCACTGGGTCCAGCCAAAATGTTCTTTAAAAGAAGGAAACTTGGCTGACACTCCGTGGAGAGGTGATATTCAGCCGATGTGCCCTGGGACAGGCTGGCCTATTGTCACATCCCTCGGAGTTGGCCGGCACCCATGCTGTTGAGATTGTGAAGCGGTTTCCAGCATCAGCCCCATGCAACACTCATCAGAGTGAAAGACAAGGGTTTCTGCTGCCTCTTGTTCTGTTCTGGCCTTCACCATGCTCAGAGGGAAGCTCCACGAGGGGACCCTGCAGGAAGTTCAAGAACGTGGCTGGGACCACAGCCTTGCGAGGTCCGTGCCTGACTGCCACCTGCCCCCACAGGCTCACCCGGCAGCCCTCCCTGGGGACCAGCATCTGGGAGGGGCTCTCCAGTGGCACCACTTGGCTCTCAGGGAAGGGAATCTGTGTTGGTCCGTTTGTGTTGCTATAAAGGAATACCTGAGACTGGGTAATTTATAAAGAAAACAGATTTATTTGGCTCATGGTTCTGCAGGCTGTACATAAAGCCTGGTACCGGCATCTGCTTCTGGTGGGGGCCTCAGGAAGCTTCTGCTCATGGCAGACGGTGAAGCGGGAGCAGGCCCATGACATGGCAAGAGCAAGAGCAAGAGCAAGGGAGGGAGGAGGCGGCAGTCTCCTTTACCCAGCTAGATCTCACATGAACTCATAGCGAGAACTCACTCAATCCTGTGAGGACGGCGCCAAGCCATTCACGAAGGATCCGCCCCTACGATCCTAACACCTCCCACCAGGCCCATCCCCAACACTGGAGGTCATGTTTCAACAGGAGATTTGTAGGAGACACACATCCGAGCTACATAAGAATTCATTCCCCTGCAGAAGGGAGGGTGGCCTTTTCATCTTGAACACAAAACAAATCATTTCTACTCTACCTTCTTTTCTCACTTGAGCCCATCCAAAACTCATGATTAGGTCATCTCATTGTCCACTCGCCTAGTCCACTGCTGGACTAAGCACTGTCCTTTTCACAGGCTTCTGTCTCAGTGACAGTCTGTGACCCCCAGGGGCTGCTGTATCAATTTCTTGATCAGAAGGGGCTCTGGAAGTTCCCTTGCTTCTAGATCTTCTCTCTCCTTGCTTCTCCTTCTTATGCTCCTGGCGTCGAGGACTTATGCCAGGTTGTCTGGAGGCCCCATCTTGCTCCTGTTCCTTCTTGCCTCCCTGCAAACATATTTTGGAGTCTGGAAAAGTGTTCTTCAGTACCACAGAGCCAGTCATACCCCTACCCAACTCCCACCAACTCCCCACTTTCTGGTAAAGCTTCTCCCTAACTTTCTTCTGAGAAGTCCCTGTTAGCCACCAATGGTGTATTAGCTGACAGAATGGCCTGTAGGAGGGGAAGGAGGAAGAAGGGAGAGAAGGAGGAAAGGAACACCACCTATCCAAGGAAATTCAAGATAACTGCATTCCTCCCCTCTGAAATAATGGAGGGAGCATGTGTCTCATAATTCAGGGCAGTTCCTTCTCTTATGAGTGGCCGGCATTCCAGATCCTAAGGCAGCCGCTTGGAAATCAATACACTTTGCAAAGAAATGTTATTATGCCTCATGCTTCTCAACCCAGCCCACAGAAGCATTTTTACGATGTGGACCTGAAGCACTCCACCAATCAACCAGGTTCACAACCCCCAAACCCCTGTAACGCGGTCTCTGTGATATACTGATGAAAGCTGTGTTACATTTTGGGGTACTGGTGACAGCTAGCAGAGGGGATACCATCCTCCAGGGTGTAGCAGTTTGCATACCTAAAGATGCTTCTACCTTCTGGAAGATGCCTCCCCAGCTATGAACATCCTCATAAAGACAGTGCCTTTTTGGGGGCATACACATCCCAACGGGCAAAATGTGCCCAGTGGAGGTGAAGGCTGGACTCCAAACCCAGGCTCTCTTGTGGCCCTTTGCTCACAAGAGTGTTAGAGCATCATTATTATATATATATATATTTTTTCTCAGAGAGCCCATTTTGTATGCATTCTCTGCAGCTGCAGACCTCAAGGACTTGACTGTTTTTATAATGATGATGAATAAAAGCAAAGTCTTTGAAGAAAAAAGTTCATTTTGATTTTTCAAGACAAGTCAGCAGCAGCCCCAGAGACTTTGCAGTCCTTTTTGCCCTGCGCTGCCTGCTTGGAGCTTCACATTCATGTGTTGTTTGCTGTAACTGAAAAATGCCTCCGTCTCTGGAAAGCTAAGTGGATGCAAATGGATTTGGAATTGTCAGCTTGAAACAGTCTCCAGTGGCCGGGAGCCCCAAGACAACTTTGATGGCCCTGACACAGCCGCCCTTGTAGCTCCTCAGGAAAGCCGGCTGCCTGGCATGCTTCTTGCCATCTGTAGCTATCTGGGACCTAGCTCTCTATTTATGAGGCTGCAGGAGATGAAAGCAGAAACCATGTTAATTATTGCAAAGTGCTTTTTACTTTCAAAAGTGCTGCACTAGCGTTAATTAGTTATTCCGACTTACAACACTCTGGTGAGGTAGGTCAGATTATTACCCCTTTCTACCTTGGAGGAAATGAAGACACAGAAATTTAATGACTCCTCTGGGGACCTGGAAGAAGTTGGTCTCCTAGACAGAGTTAGGTTTTCAACGTGGTGTATCTGGCTTCCTGCCGGGGTCTGTGCCTGTTGCCACACCTTGCTGCTACAACCAGTATCCTCAGAGCTTCTTAGGCAGGGACAACTTCTGTCTACCATTATCAGAAGAAATGGGATTTTCCAGAGGCTCTGGTGGGTGGAAATAAAGGGGAAAGATTGCTGTTCCTTTTCCAGTCCACACCAAGGCAAGGAAGCTTCTTTCTTGGTCCTTCACCCCTCCGAAGAAGGCAAGGTTTGGGATGAAGGTTGCTCCTGGTCAGATGCCCCATGAGGTGGTGGAGAAGGGGAGGGAGAGAGAGCATGGGGATGAGGACTGTTAGTAGTGCTTTTGTGCGAGCCATGTGTTTTCTAGATGATTTCCCATCTGCATGGATCAGAAAGCAGAGATACTGATGCAGCTGCCTTTCATTATTGGGCAGAGAGAGATTAAGTGTTGGAAAAAAATCCTTCCTTATGGCTGGGTGGCAGGGAGAGGAGACGTGGGCTTTGGAATCAGACAGCTCCCGGTTCTCATGCTGGCTGTTCAGCTCCTAGCCTCCCTCCTCATCCGTAAAATGGTGGTGATGAAGGAATTCGTAGACTTGAAGTGTCTGGCACAGACGCTATCATCCCCTTCCCCACATCCAGGATGAGTTCATTTTGGTCTTTTCACTTCAGACCCCCTACTTTCCAACAGAAATCTTTGGATGACCTCGGATTATCAGACATCCTCCAGAACTGCTGTCCGCGTGCCCTCCTTATTTCTGCACAGAATTTCTGAACCTCTGGGCTGGCATGGTCCAGGTGGGGCTCACATAGACAGTGGGTTGTAAAGGAAGAACAGGCACAGGCTAAGAAAAGAGGTGGAGGAGGAAGACGCGGTTCCACGATGGGGGAGGAGAAGAAGAGGCAGCTTTTGAAGGAGCTCCATCGCCCACCCCCAGCATCGACCCCCGACGGGGCCCCTGTGCCTCTCTTGGGGTGGATTGTGGCGAGGAGAGAGGCGGCTGGTTCAGTTTGGGATCCTCGATACTCTAGGACAGCCCCCATCTTCCCTCGCTTCCATGAACACAGCTCCCAAGGCGGTCTCTGCATTTGGCCACAGCGTTGCGTCTTCTAAGCTGCTGCGCCCTCTGGGAGCCGGTGGTGTTCAGTCCCACATTGGCCAGACCGTCCTCCGTGGAGGGAGGTGAGACAAGACAGTAGGTGTTTTTGTGACCCCTGGTGCAGTGAGAGGCACCTTTCTTCTGACACATCCTGCCCGCAAGAGCCCTCACGTGGCAACTTGCCTTCCCCTTGAGGCGCCCCGGGCCACTTGTGTGCTGGGCCCCTCCCCTGTGTTAGCAGAGAAATCTCTAGTCCTTGTGGGCCGCTCACCGTGGCTCACGCCTGTAATTCCAGCACTTTGGGAGGCCGAGGCGAGTGGATCACCTGAGGTCAGGAGTTTGAGAGCAGCCTGGCCAACATGGTGAAACCCCATCTCTACTAAAAATACAAAAATTGGCCAGGCGTGGTGGTGCGCACCTGTAGTCCCAGCTACTCGGGAGTCTGAGGCAGGAGAACAGCGTGAACCCGGGAGGCGGAGCTTGCAGTGAGCCGAGAACGCGCCACTGCACTCCAGCCTGGGCGACAGAGCCAGACTCCGTCTCAAAAAAAAAAAAAAAAAAAAAGAAAGAAATCTCTAGTCCTTGACTTGCAAAGCTTCTGTCCAGAACTGCTGGGGTTCACAACCCATGTGTCCATTAACTAGCTAGGGGATCTTGGGTACATTCCTTCATGGCTGGGTGTCTTGTTTTTTATCCACAAAATGGGAGAATGATGATATCAGTCTTGCTAGGAGGATCAAATGAGTTAGGACAGTCAAAGCACTTCAAACAGAGCTACGTTAGCTATTATGAGTATTATTGTTAACTTTAGTGTGCTGTGAGAGGGTGGACCCTGCCTGGGTTACAGGGCAGCAGGAAGCAATTTGGTTCAATTCTCTTGAATGTGGGAGAGCCAGGGGGTGGTGGGCACGCTTCTACTGCAATCTCCCTCCTTCCTTGAAAGATTTGTGTGGGTCAGTGGACAGGAAACAGATAATTCTAATAAAGGAATGGCCTCCTTGCTACTTTCTGAATAAATTCCAAATCCCTTAGCATGGCATTGAAGGCCTGCCCGGGATCTGGCCTGGACTCATCGCAATAGCTCTGGCGCACGCAGTGGGCATGGAATATGTATGTGTCTCCTGAGTATGGACCCGTGAAAGCCTTTTCTACCCTCCTCCCCCAGAGGCCACCAGCTCTGGTTTATTCTCACTGCTCCTAACACCTTGAAACTTCATGCCTCCATGCATTGTTCTCTCCAAATTTCTCCTCCTAACAAGACCCATTTCCTAAGTTGCCTTTACCCTAAAGCCTTTTTTGGAGTCTTCCCCTCTTTCACCTTCAAATTAAATCACATCTTCTCTGTACTGCATTGTTTACCCCACTACCAAAGAAGTTCGAGCCTGGGCACGAGGGCTCACATCTATAATCCCAGCACTTTGGGAGGCTGAAGTGGGAGGATCATTCGAGGCCAGGAGTTTGAGACCAGCTTAGCAACACAGCCCGACCTTGTCTCTACAAAAAATAATAAAAAATAAATTAGCTGGGTGTGGTGGCGGGCACCTGTAGTCCCAGCTACTCAGGAGGCTGAGGTGGGAGGATCACTTTAGCGCAGGAGTCGAGGCTGCAGTGAGCTATGATGGCGTCACTGCACTCCAGTCTGGGTGACAGAGGGAGACCCTGTCTCAAATAAATGAATAAATAAATAAATAGATAAATTTTAAAAAAGAAGTTTGCGTGTGCGTATGTGTGCGTTCATGCATTTGGATGCATCCCAGCCACCTGTCTTTCTCCCAGCCCATCTGCCAAACAGCGCTAGAGGGATAATTCTAAAAGCACCAGTTGAGCCCTCCCCTCTGTGTTTTAACTGGCTGCTGTAATTAATGCCAGCACGTGACATTTGTTATTTTACATAACCCTCACGATCTATGAGGTGGGTATTATTATGCCCATTTTACAGATGAGAGGATGGAGGTTTAGAAAGATTCAGTATTTCTCCCAAGATTGCACCATTAGTACAAGCAGGGATTCCATTTGAGTGTGGCTGACCTCCCAAATCAAGGCCTCTGACCCTTAGCTATACAGCCTATACTGCACTCCACGGATCAAAAACCCAAAATGAGAAACAGCCACACTCCTCAGCAGACGCTGAAGCCTCGGACCTGGTTTCCAGCACTGCCCTATGTGCATCATGGTCCAGCCTCATGGGTCCGTGTGTGTTACCTAGCCAGCCCGTCTCTCTGGGCCTGGGCCATGGAGTTTCCTACCGCCTCTGCCTGGAATGTCCAGCTGCCCAACCACTGTGAAAACAGTGAGTTGGGTCAAGTGTTAGCTCCTTTGGGAAGCCTGCTCTGCCTCTCCCTCTCTAATCTTCGGGAATAATTAGGGGCTCCCTTCCTGTGCCCCCTCCGGTCTTCCCCAGCCCTTCCTGCGGGCAGCTGTGTGCTCACATGCCATTCCAACCCCTGGACAGTCTGTCCCCAGAGGTCGTGGGCTTTGCTGTGTTTGTCCTTGTATCTTTGAGCCTGGCTTTGGCCCTGACCACACATGTGTGGCACTGTAAATGCTGCTGAAGTAATAGAGAGTTGGGTAAATGACGATCGCTTTTCTGCCTTGCTGGCTGCAAATCCCACCTTCACAGAGCAGGCCCAGAACATTCCCATGGTGCTGGGCCACCAGGGAGCCATTTGGGGAAACCAAGCTAATATTCTTCTAATGTTTAGGAAAAATAGGCGGTTTCACTGCAGGTTTTATCGCAGGTCACCTGACTGGCCTCGAGGGCAGTTCAAGTCTCTACTTAAACACCTGAGAATGGATGCTGGGCCACTCCCTGGGGATCATTTTGCCCCATGCAGTAATTCTACCAATCTGGGTAGCAGAAAGGTTAAGTGACTTGCTCAAGGACCCACAGAACTAAGGGAGAGAGCTTGGGATGGGAAGCAGTGGCCTCTGTGCTTTCTGCTCTGGGACCCATTTCTCAGCCCTTGGGAGGGCCCACTGAGGGTGGGGTGCGGTTTGGGCTGGCTTTGAAATCCTTGGGATCGTCTGGCGAAGTCGAGAACAGGGCAGCAGCCTTGCTTCAGAAGTCTTGGGGCTGCTCTGGGTACCTGAGCTGCTGCCCCGGCAGCAGGAAGTAATACTTTTAGAGCTTTAGCCCCAAAACCTCAGAAACTTTTTGATGATGCATTAAATGTCAAGTATATTGTTGAGAGGTGAAAAAAAAAAAAAAACCCAGGTATCAGCCTTTGTTACTGAGATGACAGGAGATAGTAATATTACAGGAAGTCATACTGTCAAAATAATAGAGAGGGTAGTGTCTAGGGGGCCACACCTTATAATAACTGTACTTATACAAAGGAGATTTCGTGTGCACCTCCGCATCTGTGCACTCTGAGGTGGAGCCCGGAGAGGAGGTGTAGAGAGAAGAAGGTGGAGTCCGCTCTGCGGGTATCTTTGCTTTGACATACAAAGCAGAGTTTAACTCAAAGACTGCTTTGTCTGGGGACAGACTACTCAGGCTTCAGGCCAATTACCATGAAAATTCAAGTTAAAAAAAATGCGTAATTGAAGCAAAAGGATTTTTAAATCTTTTTTTTTTTTTTTTTTTTGCCTAAATGATTTGTCTACTTAGATGATAATTTCCAGATAATTGCAGCATTTTGGAACTGGAAGGGACTCTAAGGGGTCATTTTTCCCCACTGATGAGGGCTTCGCAGCCTGCAGATGGACTTGGTGCAGGTCCTCAGCTACGTGATGGCTCAGCAAGTCTGGCCCCTAGGCACCCTGGCCCCATGCCTGCCACTTCCTGCGGCCACACCCTGCCCACCCTCCCATCTCCTTTCCAAATGAGCTAACTCCCTGGGCAAGCCTTCTGTTCTGTAGGACAAGTTATCTAGCCTAGCCCCTGGCATGGTATAAGTCCTGGACACATGTTTGCTGAGAGAATAAACACGAGTTGGGCAGGAACTGGGCCAGGCTCCTCCACATGTTGTATGTGAAGCCTGTAGGTAGAGCTGGTTCACAGCCTGGCTGTTTAAACATGCAGGGACTTAGGCTGCAAGCGGGTGTGGACCGCATGGTGTGTCTGGAAGCAAAGCAACATTCACACGCTGTAGCGAAAGACATCTCCCTTCCGACTCCAGACGGGAGCTATTCTCTCCCTTATTTCTGTCTCTAGACCTGACCCTCCTTCAAGCCCATCTCTCCAGCTGCCTGCCTGGCACCTCCACTAGGATATGCAGCTGGCATCTCACACTTGACATGGCCAAACCAGTCTTCTTCCATCTTCTGCTCGGTTACAGCATTTATCTACTCATTAAATCTAAAGAGTCGCCCTTAGTTCTTCTGTTTCCCACTCCTCCAAGCACACTCAATCTACCAGCAAGTCCCATTGGCTTTGCAGTAAAGAATATACGTCAGATTGGGCCACTTGTCAACCCTCTACCTCTACTCCCCTCATTCAAGCCACCACCGTCTCCCTGAGCTCTGGGTCCCGCAGCTACTCCTATTCCGGGCAGACCCATGCTTGCTCCCATCCCTGGTCTTTGCGCCACTGTGCCATCTTCCTGCACGCGCCTCCTGCCTGTCGGATGGCTGCCTCCTCCTTGGCATCAGCCTGCTCTCGGCTCGGACATGACCCATTACAGAGGTCCTCCCCGACTCCCATCTGAGAAAGTCCCCCTGCTCCCCGTTACTCATCACTTTACTGTTTTGGTTTTGTGTTCAGGACACTTATTACCATCAAACACTCTCTTACTTACTGATTTGTCTGCTGTCACCTCCCCATGCTAAAGGGTTAATCTCCAGGAGGGCAGGGACTGTGTCAGCCTCACGGCAGGAGCTCAGTCAGTGCTGCCTGCAGTGAGCAACACACTGGCATCTACACAAGTCTCTGCCCCCTCTTCCTCTCTGTCATTTGCCTGTATATGCCAAACAGCTGCTGAAAAGCCAGAAGAGGAGTTCAAGGACACTCACACAATCTTTGAAAAGACATGGGTTTTACTTCCTCTCCTTACCACCGTGGCAGTGCGAGGGGCAGCGTTTCTGCTCTGCGCACCTCCATGGAGACATGCACACAACCTTGCTGTGGTCAGCACACCCTCATCCTCACTCCGTTAGTGAGAAGACCCAAAGCTCTGCAGGGCTCGGGAGCACAGGTGTGTAGGCAGGATCTGTGCCGCGGCTCTTGCTAGCTCTGCTGCGAAGTGGTCCCACGAGGACAGTCATTCATTCATCATAGGGAGACTAGGAAAGGCTTGCAGCTTGGTTCTCCCATCTGCCTGGGTGCTCAGTGCTTACTGGCAGGGCCGCTGCGGCCTGGGCGTGTGGCTTTCTTGCCTGACTGCACGTGCGTCTGCCAGTGGCTCTTGAGCACCCATAGAGAGCTTCCTTGTCCAGGCTTCTTGCCAGGACCCAGGGCTGGGGACAAATGTGCAAATGACAGGGACTAGCTCTGTAAGGAAGCAACAACTGCCCACATCTCCATCTGCTTCACCTGATGCTCCCCATCGTCTCTGGGTAATCCTGCCCCAACTATGCTGGCTACGGTTGCAGATAAATGTTTCCCATCTCACATGGATTGAGAGCTTGCTGTGTACCACCAATTCTGTGTTCTATGTTCCCTTACAGTTTAATCCTTGCAAACAATCCTATGAAGACAGCCTTTCAATCCTCGTTTTTAGAGTGCAGGAACTGAATGAAACTCAGAGAAATTAAGTGGCCCACATCTAGTAAGTGGCAGTCCAGGAGTCAGCTGGAAGTCTTCCAAACCCAAACTCATATTCTCATATTCTCATAGTCCATGACCTGGACCCACAGTGACCATCTGTCCCAAGTTGCCCAGGATGTGGGAATTTTACTGCTAAAACTAGAAGAGTCCCAGACAACCTAGGATGGTTGGTGGCTTCACCTGTGCAGGTGAGGAGGTGATCATAGTCGGTCCAGTTGAGTTTAGGCCTAATCTAGGTTTCTGATAAAAGGAAAATATATCCTTTTTCTTCCCCATTTCCTTCTTTGGCCTTTTGCTAGTCAGCTTTTAAGATGCGTGTGTTCATCTTTTGTCATTGTTCTTAAATGACACGTATTATTAAACACCAATATTTGAAGTTTGGTAGGAGCTGGCCCTTGACTCCAAGCTTGTTTGGGTTGGGACATTACTTTTTAATGATAGGTAGGTGACATGGTTTGGCTCTCTGTCTCCACCCAAATCATGTGAAATTGTAATTCCCGCTGTTGGGGGAGGGGCCTGGTGGGAGGTGATAGGATCATGGTGGGAGATATCCCCCTTGCTGTTCTTGTGACAGTGAGTTCTCATGAGATCTGGTATTTTAAAAGCGTGTAGCACTCCCCCCTTCTCTCGCTCCCTCCTGCTGCCATGTGAAGACATGCCTGCTTCTCCTTTGCCTGTCACCAGGATTGTAAGTTTCCTAAGGCCTCCCCAGCCACGCCTCCTGTACAGCCTGTGGACCTGTGAGCCAATTAAACCTCTTTTCTTTCTAAATTACCCAGTCTCAGGTTGTTCTTTATAGCAATGTGAGAAGGGACAAATAAGTAGGAGTTTTGGGTTTACTTTATATTCACCTTCTTCCATTTTTAAGTTGTGCCTTTGTTGTCCTTCATGAGATAATTTAGCAAGTCTTGGTCAACTTGGAAGTGATTCTACACAGGTTGTGCAGATTGTGGGGTCAATGTTCACAGCAGGACAGCCTGAGGAGGAGCCTATGGGGAGCCTTGTCTGAGGGTGGACCTGCTGAGGCTGGCGGAAAGCCAGTGTCCTCCTTTCCAGGGGATGAGGGACCAACTCCAGGGCTCCCTGATGTCCGCTTTGATGACTTCACATACAACGTGTGGCTCTAGTGACTCCACAACCACTAAGCCCTTTCACCAACAATGCCCAGACGGACCATTCTCAGCCATTCCCCCCTACTGTCTCTTGTCTCTGTTTCTCCCTCTTCTCTTACCTCCCACAAAATAGCCTTTGCCATCTTTGTTTCTCCTGAGGCTAATTTCACCGAACTTTTTGCTGGCCAGTGAGAATTAACTTCAGTTAATCAGTTAAAGAGATTATTCAGCTAAAAGGTAAACAGGGGAGGGTATTTCTAGTTAATTAGTGAGAAAGAAGTTAAAAAGTTTAAAGGACTCCTTCATTTGTAGTATGTTGTAACTGGGGAGCTGGAATCGGTGTTACTTCTGTAGGTGCTGACACAAAATCAGTGGGGGTGAGGCCGAGGTACCTGGATTGTCAGTGGCCCCCCACACCGCCCTGTGATTCTGATGCGCCCCAAAGTCTGAGAACTGTTGCCCTGACCCAATTACTCCCACAGCCCCAGAGCATGGCAGGGGTCCTTGTACAGGGCCCTAGTTCCCTTGCAATCTCTTTGCCTTTTAGTTTTAAAACTAGCTATTCATCGCTGGTTAGTTAACTGTTATGCATTTCTACAGGACTGCGTTGTTAGGAGCCTCAACTTGGCTTCTCCACAACCACATTCAACATTGGCCTTCCAAACCCATTCCACTCCTGTGCTATCTATTGCAGGCCTGTGCCCTCACCATGCACCCGGTCCGGTCTGGAAACCCGAGTCTCTGTGTTTCCGTCCCCTCTGGCTTGGTCCTCAAGCCTCTGCATCTTCCCTGGGTCATTCAAGTCTTCCAGGTGATGCCTATATTGTTAGTCTCTACAGTCTGGCCTTACAGCATCGTCAGAGCTGCCCTAAGGCCCAGGTGGAGTTGTGGGTCCTCTCTCCGCTGCCTCCCTGAGTTCTGACTCTTGGTGTGTTCAGGGACTTCCTGCCTCCGCACCTCCCACCCCATGCTTTGGCCACAGCACAGACTCTTCTGATTCTGTAGCTATGCTTCTGCTTTTCCCTCCACCTGGCTGCTCTGGTCATAGAAATTCTACCCCTCACTTAAGAACACCCCCAGAAGTCACCTCTGTGAAGCCTTCTTTGGTTCTTCTAAAATAAGTGAGTTGCTCCATCCTCTGTGTCTGCCAGCACTTTCTCTGCTCCTCTGGACTTCATTGGTCGGGGGTGGGGGGGTGCTACTGTTGGTCTTGCAGCCACCCTGGATTGTGACCTCGCAGAGGTCAAGGGCTGTGCTGACGCCCCCCATGTCTGCGTGTTGACAGCAGACTTACTGGGGACACGCTGTAGAGCTGCGATGATGGCTGTTGGCCGAATGGATGAATGGCTTCATTAACTTCACTGCAACACGCAGGAGTCCTTGATCTCCCCCCTTGAAAGGTATTGGGGGTTTCCCTAGACACTGCCACTTCAAAGCCATACAGAAAAAATTAGAGCTAAAAGAGGCAACATTGTTTATTTCTCAAGAAGATGCTTTGGTGTTCCTTCCTGCACCTGTGAGAGGCCTCCTGTTTGACCTTGACGTTTCCCTGTCAGGCTACACAGCGGTTAAAGGCAGGGCCCCGGAGGGTGTGCCACGGTGCCCAGAGAGGGAGGGGGAGTGGGCGCTGCCCTCCAGACTGCGTCCCCAGTCTGGGAGAAAGGGGCACTCGTCCTGACTGGATTGCCCAGACGGGCACCCCTTTCCTAACTTGCCCAGAAAGGTATGTGTAATTCCTCCACCCGGAGGGAATGATTTCTGCTAACTCACAGAGAGGCTTTGACTTGTCACTCTGCCTTCTAGAAGTGACCACATGTTTTTTTTGCTCTCGGCAAGGGGGTGCCCTTGGCTGCTCTCCGGTGTGGAAGTCTTCCCCTTAATCCTTGCTCCTGGACGTTTGCATTTTCACAACGACCCTTTGTGGCAGGTGGGTCCCTGCCTTCTTCAGATGACCTTGAATAACACTGTCCTCTGCACTTCTGGCCGCCACGGAAGAGGCATGACTGCTGTGAGTCTGGGGCCTTGGAACCATTTTAGACCAAGGCAGGAAAAATAAACAGATGGGCGAGGTAGGTGGCTGCCCTTGAATTCTCACTCTCATTATGCACCCATTACTGGTGGCCAGTTGAGTAAGCATTTAGGACTTGGCTTTGCCATTTGTCAGCTGATTAAACAATAGAGCTTTACTGAGCAGCTCCCATGGGCTCGTGTCACTATGCCTATTTTACAGAGGGAGAAACTGAGTTTCAACAAAGAAATTGCACCGAACCCAGAACTAAACAGGACCGGGCTGCCAGAGGGTGCTTTTCTGTGCTGAATCATGGGAACTTCTTGCTGACCAGAGCAGAGAAGAAAAGTCTCCTGTGGTTGGTGGAGTTTTTACTTTTTGGATTTTCTCCCCTATGACTGATCTCAGTCCTTGCCTGGCCACTCCTGCCTGTCCTACAAACACCGAAAACCGCTGTCCTTTTCTCAGCCGTCATTTAGCAGTCGGGAAGCATGTGTCCTGACGTATGGGCTGCAGTCAGGGCGGGGGCCCTGACAAACAGGATTCATTCACCAGGCCCTGGCCTGCCAGCTCCCTCACGGGCGTCACATGGGGCCGAATGAAAAGAGCAGGGGGTGCCCGCCAGGGAGGCCTATCCAGGGGCTTTCTTCCCCGCGGCGCCGTTCCCTGGGCCTGCCAAGTCCCACGAGCCAGCACACTGGAGAAGCGTTTTCAAAGCGAGGCCTTTGCCCTCCTTGACAGGCTCCTCAAAGCCTGCCTCGCTCTGGCAGTGCCTGGGAGATCCTGTGAAAGGCGCTTTTTGTTCACCCTCCTCATTGGGGACATCTTCGGGGAGCCACTGCTTGAGAAGCACAGTGTGAGCTGGAGGACACTTGAGGCAGGGCCATTTGGGTGGGCAGCGGGAGGAGCAGAGTCCGGGGAGCAGGGCAGGCAGGGAAGGCACTGGAAAACGCGGACACTGCTCCTGGGAAGAGTACATTTCATAACTGAGAAACACTGCCCAGAAGTTTCTTTTAGAAGTGGGAGGCAAAGAGCGCTTAACCTTTATTTTTATTTTTATTTCTGTAGTTGCACGGCTGTGTTTGGTGTACAAATAACACCTGGGGTCTGTGGTGATGGGTCCTTAGGAATAGAGAGAAAGAGAAATGGCCTTGGAATTTAGTGGCCTGAAGACATAGTTTAAAAATTCATTTCCGGACCTCAACCTACGGCCTTTGACAGAAAGATGGGTTTGTTGTCTGCTGTGAAATAAAAGCCATCTGAGGCTTGTGGGAGCATCATGAGCACCAGAGTCCGGCTTAGAAATCACGGTGATGGCCCAGAAAACTCAGCCAACCACAGATACCATTGCTGCTTCTAGAAGCCCAGGACACTGGCACTGTGAGGCAATGCCGGAGGTTCGTCCCATCCCTGGTCTCTTGCAAACATTTTAAATTGAAACCTTTAATAGTCAGCATGAGAGCACTCGGATTCAATTATATTCATCTCTGAAGATGTCCTGATATCGCCTACTTGTTTATAAAAATTAATCATAAAATATTGAACTAGTGGAGGGTTTGTATGTTTTCTATAAAGTCTGAAAAATGAATTCCATTTGGATCCAGTGAAAGGTGAATTAACGAATTATTCCCTCAGTAGGACAAGAATGTTGAAGAAAAAAACCAAATGATTTTTCTTTTGAACAATTCTTAGCCAATACAAACAAAAAAATCAACAAACGAAAGCAAGCCAAACAACCAAACACCTCTCCAGTATTGCGTTTAGACCAGTTTGTACAAAGTTGGTACTGGTTTTATGACCTAACTTTTTCCCCCACTGTTTAAATGGATTTGGACATTATCTTTCAAATATGCCATTTCCAAGGAAGGTCTGAGTGGGTTTGCTTTTGCAGTGCATTTACAAAGCAAGCTATCGAACTGGCTCACAAGCCAAACAGAGGCCCCTGGAAAGACAATATCCCTTCCTTCCTGAGGCAGATATTTCAGGATTGGGGAAGCAGAGTTTCCTGTGTTCTCACAAGAGGCTGAGATAAAGAAACCCAGGGCAGTTTTGGAAAGAATTCAGCCTGCCACAAGCACGAGGCTGTTGTTTTTGTGTGCAGGGCCCCATTTCACAATGAGAGGCCTGCCTGGCCAGAGTGACCGTGGGGACAGGACGTGATGTGGACAGGGCTTTGGAGCTGGAAGAGTCCTCTCAAAGTGTGATGTTGAGAAGCAGTGATGCAGAGGACTCCCTGGAATGGTCAGCACTTCTCTCCCTCGTCCCACCTCTTGCGCCTACCCACCCACCATCCTCACCTTTGATTATCCACACACGTGTGTCTTACTGCTCCTCTTCCGTACCATGAGAGCATCAGAAATCTTAGTGCCCTCTGCGAATGTTTATTTAGTTTCCATTATGTTTTCCCCTTGTTTCTATGATCAACAAAAGGCAAAACAGAGAAGTAGGTATTCGCCTTCAACGTATTTCCCCATCTGTCATCCAATTTCCTTTTTTGTGTTTTCTCCACCCCCAGCCTATTTACTGTCCTGCATCCTGTAGGAGCCTCTACTGCAATGAATGAAAGTAATCTGACAGCCTGGGCAACATGTGAAAACCCGTCTCTACCAAAAAATACAAAAAATTAGCAGGGCATGGTGGCACGCGCCTGTAGTCCCAGCTACTCAGGAAGCTGAGCTGGGGGGATCCCTTGAACCCGGCAGGGAGGCAGAGGCTGCAGTGAGCTGAGATGGCACCACTGCACTCCAGCCTGGGCGACGGAGTGAGACTCTGTCTCAAAAAAAAAAGTAACTTGAGTATTTAATTCATGCAGAGATACTGATGTCTGATAACTTTAGCCTCTTCCAGAGTTTTATTGCATTTAAAAGAAGTCCATGAAAGAAAAAAAAAACTTTACCAAATGTAAAAGTAATAACAATAATGATAACAATACAGCCATAAGGAAGAAAAAAATTCAACAACATAATAACAAGTGTCTGTTGATAGGGATTAAGGCGTAGGTGGAAAGGAAATGGGAGGAAATAGAAGATCATTAATTTTCTCACCTTTTGTATTTGGGAGATAATAGATACTATTTGATCTCTGATTAATCGATAATAGAAAATTAAGCATCTTATTTAAAATTGAGGAGGTAATCACTATTAGGACTAAAATTCAGATTACACAGAAAACAGAGGAAACAATAAATAAAAGAAATTATTTAAGATGATAGAATTGTGACAAATGTATTATAATAATGTAATGAGATCAACTCATTTATTAAAATAAATAAACTCACAAAAATGGGTAAAAAAATCTAAATACAACATTGTACTGTCTTTAAAAAAGTAACTGAAGCCAAGTGACTCAGAATCGGAGATAGTGCTTCAACTCCCAGAAATATCCCTGTAACAGTGGAATTCCAGGCACTGTGGCATTTGGGAGGGGTAGATATTTTTGGACTAAGCTTTCCTAGCCTCTAAAATCAGACCATATGGTTGCCAGCTCATAAGACCAACCCTGTGTGCCTCAGTGTTTGTTCTAGATTGCTGAGCTTCCAAAGGGCAGGGGCTGTGCCTGCTTTGTTTAATTCCAGGCATTTCAGAGAAGTTCCATGTGCAGACAGGCGTTTTGGTGTGGAAGAGTTAGAGAAGGGCAGGATTAGGGACATTTGTGCTTCCCAGTCCATTAGGTAGAGTGTCTCTGGTAGAGAAGCCTCTCAGGAAGTTATGGTGGCTACTCAGGGCCTCGAGTGTGCTGTTTGATGTCTCCAAGCATTTGCATTCAATGGATCAGCACTTGATTTATCAGGGTTCACCTATGTGTTATGGTTTCTGAGAGGCAGAATCAAACAGACCTGGGTTAGAATACCAGCTCTTCCACTTACCAGCTGTATGACCTTGGGAGAATTACTTAAACTCTGTGGCCCTCAGTCAACTCATCTGTACTATGCTTCATTCATTCATTCATTCATTCATAATTCAATAATTACTCATTGAAATCTTACTATGTGGTGGTCTCTATTCTGGATTCTGGATATTCAAAATCTCTGCTTTCAAGGAGCTTATATTCTAATGGACTAAGGCAGAAAATAAGTAAAAACAACAACAATCAACAAATACATTCATAATATACCACGCGAGATAAATGATATGAAAAAAGGCCAAGTGGGGTGACAGAATAGATTGATGGTGGGATGTGTGAGTTGTGTGTGTGAGTATGGTGAGGGTGTGTGAGTGTGTGTGTGCACATCCCAGTTGCTACTGTAGATAGGGTGGTCAAGGAGAGTCTGCCTGAATGAACTGAATGAGCTGTCTGGAGACTTGAGAAAGGACTCTTCCTTGCAGAAGGAACACCAAGTATGAAGGCTTTGTGGCAGCAGAGAAGAGGCTGCAGTGCAGTGAGCTGGGAGGGCAGCAGGATTCGAGGGCAGAGCTATCTGAGAGCTACATAGAGTATTCCAGGCCATGGTTAAGGACTTTGGATTCTTCCTGGAGGTAGCTCAGAAACCACTGGAGGAGTTTGAGCAGAGCAGGGATGTGATCTGCATTATATTTAAAAAGGATGACGCTGGCTTCTGAGTTGAGAATAGACTGACTCTGCAGACATGGCAGCCACAAGATGAGTTAGGACAGATGACGAAGTCTGGACCAGAATGTTGCAGAGGAGGTGACAAAATGGTTGACTCTGGATCAGGTTTTTTTTTTTTTCTTTTTTTTTTTTTGGAGACGGAGTCTTGCTCTGTTGACCAGGCTGGAGTGCAGTGACACAATCTTGGCTCAGTGTAACCTCTGCCTCCCAGGTTCAAGTGATTTTCCTGCCTCAGCCTCCCGAGTAGCTGGGATTACAGGTGCCCACCACCACGCCCAGCTAATTTTTGTATTTTTAGTAGAGACAGGGTTTCACCATGTTGGCCAGGCTGGTCTCGAGCTCCTGACCTCAGGTGATCTGCCCACCTCGGCCTCCCAAACTGCTGGGATTACGGGCACGAGCCACTGTGCTTGGCTGGATTGGTTTTAAAGACAGAGTTGACCAGATTTCTGTATTGGATATAGGATGAGAAAGAAAGGAAGGAATCAAGGATGATGCAAGTTTTTTGGTCTGAGCTACTGCAAGAATGGAGCTGCTGTAGACTGAGCTGGGGAAGACATGGATGGAAGGGTGGTAGCAAAAGTTCCATTTTGACCACATGAAATGCCTGTTAGATAGAGAAATGGAGACGGCGTTAAGTTGGAAGTTGGAACTAAAAGATTGGGATTCAGGGAGTGAAGTCAGGAAGGAGATATAAATTTGGACAAAGCAATTACAACCTTTTTAGACTGGACAGCATTGCATATGGGGTGCCTGTGGATAGAGAAGAGACCTGAGCCTGGGTCCTGCCAACATTTGGGGGTCAGGGAGAGGAAGAGGAGCTAGCACAAGAGTAAACAGCCAGTTGGGTGGGAGGAAGAACAAGGAAGGTGGTATTTGGGAAGCCAAGTGATGAAAGAGTTTAAGGAGGATGGAGTCTTCAGCTGTGCTAAGGGTTGTTGGTGGTCAAATGAAGTGAGGGCCATGGAATAAAATAACATTTGTAAAGCACTTAGCACACAAAGCAAATGCCCAACAAATGGTAGCACTAGTAAAGGCTGGTCAGTACTTAAAGTTCCATAGTTAGAGATGCCTTCATTTGGGTGAAGATGCCCGGGAGGGATCCTCGTTCTGATGAGGGGTAGGGTGAGAAATGAATACACTGTATGTGAATAGGGACAAAGATTCTCTGCTTGGCCAAACTGTAGTCCAACTCCTCAACGTTTTCCTAGGCCATCTGTGCACTTCCTTGTAAAATCCGTTTTAACAAAGAGCCCTAATCAGTGAGTTTATCAAGAGCCCCCATCCTCCATATCTGATCACCCTTGTATCTAATCAGGCTCATCATCTTCCTCCATCCCTAGGTGATGTCTGGTCACCCTGGGCTATATTCAGGAAGAATCCTGTTAGGTCGGTTTAGCCACAGTCCCCCTAATCCCTGATGTTTCCTCTTAGTAATTTTCCATTCATCGACCCCCACTCTGCTCCTTGGCTGTAAATTCCCATTTGTCCATGCTGTATTTGGAGTTGAGCCTAAGTTCTCCCCCACCACCAGGCCCCACTGCAGTGGTCCTCATACCTATCATCATGGTTCTGATAATGTCTGCCTTATCATGCTCTTTTTTTTTTTTCTTTCTCTGTGGCCCAGGCTGGAGCGCAATGGCACGATCTCGGCTAACTGCAACCTCTGCCTGCCTCCCAGATTCAAGCAATTCTCCTGCCTCAGCCTCCCAAGTAGCTGGGATTACAGGTACCCACCACTACTCCCGTCTGATTTTTATTAGAGACAGGGTTTCGCCATGTTGGCCAGGCTGGTCTCGAACTCCTGACTTCAGGCGTTCTGCCCGCCTTGGCCTCCCAAAGTGCTGGGATTACAGGTGTGAGCCACTGTGCCCGGGCCTGCCTTACCATGCTTTAACAAGTACCATTGAATCATTTTTCTTTAACAGTAGTAAGAGAGATTACCACAGAAGAGAGAAGGAGCATAGGAAGTGGGGAAGGTTCCTGAAATAAGTTTCTGTGTTATAGCTTCCCTGAGCCCTGCTGCTGGTGTTACAGTCCACACTGAAATATGTTAATCAAACCCCAATTGTTTGCTCATCTTTGTACACCTGTATACTGTCTGGGTCCTCTCTCGAAGGTTCTGTACCTGTACTAGATTTGACAGAGCCTTTTAGGTGTCCTGGGCTCACACAGTAAGCCAGCACATCTGACTGCCCTGTGTCCTGATTGAGCTTCAGTGTGATCACAAACATTGACCTTAAGGACATTCTTCTGGATGGATCAAGACATTCTTTTCTGAGCTGGGATACAGCTCAAAACAGGTCTTGAGGAAGGCCCTGACTGCTGATCACAGGAGTAAGCAAGATGCAGGCAGGCAGGCACAGCGGTGATGAGCATGGTCAGATTGCCTGGGCTCAGATTCGGGTTCTGCCATTTGCTACCCAGGTGGCCTTGGGTGAGTTACTTACCCTTTCTGTGTCTCAGTTTCCTCATTTGAAAAGCAGGGATGATGATAGAATTTAGCTCACAGGGTTGCTGTCCTAATATATGGAAATCACTTAGGATAGTCTCTATGTACAGTAAGTGCTCCACACATTGTAGCTGCAATTTTAATCCGGCATGAGGTTTCTTGTCAGGTAGTATAGCCTCCCAGGTACTGTGATTGGGAAATTTTGAAGGCACAGTCCTCACATTGATTGTATAAATCATCACTGAAGTTAATCTTTAATGAGAGGAGGTAGCGGGGAAGGTGACCCTCTGGTGGGGGATTCAGGCATCTAGGTACTTTTCAAATTAATCTAGATGGCTACGATTCTCTCTCTCTGCCTCTTCAGGCTCATCATTGGTCAAGCTCTTCTGCTTTTGCAGAGCAGTACCAGTTGTTAAACCTGGAGCTTCAGGCTAGGAAAAGCTGTGGCAATCTTTGGGCTCAGCCATTTCACCCACAGGTGTCCTGGAAGCGTGGGGGCCACTCAGCCCGTGTGTCTCCAGGATGATGGTGGTGGAGCCACTGCTTTGGTGGAGTCACTGCTTCTCTCCCTCCCCCTGGGACTGTGGTCAACCACTGGGCCCCACCACCTCCCGCCTGGTGATTCAGAAGCACCAACCAACTGTACCCCAAGTGAGAGTGCAGCTCAGCTAAGTCCATCCTGGCTGTCAGTGGGCACGTGATGCTCACGTGCTCCCCCAACACTGCAACTTAAAGAGGCTGATGTTGCAGATTTTGGGGAAATAAAAGGTGTCATTGGGTTGGCAGCATGGAGTGTTGGTTAAGCACTCTGGAGCCAAAGGCCCTGGGTTGAAATGCTGCCTGTCACTTTCTAGCTAGATCACATTGGATATATTACATTACTTCAGCAGTCCCCAGTCTTTCTGGCACCAGGGACTGGTTTTATAGAAGACAATTTTTCCATAGACTGGGGTTGGGGTGGCAGTGGGGGGATGGTTTTGGGATGAAACTGTTTTAACTCAGATCGTCAGGCATTAGATTCTCATAAGGAGCGTGAAACCTAGATCCCTCCCATGCACAGTTCACAATAGGATTTTGCACGCCTATGAGAATCAAATGCCGCTGCTGATCTGACAGAAGGCGGAGCTCAGGTGGTCACGCTCTCACACTTCCTGCTGTGCGGCCCATTCCTAACAGGCCACATACTGGTACCTGGCCACAGCCTGGGGGGTTGGGGACCCTGTATTACTTAATTCCTTTGAGTCTCTGATATTTAAAAGGTGAAATGGAACCAGTCACTGTGTTAACCTTCCTGAGCAATTCAGGGATAGAAGGCATACGTGCTTGTGTGGTGTGCAGCAAAGTGCTGGCACTCAGCAGATGCTCAATGAATGTTCATTCGCTGGTGGCAAAATAGTGGGGTGGGTGCTGTGTGTCCCTTGCCACCTGGATGGATAACATGCATCTCAACCTCCACGAGTGCAAAATACCTTTTGTATGGATCTTGACCCTGGCAGGGTCCTCTGTCTCCCTGTTTTTGGTCAATGGCATCCCCTCTGCCCAGGCCCCAGTCCCAAATGGCTTCTTTGTTCCTCTTCCTCTCTCCCCCATATCCATTTGTTTAGCAGGTTGCACTGGTTCTACCCTGGTGGCCTTGCTCAAGTAGAGCCCCAGGTGGGACTCCCACTGTTGCCACCCTAATCCACAGCTTCTTCACCTCCCACCTCGTTTCACCTAAAACACAGACAGACACAGACACATCCACCCAAACCCCTCACCTGGAGTGTCAAGCCCCCACCCCTCATCTCATCCCCTCTGGCTTCATTCACTCCCTCTGCTTGAGCTCCTCTGGCCTTGCTGTTCTAGAGTGTCATGCTTTCCTGGCTCAGGGTGTTCACTCTTTTGGTTTCCTCCATTTGGAATATCTTGTCTCCAGATCCTGTCGTGACCAGCTCCATCTGGTTTTGCAGCAGAGAGATGGAGTAATGGAGTAAGATCACACTGACCCCCCTGAGCCCTTTGGAATGGCTTCAGGCCACCTGGCCCTCCCTCTCTTCTTCCACCACTTTAGGGCCTGTGAGAGAAATTGGAGGGAATGCTTAGGCACATGTGGCTTGGTCCTAATCCTCACGTTTCATTTGCCTCCCAATTCTAAGACCAAGAATTTTGACTTGATCGGAATTGAGTTGGGAGAGTTGGTGTATCACACAGACTTCCAAGTATGATTTTAGTAAAGGGGAAGTTTTCTCTTCGGGGCAGCTACATCTTGGCTTTGGGTTGTTGGTGCTGCTGAGTTCTGAGTTGGAGTGAATTTTTTGTGAGCTAAATATGGTCTTGTGACCAACTCTCCTTTCATCCAAGGCGAGGAGGGTTTATGCCAGTGAGCAGGCCACGGATTCAGTTCTATTTGGAAAGCTAGTTCACGATCCTCACATATGAAGTCACAGTTGGCCTCTGGTTCAGAATAGCTCCTCTGACAACAACCTTCCTTCCTGGATTTCAGAAAGATGTGGAATAGTTCCTGAAGGCTGGATGGCTCCCTTGACACATCTAGCCTCATGCTCAAAATTTCTTTCTTCAGTAGAGCTAAAAATGGAGCTTTTTGCTTGACAGATGTGAGGCCCAGCGAAGTGGATTGACCTGGCCAAGGTCATGTGGTTGATCAGCACCGATGCTGGGTTCTCAATCTCCATTCTTTCAGCTGGGCTCGGCTTCACAGTCACCTGCCTTCCTTGGGTTTTGGTCTATAGCATGTCCATCTACTGTGAGAGCTCAGCTGTCTGAAGGAACAGGGCCCAGCCCATCTGGGACCCCCACGGGCCTCCATTAGGGCATGGAGAGCTGGAAGCACAACATGGGGTGAGGAAGAAAAGGGAGAGAGAAAGAGGAAGGAAGGAGAGCACCAGAAGGGGAGAGATGGGAGAAAGATGCTAGAAGAGAAGGGCTGTGGGGGTAGAGGCAGGAGTGGGGACACAGACGGAGGTCTGGGGAGATCGGGGCTCGAATGTGCCCTTGAATGGCAAACACTTTGGCAGGAGTCTAGCTGGTGAAGATGGAAGATAGTAACTGCCTGCTCTCTTAGCATTTTAGACTAAGTTCTTCTACTCTCTTATCTTCTTAATTTCACAGCAAACAATGGGCTATTGACTAAGCTTTCAGAGCTGTGGGTGTTCTCAGAGGGAGGCCAGCCAGAACACCAGCATCTCCGGCTTTTCTTCCAACTCCCAAGTTGGAGCTCCATCTATCAGAAATATGAAACCCTGGAATCTTCCTCCTCCTCACTTCTCTGCCTTAAGGTGCAGGCAGCTGGGGAAGAGAACATTGTGCCCAGGGAGAGTATATTGTGTGAATGTGTGCACTTATTCATGAGTGTGTGCATGTGTATGAGTGTGCACAAATGAGCGTATGCATGCATGTATGAGTACATGCGTGCATGCATGGGAGTGTGTGTGCTGGCGGTGGTGGTGTGGTAGAGGATGACAAGGTGCATCTATACCTGGCCAGTGATGTCAGCACTTCCCTTGTGCCCACCTTTCCTAGGGAGGGGCTGCACTGAATTGAAACAGTGCCAGCTGGGAAATGAGAAGGCTTATCAACAAGTCTTTCCTTGGAGGGGCAAGAAAGAGCTCGAGGGCGAGGCGTGGTGGCCACGCCTGTCATCCTAGCACTTTGGGAGGCCAAAGCCGGCCAATCGTTTGAGCTCAGGAGTTCGAGACCAGCCTGGGAAACATAGTGAGACCTCGTCTCTAAATAAAAAAAGAAAAAAGAAAAAGCTCCAGGGTCCTTTTCTTCCCTTGATGTTGGTTAGCTAAGAAACTACCCCCCAAAGTTCTCATGCCCCTGTGTCTACTTAGCAAAGACACAGACCTCACCATTCTGGGGGACTCACCTCAAAGTCTGTATAGGTGTTACATCATGCTAATAGCAGCTGGCACCTTGCTAGGAACCTGCTGAGGAGTGGTGTCCTGAAGCACTTCAGAGAGGGACCTTGAGCCTTGGCTGGACAGCTCAGCTTTTTGCTAAAAATGGAGAAAACCTCAACTTGTTTTGAAATGTTTTGGGACTCATTTATAGAGTGGGCAAATAAGATGGGGAACTCCTGTCAAGTTCCCCTGAGTCAAGCACAGTGCCTGCCACATATAGGTGTTGTACATGTTGATGTCCCCCCTTCCCTTTCCACAGTAATCCTCTGCCTCCTCTAAGATGGTATACAGCAGAAGTCACTCGTGTGATGTGCAGATGATCTGGTGGAGTGTGGGGAGAAAGAAAATATTTCAACTTCTATTTGAACTTATTTTTTTATCTCATTATTTTCCAACTTGTACTGCATATTTTATGGTGTTCATAATATATAAGCACATGCATATACAATCTATAAATAATTATAAATAATATATGTGTATCTGTATATATTTTACACAAAACATTGAGGTTGAGCATGCACACATTTTTTTAATTGCTATAGAATGAAGAGCTGGAGAACTGTGTTCTCTTGTCCAGTTAGGGAAGCTACCTGGAAATCTTGGAGAAAGACATGAGACAGGTAAAGAGCTATGTTAGTCAGGATTCCCCGGAGAAACAGAACAAATAGGATGGATGGATAGATAGATAGATAGATAGATAGATAGATAGATAGATAGACAGATAGATACAAATAGGATGGATGGATGATAGATGGATGGATGGATGGACAGATGGATGGACAGATGGATGGAGAGATGGATGGAGGGACGGATGCATGGATGGATAGATGGATGGATAGATAGATAGATAGATAGATAGATAGATAGATAGATAGATGGATGCAGAGATGGATGGATGGATGGATGGATGGATAAATAGATGGATTTATCCTTGCCCTGCTCGATGGATTGATGGATGGATGGATAAATGGATGGATGGATGGATAGATAGTTGGATGGATGGATGAAGAGATGGATGGATGAATGGATAGATAGATTAGATAGATAGATAGATTATAGATAGATAGACAGATGCAGAGATAAATGGATAGATGGATGGATAAATGGATGGATGGATAGATGGATGAATGGATAAATGGATGAATGGATAAATGGATGGATGGATGGATGGATAAATAGATGACTAGATACATAGATAGATGGATAGATAAATGGGAATTGGCTCATGTGATCATGGAGTCTGAGAGGACCCACCATTTGCCACTTGAAGGCCTGAGAGTGGGGGTGGTAGGATGATGGAGGTATGGGAGCGGGGGTGCTGATGGAAGTCCCTGAGTCTGAATGCTGGGGAATCAAGAGCTTTGATGTTGGGCCCTCAGCAGATTGGATGATGCCTGCCCACACTGGTGAGGGCAGATCTTCTTTACTCAGTTACTGATTCAAATTCTAATCTTGTCTGGAAACATCCTCACAGACACACCTAGAAATAATATTTTACCAGCTATCTGGGTATCCCTTAGACCAATGAAGTTGACACATAAAATTAACCATCACGAGAGCCTTTGACGTCACTCTTCACACACAGACTTTTCCAAATATGCTAAGAAACTAGCTTGGACCAGCTTGCAACAGAACAGAGGAGAAAAACAAGGTTCATAGAAAATAAGTGACCTTCCTCATGTCTCCAGAAAATTCCAGAAAGGAAGCTGGGTAGGAGAAGCCTGCCAGGAATCTGGGCCTTCTCAGAATGTTTCCTCCTCTTTGCTGTCACTTCCGATAGGATTCCTGTGCTCACAGCGTTGTTCTGCACACCATGGGATAGATGGGAAGGGAAGAGGGTCACGATCCTTGAAATATGATCTCTGCATACCCATTGCTGTGGAAGTTGTGAGGCGCAAATTGGCTCAATGAATGCTGCAGAGAGTAAGTGAAGGAATGATCAGAGGACCTACCTCCTTATCCTTCAGACTTGTTTTAAATGCTCCTAGAAGCTTAAAAGCTCATCAGATTAAGATGTTTCACCCTAACAGTGATGCCAATTATTGAGAATTAACTATACACTATACTTAATATTAAAAGTTGAACATACACCATCTCTTTTATTCCTCACGATACTATAATGATGCATGTTTATTTTACACCAGAGGAAACAGGAACATAGAGAGGTGAAATCACTTGCTCCAGGCCACAGTACTAATAAATGACTGGATTCCAGTCCCATTCTGCCTTCAAAGGGCCGAGCAGTTTTCTCCACTGGTGTGGGGACTGTGGATAGTTTCCTTGTAATGAAACTGATTCAGGAGGCCAAATTCAAATAAGGAAAAAGTGCTTCGTGCAATGTGAGCAGATTTCCTTTGGGTGTCTTCAGAAGGTAAATCTAGAACTGGTAAGTAGAGCTCCTTGAAAGGCAGGACCTTCTCACCAGTGGGTGGCCTGACTGTGATGGGTTTAATAAATATTAACTGTGTTATGTTATGTTATGTTAAGTTATGTTATGTTATGTTATGTTATGTTATGTTATGTTATGTTATGTTATGTTATGTTATTAAGATTCAGGGCTCAGCTGCCCTCACCTAAGCCTATCTCTGGAATGCATTTGCTGCCTATCTTCTAACTGCCTGCTTCTGCATCGGTCTTCCCAATCAGATGATGATGGTGTCTTATTCATTTCTGCATCTCCAGATCCTAGTCCACTGCCTGGAACATGGAAGATGCTCCATAATTGTTTGCTGAAGGAACGAGTGATAACCAGAGAAGCCAGCTCCTGCTTCCTGATTAAGGCATGCAGTCAGGCCAGCGGGGAAATGGCCCTCATGGTGGAGCTTGCCTCTGCTGGAAGACTGACGGAGCCAGGCGCCCACACTTACATAAGGCCCTTTAGCTTACGTTCCCTGCCAGTCTCTGACAGGGAACCTGGGCATCACACGTAGCCTGTGAGAGGAGTATCTATACCAAGCTTGTCCAACCACAGCCTGCGGGCCGCATGCAGCCCAGGATGGCTTTGAATGTGGCCCAACACAGATTTGTGAACTTTCTTAAAACATTATGAGATATTTTTGGCAATTTTTAAATTTAGCTCATCAGCTCTCATTAGTGTTAGTGTATTTTATGTGTGGCCCAAGACAATTCTTCTTCTTCCAATGTGGCCCAGGGAAGCCAAAAGATTGGACAGCCCTGATCCACACTCTGGTGAAGACATCTCATTCAAGGACATTTTCAGTCCTCAGTTCCATGAAACTGTGGGGCATCCCCAGCAATGGCCCCAGTGAGAAAGAGAGTAATAAGCCCCGAATTTACCTTGACTCCAAAGCCCAAAGTTCCATCTTGAATGAATTCCTCTCCAAGGAGATGAGGCCATTGGCAGTCATCTCAAATTGCAATAGAAACACTTAGCGCAGTTCCCAAAGATCAAACAGTTTGATGATCAGAGCTCCCTTGTCCTGTTCCCCTGATATTTGCTGCTCTGTGGTAAAATATCTGACAGTCCACGGGTGGCTCTTGCTTCTGCCTGCTTATGGGATGACAGGGGTATTTGTATCACTGGCAAAACAAGAGAAAAAGGCAAATAGATCACTGTGTCACTTATGTCTAGATCCTGGGGACAGAAACAATTTGGGAATGCTTAGGGGGTGGTGTGCACTTGTTAGCCTTCCCATCCAGGCCACAAAGCAGTCTCTCTCTGCACTTTTCTCCTCGAAGCATGGATTTGGATGGGTAGCATCATATCAGAATATACCAGGGCAGGCCGGGCGCAGTGGCTCCCGTCTGTAATTCTAGCACTTTGGGAGGCCAAGGAGGGTGGATCACTTGAGGTCAGGAGTTCGAGACCCGCCTGGCCAACATGGTGAAACCCCATCTCTACTAAAAATGCAAAAATTAGCCAGAAATCACTTGAATCTGGGGGTCAGAGCTTGCAGTGAGCTGAGATCGCACCACTGCACTCCAGCCTGGTTGACAGAGCAAGACTCTGTCTCAAGAATATACCAGGGCAGATTTCTGCTTTCTCCCAAGACGGAGAAACAGAGACCAGGTTCACTCTCTTACCTAAAACTGCTCACACACTGAGCAAGAGATATCAGCAAGACACTGGACTCCAGACAATGAAAAACAGTGATCCTTGTGAGATGAGAAGCATGTGAGGTGAGCCTGGGCTTGCCCTGGCCTGCTGACTTGAGTTTGCTGACCACAGTGGAGGAGCGGGAAACTCAGGTAGAGCCCAGTACACTTCCTTAGCTGGGGAAATGGAGCTGGATGTCCAGGGAGAACAAGTTCTCAGGGCTAGCACAGGGCAGAGGGCTGGCGAGGAGAGCACTGCCCACAGAGAAAACTTTGGTGGTCTGCAGCAGAGTTAGTAGAGTACTAATCAGCACTTGTGTGTGAAGACTCTGCACAAGGCCAGGGAAAGAACCACACGAAAGGATGAAAGGAAGAGTGCCCGGCACTCACACAGGGCTGGGAATAGTGCCTGCTTCCATAAGCCAAACTGGAAAATCTCATCATAGACAGGGCATTGGGTAGAGCACTCAGAAGGCTCTTGTCCTGGACATCATCCAAATTAATAGCTTCTTCTCTTTGAAAGACACTGTTCAGAGGATGAAAAGACAGCCTGCAGATTTGGAGAAAATATTTGCACAGCTTATATTTAATACAGGACTTGTATCCAGAATATATAAAGAACTCTTGAACTCAATATTAAGAAAACAAAAAACCGCATTGAAAAGTGGACACACGATTTTCACAGACACTTCACTAAAGAGATGCTCAACATCATTAGTCATGCAGTTAATGCAAATAAAACCGCAACGAGGCGCCACTACACTCCCGTTAGGAGGGCGACAATTATAAAGACTCATCATGCCAGGTGTTGGCAAAGATGTAGACAAATGCAAACGCTCATGCCCTGCTGCTGGGAATGGAGAACGGTACAACGACTTTGGCAAATACTTGGGCAGTTTCTTAAACAGTTAAGCATGTGCTTACCATATGATCCAGCTTTTCCACTCCTAGGTATTAACCCAAGAAAAATGAAAGTGTGCATCCGTCTGTGTTACATTCCCAGGGCCGCCATGAAAAAGTACCGCAAGCTGGGTGGCTTAAAACAACAGAAATACATTGTCTCCCTTTTTTGGAAGCCAGAAGTGTGTGATCAAGGTGTCAGCAGGGCCATGCTCCCTGTGAAACCTGTAAGGGAGACGCCTGCCTTGCCTTCTCGCAGCTTCTGGTGGTGGCTGGCAATCTTTGGCATTCTTTGTGTTGCAGCTGCATTACTCCAGCCTCTGCCTTTGCTGTCATATGGTCCCTGTGTGTCCCCTGTCTTCACATAGTTGCCTTCTTATAAGGACACCAGTCATGTTGCATTAGGAGCCCTTCTACTCTGGTATGACCTCATCTAAAACTAATTATATCTGCTAAGAACTTTCCAAATAAGGTCACATTAAGAGGTACTAGGGATTAGGACTTTCAGCATACCCTTTATTAGGGGGCACAATTCAACCCATAACACCATCCAAAGACCTGAGAATGCATATTTATAGCAGCTTTATTTATAATAGCTAAAAGGAGGAAAGAACCCAAATGGTCATCAACAAGTAAATGGATGAACCGACTGTAGTATATGTAGTCACACACCACATAACCATGTTTCAGTCAACAATGGATCCCATGTACAATGGTGGTCCCATGAGCTTGTAATGGAGCCGAAAGATTCTGATTGTCTAGCAACCTAGCTGTTGTGACATCGTAGTGCAACGTGTTACTCCCAAGTTTGTGGTAATGCTGGCGTAAACAAACCTACTATGCTGCCAGTCACGTAAAAGTATATCACATGGTGAATTAACCACATTTGCAGCAACCTGGATGAGATTGGAGACTATTATTCTAAGTGAAGTAACTCAGGAGTGGAAAACCAAACATCTTATATTCTCACTGATATATGAGAGCTAAGCTATGAGGATGCAAAGGCATAAGAAAGATACAGTGGACTTTGGGGACTTGTGGGGAAGGGTGGGAGGGGGGTGAGAAATAAAAGACTACAAATATGGTGCAGGGTATACTGCTTGGGTGATGAGTGCGCCAAAATCTCACAACTCACCACTAAAGAACTTAGGTAACCAAATACCACCTGTTCCCCAATAACTTATGGAAAAAGAAAAAACAGTATATCACATGCTGTTATATAGAGTAATTATATATATTATTACTATATATTACATAGTGTTTGATAATGATAATCAATAACTGTGTTACTGGTTTATGTATTTACTATACTTTGATGGTTATTTTAGAATGTAGTCCTTCTACTTATTTTTTTAAAAAGAGTTAACTGTAAAACAACCCCAGGTAGGGCCTTCAGGATGTATTCCGGAAGGCGCTGTTATCACAGGAGATGACAGCTCCATGTATCTTACTGCCCCTGAAGACCTTCCAGTGGGACAAGATGTGGAGGTGAAGACAGATATTAATGATCCTGACCCTGTATAGGCCTAGGCTAATGTGTACATGTCTTATTTTTTAACAAAAATGTTTTAAAAAGTAAAAAATAGTTTTTCAAATAGGAATATTCAGAGAGAAAATATGTTTGTACGGCTGTACAATATGTTTGTGTTTTAAGCTAAGTCTTACTACAAAAGAATCAAAAAGTCCAAATTTTTTTTTTTTTTTGAGAGGAAGTCTCACTGTGTCGCCCAGGCTGGAGTGCACTGGTGCAAATGCTTCTCACTTCCACCTCTGCCTCCGGGGTCCAAGCAATTCACCTGTCTCAGCCTCCTGAGTAGCTGGGACTATAGGTGAATGCCACCAAGCCTGGCTAATTTTTTAATTTTCAGTAGAAATGAGGTTTCACCATATTGCTCAGGCTGGTCTCAAACTCCTGACCTCAGGTGATCCACCCGCCTCAGCCTCCCAAAGTGCTGTGATTACAGGTGTGAGCCACTGGGCCCAGCCAAAAAAAATTCTATAAAGTAAAAACGTTACAGTACCGAAGCTACAGTTAATTTATTTCTGAAGAAAGAAACAGGCCAGGTATGGTGGCTCATGCCTGTAATCCCAGCATTTTGGGAGGCTGAGATGGGAGAATCACTTGAGCCCAGGAGTTTGAGACAAGCCTGGGAAACATAGTGAGACCCCATCTCTACAAAAAATTAAAAAGATAGCTGGGTTTGGTGGTACATTCTGGTAGTCCCAGCAATTGGGGAGGCCGAGGTAGGAGGATTGCTTGAGCCAACTAGTTTGAGGCTGCAGTGAGCTGTGATCCTATGATTGTGCCATTGCACTCTAGCCTGGGTGACAGAGCAAGACCCCAACTCTTGAAAAAAAAAAAAAAGAAACATTACAAAAAATTTAGCTCAGCCTAATTGTACAGTGTTTATAAGTCTCCAGTAGTGTATAGTAATGTCCTAGGCCTTCACATTCACTCACTACTCACCGATGCACCTAGAAAAACTTCCAGTCCTGCAAGCTCCATTCATGGTAAGTACCCTATCTAGGTGCACCACTGAAAGTCTTTTATGCTATATTTTTACCATACCTTTTCTATGTTTGATATATTTTGATACACACATACCATTGTGCTACAATTGCCTACAGTATTCAGTACAGTAACATGCTGTACAGTTTGTAGCCTAGGAGCCACAGGCCATACCATATAGCCTACAGGTACAGTGGACTCTACCATCTAGATTTGTGTAAGTGCACTCTATGAAGTTTGCACGAGAAAATAATCTAATGATGCATTTCTTAGAATGTATCCGTTGTGAAGTGATGCATGACTGTACTGTATGTACATTAGAATACTACTCAACAATCAAAGGAATAAACTATTGATATATACAAAAACATGGATGGATTTTAACATAATTATGCTGAGTGAAAGAAGCCAATCAAAAAGAGTATAACTGGCTGGGCACAGTGGCTCACGCCTGTAATCCCAGCACTTTGGGAGGCTGAGGTGTGTGGATCACCTGAGGTCAGGAGTTCAAGACCAGCCTGACCAATATGGTGAAACCTCATCTCTACTAAAAATACAAAAATTAGCCGGGTGCAGTGGCATGCACCTATAGTCCCAGCTACTCGGGAGGCTGAGGCACGAGGATCACTTGATCTCAGGGGGTGGAGGTTGTGATGAGCCGAGATAGCACCACTGCAGTCCAGCCTGGGTGACAGAATGAGACTCTGTCTCAAAAAAAAGAATACATAGTATATGACTCCATTTATATGAAATTCTAGAGAATGCAAACTAAACTATAGTGACTGAAAGCAGTGGTTACCTGGGGACAGTGGGTGAAGGTGGGAAGGAAGTACATATTCGTATCTTGATTGTGTTGATGGTTTCATGGATATATACTGTATTAGTTTGCTACTGCTTCTACAACAAATTACTACAAATTTAGTGGTTTAAATCTGGAGGCCAGAAGTACAAAACGAATATGGGAGCTAAAATCAAGGTGTTAGCAGGGCTGCTTCCTAATGGAGCTAGGTTCTAGGGGAAAATCTGTTTTCTTGCCTCTTCCAGTTTCCAGAGGTTGCCCACATTCCTTAGCTCGTGTCTACATCATGTCAGTCTCTGCTTCATGGTCACCTAATTGTCTCCTCACTTTGACTTTCCTGTCTCTGTCTTATGAGGATGGGCCCTAGTGAGTAGATTAGGCTCAGTCGAGTAATCCAGGATACTTTCCCCATCTCAGGATCCTTAACGTCATCACATCGGCAAAGTCCCTTTTATCATGTAAGGTAACACAGTTACAGGTTCCAGGAATTAGGACAGGGGTATCTTTGGTGGGGCCATTATTCACATATACATTTGTCAAAACTTTTTAACTGTACACTTTAATATGTGTGGTTTATCATATGTCAATTATACTTCAATAAATCTGTCAACAATATCAACTGAGTCTAATAAATTACTTTGATGTTTTAAAAATGCATCAGGGCTCTGCCTGCCACAATTCATGAGCTGGCCAGAGGTCTTTGGAGTCCTCCCAGTCATTGCTGAGATGAGTGAGGATTGTTTCAGAAAATCAGGCCTCCTCCTGGGGAATGTGCCTCAGCTTCTGGTAAGTGACTTTTCTTTCTTCTTTTTTTTTTTTTAAATATGGAATCTCGCTCTGTCAGCCAGCCTGGAATGCAGTAGTGTGATCCTGGCTCACTGCAACCTCTGCCTCCCGAGTTCAAGCAATTCTCGTGCCTCAGCCTCCTGAGTAGCTGGGACTACAGGCATGTGCTACCATGCCTGGCTAATTTTTTGTATTTTTAGGAGAGACAAGGTTTCACCATGTTGCCCAGGCTGGTCTCGAACTCCTGGGCTCAAGGGATCCTCCTGCCACTGCGTCCCAAAATACTGGGATTACAGGCGTGAGCCACTGCGCCTGGCCAAGTGACTTTTCAATTCTGGCTTAGCTGGCATCACCAAGGCAGCTTACAGGGATGCAGAGGTGGGAATGCTCTGGAGTGTAGCGTGCCTTCTGGATCTCTGTGCCAAGGAGTCAAGGAAAAGTGAAGCCAATATCTCCTCGAGAGGCAGAACCGTCAGAGAAGGGCCGCAGCGTTCTGTGCCTGGCAAACTGCGCTGTGAAGATGTTGCTCCGATTGACTTCTTTTGCTATACAGCTGATGGATTCATTTTATGTTATGTTATTTTATTTTAGTGAGAGCTCTTAACATGAGATCTACCCTCTTAAAAATTTTAAGTGTACAATACAGTATTAACCACAGGTACAGTGTTGTACAGGGATCTCTAGAGCTTACAAGTCCTGCTTAGCTGGAACGTTTTGCCCATTGATCAGCAGCTGGCCATTTCCAGTTTACTTTTTCAGTTTCACTTCCTGTTTCCCTGTGGCCACCACCTACGAGACCCTGTATTCAAAGAGGCTAAAGGAATTTTTTAATAATCGTGATAATTGTATAATAAGGAAGAAAAGAACAAGGACTCAATATCTCAGCTTTTTGTCTCTAAACCCTGTGATCATCCTCCCGCTCCACCCAGCCATATCCACGGAGACTTAGGAGCTGATGAGGTGAGGAAGAGACTCTTGGGTCTTTCTGTGGCGCTGACACTTGGAAGTCTCTCTTTCTCACCTGACACCTGTGGGGGCTGCCATCAACCTGGGCCTCAGAGACACCTCTGCTTCTCATCCCTCCATACAGGCAACTTTATTCCTGAGCAAGATACGCTGATTCTTCTACCAGAATGCTTAAGTCTGCAGGAAGTGGAGACTTAAAATTTTCTTCTCTCCTTCCCTCCCTCCCTCTCTCCCTCCCTCCGTCTCTCCCTTTCTTTTTTCCTACTTTTCTTTTTTGTCTTGCTGTTGCCTCATTTTTAGTTGCCGTGGCATGTTGTGAACTACACTTGTCCAGACATCTAACCACCTACAAGGCAGTGAAGAGACCCTTTACTCCCGCGTCAGTAGCTACCGCAGCTGCGAAGTGAATCCTGAAAATGACCCTAGGATCGTGCCCTGCCAGTGAACTGTGCCTTCTGCCATGGACTCCTCCATGGGAGTGAGCTCGTGTTACACTAGCTCTGCCCCTCTGTGCACAAGGTCCTCTGCCCACGGAAGGATTAAATTGTCTTACATCACCCTCTACTGAATAGCTTTCAGGCAATGAGGGGGTCCTGTTTGGTTCTTGCACCAGAGTTTGTTCAGCATGCGTGTACATTTTCTTTTCAGGCTGCATCAGTGATTTGGACACCCCTTAAGGACAAAGAACGAGGTTGGGAGAAGAGCGCTTTCCACCCCTCTCCTTCAGGACCATCCTGGATGCAGCTGCAACTCTGCTCTTGGCTGTCCTATGGCTGGCAATAGCTTTCTTGCTCTCTGGCAGGCAAAAAGCAGGGTGTGTGTGTGTGTGTGTGCATGTGTGCACATGCTCATGTGTGCATGCACTGGAAAGCTAAGGCTGAGGCATCGAATGACAAGATCCCTGAAGTAAAAGGCTCCACAGCTGCTTACCCAACCCCTAATTTGCTGGGGCTGGGCTCCTTCCAATGGGCTGCCAGACCCTGGTAGGCACAAGGAGACTGGCTGTATATGTCTCGTGTCCCCTGGGCTGACTGTCCCAGTGAGCAAGGACACCACCAACCTTCTTCCCCCCTACACCCTCCATAGGACAGTGAGATCCTGCATTGGATTATGCATGAGGTGTATACACTCTGCTTGTACGTGTGTATGGAAGAAAGGATTTTGGCTTGAAACATTTTTTTTATTGGCAGAGACAGCACTTCTCTTAAAGGAAATGGCGGAATTTGCCAAACTAAGCCTACAGAAGAAAATATAATGGAGAGTGTAAAAGAAATCCATGTTCAAACATTGGCAAGTGTGAAACATTCAAGATTTTTGTGTGAACATCACATTGTGGGAGCAAAATTAAATTAAGCTGGTCTCTGGCAAGCATTGGAATGAAAGCAGAACTGGAGCAAGCGGATGGTACTTGGGCATTTTTTGCAAGAAGCCAAACAGAGCATAATCAGATGACAACCAGGGATCCCAAGGGCTGGGTTCTTTTCTTCATCTCATTAACACACAAGAACTTAATTGCTTTGGGTCCCGAGGGTCCCAAGGAAGTGCCAAAAGAACCTGAACTTTCTTCACCTCCACAACTCAATGACAGGCAGAGAAGGAATGAATTTCATTCAAAAAATATTTATTGAGCATCCTCAGAATATTTATTGTGCAAACTACTGTTCCAGGCACCAAAGGAGGGGATGGTCCCAGCTCCTTTATGGAGTCTGCAGTCCACAGACTTGAACTCAACTAACTAGAAGGAAAGGCAGCTCAGAGCAAGTGCCCTGTTGGAGATTGAAGCAAAGTGCCAGAGAACGTGGGGGTAAATTCTGATAGAGCTCTCTGTAAGTGGGGAAGGAGAGGGTGGGGCAATATGCCTCTCTTAGAAGAGAAGCAGGCATTTGAATGGGGATATTGAAGTAAGTGGAATTTGGGGAGGGGTGGGAGGAGAGGGATGGAACTGAATGCCAGAAGGAGTCAAACAGCGAACCAGAGACCTCACACACGCCCTGCTCCCTTCCGGAGTTCTCTTCAGTGGCCTAGTGGGGAAAGAGTATGGTCTTGCTGGTGTGCCTGAGGGGCCTGAGCACCACTGGGAGGGCTGCAGCCTGGGCTTCTGTAGGGGAAGCCCTGTTTCTGCCTACTGACGACTCAGCCCATGCTCTGCTGTCTTCTGTGGCTTGGCATTCACACTGGCCTTGTGGATATGGTAGAATGGCACGTCCCAGAGTTGGGCAGTGCTGATCCGTACTCTGCTGGGTACTTGTCAACCTATGGTTTTCCTATTACACAGTGGCGGTGCTTGGAGCAGGCAGGGGCCAGTCCTTCCATCCCTCTTCCTTCTATAAAGACATAAGAGTTACCGTCACAGTGACACACAGTCAAATTTGAGAAGCAAGACTAGACTCCATTTCTCCCTTTGGTGGTTGACAGGAGGTGGTTTTTGCTCAGAGATTTTTAGCTGCATCCTCTGGCCCAGGGCTGTCTCCTCCCTACCATTTCTATAGTCCACAGAGAGTACTCTCCCTTGGAGCCTCAGGCTGCAGCTGTTCAGCACTCAGATGGGGACTTGAGCATTCCAGTGGGGACTGCTGTTGCTGGGTAGTGATGTTAAGGACCAGCTGAGGATGATTTGCCCAGAGCAGTTGCTGCTGCCCACAATGGCTCCCCACTGGGTACCAGCTGTTCTTATTACTGGTGGCACACCTGAGTACCCCTGGGCACCTGCCAGTGCTTCCACGTTCTGGCCAGGTGCTCCAGGACTGTGCACAGCATTCTCATTGCCAGTGTCATGATTACTGTTTGCCCAAAGTCATGAGCTCCGTAAACGTTGCCTGACAAGGCTGAAGTTCTTCTGGGCATTTGCCTGATTAGTTCGCGGTGGGAGTATCTTACCTGGCAACCTAAAGCTTCCAGAGCAGTTTTTCTTAGAATGTAAAATTGCTTATTGAATGCTAGGATTTTAGTTGAGAAATATTTTGAATCCACTGGATCTCTCTGGGATGAATTGACATCTCTTTAACATTGACGAGGTTATTGATTAGCTTTCTCACGTTTTTTTTTTTTCCCCGAGATGGAATCTTGCTCTATCGCCCAGGCTGGAGTGCAGTGGTGTGATCTTGGCTCACTGCAGCCTTTACCTCCTGGGTTCAAGTGATTCTCCTGCCTCAGCCTCCCAAGTAGCTGGGATTTCAAGCATGCACCACCACGCCTGGCTAATTTGTATTCTTAGTAGAGACGGGGTTTGACCATGTTGGCCAGGCTGGTCTGGAACTCTTGACCTCGTGATCCACTTGCCTTGGCCTCCCAAAGTGCTGGGATTATAGGTGTGAGCTATCGCGCCTGGCCTGATTAGCTTTCTCTTTACATTCTTCTGTTAAATATATTTTTTCTACATGTCCTACACAGTTCCCCTTAAGTAAAACCTAGGTATTTTGTGTATTGTTGTTACTGTGAATTATATAATTTTTTTCAGTGTTTTCCAATTCTGTGTATATGTATATATGTATAATAATACACAAAAATATAAAAGCTATTGTAGTTTTAGTTTTTTAAGTTTCTGTTTATGTATGTGTGTTTATACCTGTTTTTTTGTTTTGTTTTGTTTTGAGATGGAGTCTCGCTCTGTTGCCAGGCTAGAGTGCAGTGGTGCACTCTCGGCTCACTGCAACCTCAAGCAATTCTTCTGCCTCAGCCTCCCGAGTAGCTGGGACTACGGGTGCCTGCCACCACACCCAGCTAATTTTTGTATTTTTAGTAGAGATGGGGTTTCACCATGTTGGCCAGGATGGTCTCAATCTCTTGACCCCATGATCTGCCTGTCTGGGGCTCCCAAAGTGCTGGGGTTACAGGTGTGCACCACTGCGCCTGGCCGTCTGTTTTGTTTTTACACAGGCAATTATATATTGGGATGAAATGTTATCTCTTTCCACTTATATGCATCTGTTTTGTTTGTTTGATATTGTATTGGCTAGAATATACAGACATATATGAATACATATAATATGAATACTAAATCTGGCCATTAGAACTGGTGTCTTTATTTGCTCCTTACTTATTTGTCTGTTGATAATGATAGGGACACCCATAACACTTTACTGTTAATTAAAATATTCATCGTTGATCTAAGAAATAGTATTTGGAATGTTAATCTCCAACCTAACAAAAAGAACGCAAAATTAGAAACTGCAGCTCAATTTCACTTATAATAGGATATTAAAAATATATGCTAAATAATAACTCTAGTGTAACAATGCAGCAAAATAATAAATGACCAAATATGCCTTATTTGTGAATGTACAGATAATTAAATATTAATAAATCAATTTATATAACACATCACCTCAAGGTCATAGGAAAAAAATGATAAGTATTTCAATATAAAACATTTAAGAACCATTCCTAAATTTAATAGAAAAGCAAGTATTTAGCAAACTATGTAACGACATTCTTCCACCAAAAAATGGATTTTCAAGAAAAAGAAGAATTGGAAACTAATCCTATGAACTTCGTTGAAAGACAGTTCTTTTATATTTAAATAATGGTGGAGACAGCAACATTACAGTTTCCCCTTTCTTTTTATTGATTAGTTTTAGCATTCTTAAATAGCAACTAATTAAACTGAATAATTAAGAAATCAGACGTGAGATAAGAACTCAAATGTTACTCATATTTTAAAAAACTGAACATCTTTGTTGAACAAGTCTGGTATTTCTGACAAAATGGGATTTTATGTCCTTTGAGAGACTTAAGGTCTCTCAAGTTGCTAAGTTTTCAACCAGGCCACTGGTTCCTTGATGAAAACCATAAAACCATTGGCAGATTTCTAAGGGAAGACCTTATCTTCAGGTTTCTGAAATAGAGTTAACATTCTCTATTCTCTGAAAGACAGAGTTAGTATTTGTAATATTGGCTTTTTTATTTAATGAGAAAAAGAAGGGAAACACACATTAGATAGGTTAGCTTTCTATTTCACCTACCATTTTTCTCAGAGGGAGCTGCCAGTCATGGTATTCGATATTGTCACCAAGAAAATCTTTGTGTGTGTCAAGCAGCATCCCTGTTTTCAGTGAGAGTGACCAGATAAACCGGAACGTATTTTATCTGTCTTTGTGACACAGATTATGTGGTTGTCATTTTTCACCAACTTTCTTACTAGATCTTGAAAATGGTCTTGGTCCAGGCGTGATAGCTCATGCCTGTAATCCCAGCAGTTTGGGAGGCCAAGGAGGGTGGATCGCTTGAACCCAGGAGTTTGAGAACAGCCTGGGCAACCTGGTGGAACCCTGTCTCTACAAAAAATATAAAAATTAGCCGGGAGTGGTGGTATGCCCCTGTGGTCCCAGCTACTTGGGAGGCTGAGAAGGGAGGATCTTTTGAGGCCAGGGGGCGGAGGTTGCAGAGAGCTGTGATCGCGCCACTGCATTCCAGCCTGGGTGACAGAGCAAGACCTTGTCTCAAAAAAAGAAAGAACATGGTCATGCTGGAGCCAGCATTGGAAGAGATAAACCGCAAACCTGTCGGCTTCCCACATCAGTCTAATTGAGTTGTCTGACAGGAGCTGCCTGGAGGCGACTGAGAGGTAAAGACTATGTCTTCCTGTGCCAAAACAATGGGGTGTTTAAAATATCCCCCAGGGCATTTTCTGCTCTGTTTTATTTGCCTGGTTAAGAATTCTGCTCCAAGAGAAACAGATTTGACGAAGATCCATGAAGTGAAATTCAACCCTATGTTTCATTTCCTACTTTAACACAAGAAGCTTGGCTTTTGCTTAGTGGGAAAAATTATTCTACATTCAGATGATACTGAGAGATTTCATATGTGTATCTATTTGCCTTCCCTCACCGTGGTGAAGCCAGTGGTTCCAACACTTGAATCATCAATGGAAGGCCTTGTTAAAACACAGATTGCTGCTCCTCCCCCTGGGTTTCTAGGGTGGGGCCTGAGAATATATATTTCTAGCAAGTTTCCAGGCAATGCTGGCACACCTAGGCCAAGGGATCCTACCTTGACAACCACTGCTCTAAGCAAACTTGCGAGTTCAGTGAAAATGCTTATAAAAGTTCTTAAATATCTTAGTTGTCTCATAACACAGTTTCTCAGGCATGTGAAAACTGGATCTGAAATGTACAGTTGGAAGCCCAGAATAACATAGGCTGATGGGGCAATCATAGGCAAGTTCCAAATTAAACAGGCTGATCAGTTTCACAGAACACACACCTGAACGACTCCAGTGAATACAGGGTTGGAGGCACCTCAGCTGTGAGGTAGGCTGTGTCATGACTGAAAGCTTGTGTGACATAAGAGTGTGTCTTGCCTTCCAAATGTGGGCTTCACTGCAGCACCTCTGGGGGAGGACATTGTCATGGCTCTAGGAGCTTATGGAAGGGCAACAGCACTGCCGTCCTCAGGCTGAATCACCCATGGCATTAGCTTTGTAGCATGCCTGAGAAGGACCTGGAAGTTATTTCTCAAGCAACTGAAACACACAAACACACATGCTTTTAAAATGCCCATTTTCTTGGAGCTGCCTCTTGTGCCACTTCTTATGGGACTGGAGGAAATGGCTTTGTCTCTACTACTCAGGGTCATGGTATAAAGAAGCTCATTTTCTTTGCCAGCGCTAAGCCTGGCTGAAGAGGCGAAGACCCTTCTCTCCAGCCTGTGCTCAGGAACAGACGGTAGCCTCTGTTACGCAAAGACGGAACTTCAGCAGATTTGTTATGGAACCCAGCACCAGGCTAGAACTTCTGCTGGTCAGTCTTCAGTGCAGGGGTCATACCACAGGGAACAGCACTCAACTTCCTCCTTCAAACTGTGTCCTGAACGACAGGACCTTCAAGCCTCAGGATATATATGGGAGGAAATAAAACTTCTTGATTCCTCCTGTGGCTGGGGGAACCATAGAGAGATCAGTCCCTTGCAACTGTCCCTGGGGACACTTACTGAGCTCCTGGACTGCCAAGTGCTG